>NW_027185421.1:686251-703751 GCF_022577435.1 Embiotoca jacksoni | reverse complement strand
TTTTTTATTTTATTTTTTTTTACCCCGAGAGAAAATTCTCACACATATCGCAGGAACAAATCGCTTCGTGACAAATAATGAGATAGAAAAACAAAACAGAAAACGGGGGGGGGGGGGGGGGGGGGGGGGGGGCAGGGTCGGGCTGGAGGGGGGGGGGGGGGGCTTCTGGCTGACAACCAACAAATTGGTTTTCTGGAAAATTGTGTTAGCGCAAAGCCGTCAAACAGACACTGCCATTAAACACAGACGAGGGAAGAAAGTGAAGAGGGAGGGGGGAGGGGGGGCACGTATGAATGTCCTCACCGTTTGTTGAGGATGACTGATCGGAGGTCAGAATAACTTTTATGTCGTACGAGTTGTTTACGACGAAGCTCTGCAGCTTTACAGCATTCGGGTCGGCGTGACAGACAGGTGAGGGCGAGACCGAAAAAACACTTCAAAACAGGAAACCCATGCAGCCGTTTCAGCCGCAGGTCTGCGTCATGATGTTTTTTATTTTTTATACTACGATTCCACGACAACCGGGTTTCATCATTTGATGGAAGGCTTCAGAAACAGCCAGTCGATGAAGCTGCTGGGAGATATTCTCCCACAAAAAGGTCAAGAATGAGCCGCGGACGTCGATCGGATCGATCGGGAAGCATTTGCAGATTCAAAAAAATATAAAAACAGAGGAAAAAAATACGACTGAAAAAAATGTTGAATACGATTTCAAACATCCACAATATAGAGAAATGAAAACAAATCAGTGACAAGTGAAGAAGAAAATCAGAAATGCACTCAAGAAAAATCAAAACGCTTTTGTTTACTTCAAGATAAAACTCAAAGGTCAAACTCTGTTTGATTAGCATCTTGAGTTGCACCTGTGATAAATAATAAAGAAATACATATTGATATCGCTGTGAAGGGAAACAGTTCAATAGCGGTTGTGTGTGTGTGTGTGTGTGTGTGTGTGTGTGTGTGTGTGTGTGTGTGTGTTTGGAAATGAGCCTGGCTCTGCGTTGCGTTGCGGTTCAGAGTGAAGATGTAAACATGCAGTCTGAATATGCATGCACGAGAGAGTTCACGGAAGCAGCAGAATAAATAATAAACAGCTGTTGCGTATATTCCTGCGATGCCGACCTCGCACACACGGCCGTGTATATTTTTAACCGACCTGTCACTCGGAGTTAGCGGCATCCATCTCCTGAGTCATACGTGGACAAACCCCCCCCCCCCCCCCCCCCCACCACTAGCGTTGCTACAGACGTCGGCATCGCTTCATCCGGCTCTACCTGTTGGAGCTACATTTCGAACCAAACCAGGGTTTCCAGACTTCATCATCATCTTCATCATCTTCATCATCATCATCCCAGTGAAGCCTGAAGCTGTTAGCAATAAGTGGGCGGAGCCAAGCTAATATTTAGCAGGTGCTCAAACTGCTTCACGTTAAAACGACAGGAGTGTCCGAGTAGAGGAAAAAGACATTCCAGGAAGCACAATGAGAAACAGATCCTTGAGTCTGAATGCTACGATGCACCGACTTTTACAGCCGGGGAGAGTTGTTAGACCGGCTCAGCTCGGCAGTCTGGCACTTGGTTTCCCATCTGTCTCCCCGCAGAAACAAATCTGGGTATAAATCCACTGACAACACTGGATTTATACGTCTGTGTTAAGGAGTTATGCTGAACGTTGAGCGGCCGCATTCGTTGGCTCCACGCTTTGTACAGCTGACGTGCACCTCATCAAACTTCTAACTACATGTCAAGGACACAGCGTCGGTGGAGATACCCGCAAGAAACTGGGATTAAAGGAGCTCTAACAAAGAAATGACACCGTCTAAGTCTAGAGGACTTATGAAGAATAAACAGGGTGATTGCGCAGGTTTAAGTCCCGGTATAACGACGAAAAAGTGTGAAACACGTTTTGAATGCGCGAAACTCACGCACGTCAATGTCATGTTACGTGGAACGAAGGTTCCTGCAACAAAGGACATTTTTTTTGGCGATATTAGTCCCCGACTTCCCTGTGGGACACTGTGGTTTGAATCCAGAAGGTGACAAAGTTTTTGTTGAGTTGTTTTTTTTGTTTCCTAACCCCAACCATGTGTTTTAGCTTTAAGTTTCATTTTCCTGTGAGTCACATGGCTCTACGCACGACGTAGGTTTCATGTTCGTTCACTAAAACGTGTAACTGTCACGCATAGACAGGCTAAAGCGTGTCTATTTCACGCTTTGCTGTCGTGGACCGGCGTGTCGGTAGCACGGTCAGAACGCCGTGTTTGCCAAATCAACTTTCTCTGGAAAATTCTTCCCCCTTCCATTAATAATAATAATAATAATAATAATAATAATAATAATAATAATAATAATTTAAAAAAAAGGAACTTTGAATTGAATGCCTGTGACATTGGCTCACTTCCCCTCATAAGCCCATCTGCCATGTGAGCACCTCTGAGCTGCAGCCTGCCGCATTTCCATCACTCACCACGTTTAAAAATAAATGAGTAAATAGGAAATTAATAAGCTGAAAGATTGAAGTGGTGAGGCTGTGCACACAAACGCACCGCCCGCCGCCTCCGGGACACGACGGCTTCGACCACATTTGCATTGGTGGGAAGAAAAAAAAACGAACCCGGCATACATAATCCAGCTGCTGCAGCTGATTTTCTGATCCTGCCTGCTCATATCTGCCACATCTCTCATTTACTGATCTCGCCTCATCATCATTAGAGGACGGTTTGTTTCTGCTAATACTAACGGCTCAATTAGCAGCTGACGCGTTCGATACGGAGGACGGACCGTTTTTGTTTTTCTTCTCAGATGAGGAGAAGTTGGAAATGCTGCTGAGTCACTCAGGACGGAGGGGGGATGGGGTGGGGGGTGGGAGGGCTGGGTATTTCTGGTGCTATAACAACGAGACTTCAATATTTGTCTAGCATTTTGCATCATGGTCCCTCGTAGTCGTTTTAGCGTCCCTCCACTAATTGTTTAGTTGTTTCCGGTAGCTGTAACCCTTTTTTTCATGATTTATTTTTAGGATATTTTTTAATATCCCATCTTCAATGTAAAATCGTGATCACAAGCAGATTCTGTCCTCGTTTCTTTGGCTGCATCCACTCGCTGAGGTCGTGACTCAAATTTTATGCTGCTGTTGTGTCTGCAACACGAATCGATCCCTCTCTCACATCCCCTGGCGTTAAATTGCCTCCCAGCGGACGGCCGGTTCTCGTGCATCTATCGAGCAAATTGCAGGTTTCCACGCTCGAAGTCGAATGTCAAATTCCCTTATTTTCACTGACTAAAGAGCTGAAATTTCAGGACCTATAAAGAACAGAAAAACATGCCGCACGTTGTGCTGAGGGGACAAAAAAAACACGCCGGGCTGACACGCACTTTCGTTAGTCACGATATTATTAACAGATTTATTCTAACAATAATGTAATTAGCTCACAAGCAACAATAACTAGCTAATGAACTATTTTGATGAATGGCAACTAAAATTTAAACAAAGTTCCCTGATATTCCCCAAAAAATATCAAATTCTCTGAAATTCCCTGACCCGTGGCAAGACTCCCAAATTCACAACTAAATGAAAAAAGGTCTGAGTGACGAGTAGAAATATGACTCAAAACTAAAGAATAAAAGCTGCATGTACGTTTGTGGTCAGGTGACGTTGACTAGCTTCAACATCGGAGAGCTTTCGCAACTCCAGCGTAACGTGACGAGTTAAACGGGCGGGTCCGAATATTTAATTAATGCTGAAACTATTTTCAGAAGGACCGCCAGCACACCAGAGTTTAGCTAATGACACCATGATCGTGACTCGTTGAGAAAAAAGTTATTGACTTAATATTTCATAGACAGAAGGTTTTTTTCGATGTCTGTTGGAAGCAAAAACTCTCTTTTTTTTTAAAGAATATTGTTTGGCAGTGTAGAAAGATGGGAAGAGAGAAGGAAATGAAAAGGTCCAGGCGGGCGGGACTCGGGGCTTTTATCCTGTATAAGTACCCTTAACCACTTAGCCATGAGGTTGCCGCCATTATACGACTCTTTAGGTACTAAATCCTCCTCCGTGTTCACCAGCTTGTGTCTATATTTATCTGTCTGCAGTTTTGTGCTGTACGCATCGATCGTGTACATTTATGGCCTCGTGCACATTGCTAGCAGAGCGCAAAGTACATACAGAACAGGGAAAAGCTCATTTGAACCGTTTCCTTTTTCCAGTAAAATCCTTCCGTCGTGCCACGAGATACAAAAAAAGAAAAATAAATCCAGCAGGAATTACACCCAATACAAATCTGTGCTCTCATAACGTCTTCATAAAAAGCTATACAACATGAATATCCTGGAATTGGCCTCTGGGAGAAAAAGAAAATAGGAAAAGTGCACCTCCCCGCTATTTTGTCTGTGAAGTAGTCATATCGTTATTCAGTGTCCAATTAAAATGGCCTTAGTCTCCTCAGGAGCTCCGAGCTCCTGCGAGGACCACCTGCAGCCCGCCTCGAGTCATTAGCCTTCAAATGCCAGTAACTCGTCCGTCCGCTGCCTCCTTTCCTTTCCTTTTTTTTTTTTTTCCTTCCTCCTCCCTCGGCTCCGATTTCTCTCACCGATCTACCACAGGAGGGGGAAGTTTCTCCGCTCGGCACAATTTTAGCCTATTTTTCTGCCTGTGCTCTCAGCAGGGGGGCACTCTGCCCCACACTCCCATCTACTCTCCATCCATCCATCCATCCATCCATCCATCCATCCATCCATCCATCCATCCATCCATCCATCCATTCCCCGCCGTGTGGAGAAGAGCAAAAAAGCCTTTGAAGGGTCTCCTCTGCTGTTAACCTCTTTCTCTGCCTCTACAAGTGAGAGTCTATTTGCTGTATTTTTCCCTCATCTCTGGTCCTTAGTGTCGAGACAGCGGTGCGATCCAGGGCAAAGCGTCACAGCTGCCACGGTGAAATAAATACTCGGCCCAGAGAAGCCAAAACCAATATTTTTGACATTTTCAAAAGCTTGTCGATTCAATTTGCGTTGCTGTTTTCGCACACAGGTATTTAAATACAGCATAAAGATGAAGAAAATGGAACATTATGGGTGATGTATGTGGCAAAATTATTGAAGATTTATTTCCTCCATCAGATCAAACCTCAAGTTTTTGAGGTGAAACATAAAAACCTGTTGGAACCACAGACGGTTTCAGGAGATGAAAGAGAGACTTTGTTAAGCTTTTCACTGTGTATAAATAAAAGATGACTGCTCGGTGAGAAATGCAGGACTGTTTTTAGTTTTTACATCTAATTTGTCGCTGGAAGAATCTCCATGGAAACCGGTGAAGGTAAAACGAGGTCTGTGATCGAGGGACAGGAAAGTCTTCAGTGGTTTGTAAACGTCCGTTACGAAGCCTCGAGTTTGGATTTTGGTCGCCGCCATTTTTGCTAGTTCGGAGCAGGAAGTGACCATATTTGGGCGAGCTGGGGGAGGAGCCAGCGGTGGATCTGACTCGATCTGATAGGAAACCTGACGATACTACGTCCCGCCCACCGATAGCTGTAACCTGACTGCACCACAGGCCTGTCAATCAAACAGACACGCCCCCAAAAACAGGTCTTCTTGAATCTTCTTTTCTAATGAATGAGGGATTATTTTCAGATGGACCTCCAGAAAACTAAGAAGAAGGAGTGACTTTAGCTAACAACACCGAGATAACTGATGGACACATTTTATTCACTTTGGATTTGATGAGAGAAGTTGAATGGGAGTCTATGGAGCCGGAGGCTTTTTGGAGCCGACCTCTAGTGGCACTCGCTGGTATTGCAGCTGAAGACACTTCTGCATCGACCTAATTTTTCAGACGCTAAAGCTACAAACACTTTTATCTGCAGTCTGTGGCTTTAACGTTGTTCGCTGATGGCCTGTTTGCACTGGAGGGAGATGAGCTCATCTTTCAGACCTTCAAATATGACACCCAACGCGGATCCGATAATTATTCACAGACAAACAAAACTGCTCATAAAGCAGCCCGCGAGCCGTGATGCATAAAAACAATGAGCACATGTTGACAGTGATCAGGTTACAAACATTACTGACAACAAATAAAGTCAGCAGCACTGAACAGGGCAGAGCTGTACAGACACTATAAAAATGACAAAAAAACAGACGTTATATTTTATTTATATCAATTCTTATTACGATCACCCCCCCCCCCCCAAAAAAAACAAAACAAAACAAAACAAATGTTCCTCCCCCACTGCCACTGTAATAATGTTAGAAATATGGGGATGTTTAGCAGAGATGTTCCCAGTGTGAACCATCTTTGATTGATTCTGCTGACATCGTCTAAATATAACTATAAAAAGGAATAAAGAAAAGTTGTGATATCTGAATTTCATGAAAATGCTGAGATTTTTCAGTCTGGACCAAAGTGGTGGAACAACTCAACAACAGGATGTAGTAATTAAATGTTTACCTCTACTACCAGTATTGAAGAGCACTTTATGTGTAATTTTACAGCAATAATATCAATATAAATCACGGTAGAGTCGATTTTCTGGAGATTATTTTGCACTTATCAATGTAATGACAAACTAATATATTTGAAATATTTAATATATTCGACGCTCTAAAGAAGGTAGAACGAGTCACTGTTCATTTAGTTTCCAAAAGCCGTGTCCTGCTTCAGATCAACGAGCTGCCAGACAAAGAGGATTAAGAAGAAACGCACTTCTATTCCTGTTGTTTCTATTAATAAAAGTAATTTTAAAATATGTGGATTAAAATGCTGCGGGCTCTAAAATACTCGTCACGACGTGAGCGTCACGTTGTAAAGATTTGTTTCATCGTTTGTGAAGGTGAGTAAAAGCGCGTGAAGAGAATCTCCAGAGTTTTACGTTGGCGCTACTGTCCGTTACGCCCCCTGCAGGGAGCCGACGGTACACATCGACCCGGGCCTCTTTTCTTTTTTTTTTTTTCTTTCCGCGACCTCTCGCTGCGAGTAGCAGCGCCACCTGCTGCGTGGACTAAATCTCTGTTTCCCTGCTTCCATCCCAGTTCCTCTCCATCTTTCCCTCCGTCTCTCCGCCGAGGTCCCGCACGCCGTCATTAGCGGTGCAGCTCGGTCGGTGGATCCCTGGGGCCGCGGCTTTGTGCCTTAATTACCCACCTAATGAGTCACTGGGAAAGTCACTGGTGCCCCCCCCCTCCACACACACACACACACACACACACACACACCCTCCCTCCTCCTCACACACTTTCGGTACTCACTTCATTCCCCTTTGACTTATATGCTTAATCATTCATTCACTTATTGGTGCACACACACGCACACACACACACACACACACACATACACACACACACACACACACACACACACACACACACACACCACCTAACGACTGCAGTCGTTCTCTCTCACCTTCTCGTGTGTATTTACTCGCAGCCTGTTTGCTGCATCCCGATACGTCCAACATGGCCGACAGTAAAACGTAAAAAAAACAAACCAAAAAAACCCACCAGAGCCAGCAGGAGTCGGACCGACACGACCCGGTTAACTCGGCTGCTCTCTCTCGTTGTCGCCTCCGCTCTGCTTGAACACAAACAGTTTCATTACAACGAACACGTCTTTCTGTTGTCCGACATCAGAGCGAAGTTGTGATTTGCTCGCGAGCTCACTCGGCGCCAACGAGGGAAACAGAAACTCCCGCCGGCTGCTGATGAGTCGGCGTTTTACATGACGTCGGCAAAATGAGCGAGTTCAGGAAGTCACCTGACGACACCTCAAACTCCACAATCAAAACAACAGATCACCTACGGCCACATCTGTCCTTCACCATTAACACAGTTACACTGTAGTTTAATAAAAAAATATTCTATTTTATTTGTATATACTGTGCATTTTATCTATCTATCTATCTATCTATCTATCTATCTATCTATCTATCTATCTATCTATCTATCTATCTATCTATCTATCTATCTATCTAACACCCACTGCAGCATCCACCTCCTCATCACTCCCTGATATCTCTTCGTACTCATGTCTGCAGGGAGGGATGGGGGCGGAGCCTAATCAATAAACTCTACAGCCTCAACTTCCTATAATTGGTCTCAAAGTCCAAACCGAACCAAAAGAGTGTCTGAAAGTCGGTCTGGAATGAGATCACCTTGTTGCTCCGTCAACAACTCCTGTTACGATGCCCTTGAGCAAGGCGGCGGTCGGACCGGGCAAGCCTGCCTCAACTTCCTATAATTGGTCCCAAAATCCAAAAAAGTTTCAAACCAAACAAAGAGAGGTGTAAAAGCTAAAAAAAATAAATAAAAAAAAAAGAAGGATTTTTTTTTTTTTTAAACATTTTTACAATCTACAGACTTTTCTCCTTTTTCAAAATAACTCAGTTTTAGTGAAAACTGAAAGAAAATGTTTCAGACTGAAACTCCTTCACTTCGTTCACAGATCATCATCAAAGAATAATCGTTCATAACACCGCGACGGAGGATCGTTATCAACCGCTGAGTGGAGAGTTTCGTCACCGGAGTCCTGTATTTGTAATTTTTTTCTCGTGGCGTCCGAAGCAACAACGACCCGACGACTTCTTCGTAGAACTCCTTCTGCTTTATTTCGTAGCGCATTTGTAGAGAAGCAATCAGGAGCAACACGTCCACAAAACCAAACGCTGAATATGACAGTTCAGCTATTCAAATACAAAATTTGATTATGATACAGAGTACAATCTCTGGCACACACACACACACACACACACACACACACACACACACACACACACACACACACACACACTCCGCCTGTGCCTTCACACCTCCTGCACTCTCACACACCTGCAACAGTCTGCTCCCGAACACCATGATGCTCGCCGTGCGAATAATGTGAGATCGAAGTGTCGCAAGGGGCCAGTGTCCCAAATAAATAAATATATATAAATATAAATATAAATATATATATATCGCACCGGAAAAAAAAAAAAAGAATGAATCGTGTTTTCAGAGCGATTTTGATATCAGTTTGACATTATTCGAGAATCGTGTTCCTGCTTTATTGAAATCATTTCCACAAAGAAAATTAAGTTGATTGGTGGATATTTAGCAGCTTTTTATTGACCTTTAATGAACACTGTAGTATTTATATTTTTGAACTGGAGATGGAAATTTATGGTTAAAAAATTGGACTTGCAACTGCAAAATGTGACAAATGTACAACGTTCATTTTCTTCAAACAAATCCCTGCTTTGGCAGTTTGTGGTGCTGAATACTCAAACCGTCATCCTCGCAGAAGGAAAATGTGGAAGTGGAAAATTGGTGGCGCATTCCCCCCCCCCCCACCCCAACCACGGGGGCACGAATTCAAACTCCTGACCGCGGGAGCGAGAAAAATCTGGACGTGGGGGAAAAAAAAACAAATGAGACACGCTTTTCTTTTCTTTTTTTTGCTTCTTCAACAACTTCTGTTAAGATGCCCTTGAGCAAGGCGCTTAATGGGCCGCCGGAGCTGCTGACTGGCACCGGAGGGCGGCGGTCGGACCGGCCAGCGTGAAGGGCGTCAAAGCCCGCAGCTGAGCCCCCTTTTCCTTTTTCTTTTCTTTTTTTTTAGGGGGGTAAATAAACATAAAAACAAATAGCCCGGATCGTCAGCTAAATGTTAATGCAATTGCTTTCTCCTTTGCCTAGACGGGGAGGAGGGGGGGGAGGGGGGCATTTAAAGGCTGTTCAGACACATTTCCAAACGCATGTGCATTATCTCTCCGGCGGAAGCTAAATTACTGAAAAGACGGCGTTCGCAAGCCGCACGGCCAAATGAAAAGGCGCCGCATGTCTTGATGGAGGAGAAAACTACCTGTAATTTGTTCAGCCAGTAAAAAGGTTTATATATAGAACGAAAGAAAAACAAAAAGCTCAGTATGTTTTCTCTCCCTCTCCCTCCCTTCGGTCTCAGGGATTGAAGTGCGCCTCCATCTCCAGTCCTCGGGCCGACAGGAGGCCTCCAGAGTGCGTTTTGTCCGCCACCTCCTCCTCCTCCTCCTCTTCCTCCTCCATCCCTCCGTTGCCTGGAGACGTCGCTTGAGAGACAAGCTGCGGTAAATGAGCAGGTTGTTGATCAAAGTCCACGACGGCTCCACCGCTGCGCTCTCACTTCCTGTTCTCTGCTAACTGCTAAGTCGTGGGCTTTTTAAAAAAAAACCTGATTATTACAGTAAACCCCTGACATCAGCCTCCTGTCAAAAATCACATTTGAAGCGGGTTTTTTTCTGCCGAGACGAGCCGCCTTGATTGGGGAGGGGGGAGGAGGTGGTTCAGCCATTAGCAATGCAAAGGAGCGCAAATTTGAATTTTAAAACGTGGGGTTCTGCCATGATTAAGCAGTCTGACGGGCTCGGGATGTTTTTGGTGGCACCGTGGGTCCATTAGATGCTTTGTGCAGGTTGATTGTGTTGCATAATTTGCTCCGTGTACTCTGAAAAGGTGAAACCCGGGTGAACAACCGGTGTCGTTGTCACCTTTAAGGCAAAAAAAAGAGAAATGAAATCTTAAAAGCTTAACTTTATGTTCCCGGGCTCTACTCTGGTAGGAAAAGCACATCATCGAAGGAAAAGGAAAGAAAAAAAAAAAAAAGGATTTAGAGGCCGCCGTCCCGGAGCGTCTGTCGTGTGCAAGGCTCCAACTTACATGGATCTAAAACTTTAGTGAGCAAATTTCGTGCAAAGTTTTTGGAGAGCAGAAGGAAGTCATCGGGAGCCCCAGAAACAACCGACAGTAACACGTCACACGTTGGTTTACGATTTTGGATTTTTGCGAGGACCCAGCGGTGGATCTGACTGATCTGATTGGAAACCCCGACGATACTACGTCCCGCCCACCGATAGCCCTAACCTGACTGGCCTGTCAATCAAACAGACACGCCCCCAAAACCAGGTCTTCTTGAATCTTCTTTTCTAATGAATGAGGGATTATTTTCAGATGGACCTCCAGAAAACTAATAAGAAGGAGTGACTTTAGCTAACAACACCGAGATAACTGATGGACACATTTTATTCACTTTGGATTTGATGAGAGAAGTTGAATGGGAGTCTATGGAGCCGGAGGCTTTTTGGAGCCGACCTCTAGTGGCACTCGCTGGTATTGCAGCTTAAAACAAGTCCGCATTGGCCTCATATTTCAGACCCGGAAGCTACGAACACTTTTATATATACAGTCTCTGCCAGAAACCGAGCCACCCAAGTTCCTCCCGATGGTCACGTCAGTGCATCAAAGATTACAACCGCTACTTGAATCTCAGAAAGGCCAAAAACTTCCAACACTGCGAGCCTACGAGAACATCTGAAGTGAAACAGTGAATATTAAGAGGAGAAATTTCTGTCAGTCTTTTGGAGACATTTGATGACCGATCATTACTTTTCCCGTTTTTCCCTACGTGTCCACCGGCAGTCATCTCTTGAAGGAGAGGCAAATTGTAAAGTGCTGTGAACAAAAGCTCTATAGAAAATGCAGTCCATTTACCTTTCCAGATCAAACGCATAAGTACTCATTATGCAGTCAGAAGGTCCTCCTGTCTGCAGCCGATGGTCAATAAATCTCTAAATGGCAACTGTCTTTTTAACCGACTCAGGTTGTCGGGTAGAGGGCTGCCAACTGCTCCCAGAGTGCAAACTAAACATTTCTCAGCAGCTTTTAGCATTCCTCAATGCCGGAACAAAACTTCAGGAGGATGTTGGACCTGCTCTGACTTTGACCAACTTTAAAATTGAGGTTAAAAACTTTAAAATACAAATACTCATCGTAAACAATCTTCTTTTTCTGTGTTTATATCTTAGTTCCTAAGAGAAAAATTCTTCTGGCATTTTTTAAAAATATATTTTTGTGCTGTTGCTGTTTTATACTGTTTCTTGTTTGCTCAATTAAGTACAACCCTTGTGTATGAAATTTAAAATACAAATAAACTTGCCGTGTTAGTGTTCTATTTAATTGTATATATATATATATATATATATATACGTATTATTAAAGCTGACCCATTGTTTATGTAGTTGTTTTATGTTGAGCTACTTTTAAGTATTTTATAGACTGTAGTAGTTTCATGTATAGTGAGCATATAAAATACAATATTTATTGATAAAGTTTTGATCTAAGAATCACGTGTCTTAAAGAAGAAATTTGGCCAACATAGCTGATTCCGATCGTTGCCATGACAGCAGACAATGCTTCAAAACATGGATGTTACGGTGTTTACACAAATTTTTAAAATCGAATCAGTTCTTTAAATCCAAGTCAACATTTGTGTAGTTCCCTCAAGGATGTCCTGAAATATTACATTTAGGAGAACGAGACAACCTGAGGTCTCGTGACTCTGGCTTCAGACCTTCGACAAACCAGGTTTAATCAGTTCATTTTTGGGACCAAGTGAACGTTTGTTCCAAATTTGAAGAAAATGCCTGCTGGCTTTCTGGGGATATCGCATTCTAAAGCTGGGATGGATGGTGATATGGACGGATGGTCATACCGCCTCTGCCTCCAGCTGTCACCAGCACACGGGCATAAAAAAACCCTAATCTGTGAAGTAACTACTGACCACAGCTGATAAATAAATGTTGCTGAGTAGAAGTAAAGAGTAGCATGAATAATGTATATTCAGTCGACGTGGGGAGAAATATTGGAATTAAAAAAAAAAAAAAGGTACGTTGAAGCACTCGGGCACCACACACACTTTAAAACCACTCTTCCAGCCGACACCGAGCTCTTGACATTCCTGCAGCTCCCCCATTGACACGTCTGCAGCGAGAGCTGCGCTCGCCTCCTCAATTACTACCCAAGTCCTGACGGGAGAAGAAACCCAACATGTCACTTCAGATTCTCCGCGAGCAGAAAGCCTGTCCCGACTACCTGCCTGGGAGAGGCTTGGTGTCGGCGCCGGCGGCGCCGCCGAGGGTGGGTGGGGGCGCGGGGAGCGTCAAAGGGAGCTTTGGGATGTCACGATTTGCTGCTGGATGCATTGTGATCCAGATTCAAGGAAACATCTGGGAATTTGTACATGCAGGAGCTCACTTGTCACTTTCCTTTTTTTTAATTTATTTTTATATTTTTTTCTCCTCTGACAGCTCAGCCGTACTTTTTACTACACGGCGGTTGGGAGCTAGAAGCGAAGTCAGGATTGACAGCCGAGTGTTTCGGGGCGTTTGTGAACACGGGTCAGCGAAATCGCACCTGAAAACCAGATACAAAAAAACCCCTAAAACGAACGTGTAACCGTCGGCGTAGCACTAAATATGTTTCTCTGTTAAAGGCTGCACCAGCATCTGTTATTCAGTCTGTTGGTCTAAAAATAACAACAAAGTGTGAAATGGTTTCGGGCTTGCAAAATCGCTCTCGACTGTGAAAGTTTACGAGGGCTCTGGTGACCCGTTTGGTTCGGACCTCCGGAGTCTCCGAAGTCTCCGAAGTCTCCGAACACCGGCCGAGCGCTAAAACTCAGGACGCCCCCCCCCCCCCCTTTTTTTTTTTTTTTCTTTTCATTTCCACATCTGCCTTCAGAAGAGGATTTTGACCGTGAAATATTCAAGGTATTCCTGTTATTCAGGATGACACCTTCAAATCCTTCAGTGAGTTTTCTTTGTGCTGCAATAACACAAATGAAATGTTCCCGCTGTGCGGGAGCGTGTGAGCGAGCCGTAAAGGACACGGCAGCGACGTTCTGGATAACGTTACTGAATTTGGTCGAGGTCAGAACTCAATTATAAAAACAACGAGACATTCGAGGTACGTCCCAAAAATCCTACTGAAACACAAAGAAGCCGAAAGTTCTGCATGTTTCCTTTTGAAGCCAAATCATTGACGCACCGTACAGGAACTCAGATCAGGTGTTAAGTCTCAAAATAAAGTTGTAAAGTCGGCATCACAGCTACAGCACGAGGCAAAGCCAAGTTCCCTGATTGTGGCCGGCTGGGTTTCATTATTACAGTTTAATGTCACACTGATCGGCGGGAACTTAATCCTGAGACGTGATTGTGAGCGCAGCCCCGTCATCAATGTGAAAAACTGATTCTGATTGAAACCAAATGGCCAATGAGCTACAGAGGCCTGTAACATGAGAATCACCCCAAAAAGAAACTGAATCTCACGGGAACTGCGAACGTCTGCACCAAGTTTCATATCCATCTATTCTGTAGTTCTTTACATATTCGACCGAAAGCTGAGCCGCTAGCACGGCCGTCAAAAGTTAATTTCATCCTTACATAACAAAACAATACACCATCTGATCCTAATTCAGACCCGGAGGTGGAGGAATATGGATGGATGGTTGCAGACAATTGAGATTTTTTTTTTTTTTTTTTTGCAGGGCTGTGCCGGAGGGCCGCTGGGAGCCGGGGGACCTGAGCGTATGCTAATGGAAACACAGCACTAATCCATCACCCGGTCTCTTTAGAAATAATTAAGTCAAATTATAGACGGCCCCCACACCGCCACCTTAATCTCCCTCCAGATGGGGACCCTGCCGAGCAACAGGTGGCCTCTCTCTCTCCGTACGAACCCGCCGCCCGCCGTCATCATCTGAATCCTCTGAAACAACGGTCGGACCGGAGGAAGCCAGACGTCCGAGTGAAATACGAGACGCGTGTGTGTAATTAGAACCGAGCGGGTCCACGTGTGCGGCGTCTATTTCGTAATTAACCGCCTGCCGAGCCGCCGCGACACCTGTCCGTCGTTTGTCTGTGATTACAACGAAAGGCTGAAAAAGAGGAGCGAGGAGTCGCTGCGTTCGACTGGATGCGTCGCATTGCTCTCCGAAATCAGAACTTGTTTAATACTTGTAAATACTCCTTTTCTTTTCCGTCGAAAAAAATGCTCTCGGTTGTGCGAGCAAATTCTGCACAAAGCGGCGTTGCCATGACAACAAACAATGCTTCAAATATGGTTGTTGCTACACAGAAGCTACAACGTTTTAAACGTGGATGCGTCGCACGCATCTTCAACCTCCAACCAGCACAGAGGCATCGCATTAAAGAAATGGTGACGAAACGGCTGTTAGTCGAATCAGTTCAACCCTGAGTCCAAGTTAACGTTTGTCCCAAATTTGGAGGCATGCTTGAGATATTGTTTTTAGAAGAAGAGCACAACTTGAAGTCACTGTGACTTTGGCTTGAGACCTTTCATTCCTCCAATTCAATCAGTTCATCTTTGGGACCAAGTGAACGGTTGTACCAAGTTTCAAGAAATCCCCTCCAGGCTTTCCTGAGGTATTGCGTTTACAAGAAGGGGACCACATGAGGCCACTGTTTCTTTGGCTTTTGACTTTTGAATCCCAAAATGTAACCAGTTCATCTTTGGGACCAAATGAATGGTTGTACCAAATTTGAAGAAATCCTCTTCAGGGCTTTCCTGAGAAAATCGCATTCAAAAGCCGGGACGGATGTTCAAACGGATGTACGGACATATAACGCCTCTGTCTACAGCTGTCAAAAAAAAAGTCAAGTAACATGTTTCTGAGTAGTAGCATTAATAATGTATATTCAGTATACACAGGGAGAATAAAAAAAAAAGAAAAGAAAGATGAAGCACTTTGGGCACAAATTCTGCAACTTGAAGGGGAACTCCTTTTATTTTACTTCAAAAAGATGTTCCTACTTGTGCTCGTCGCTGTGTCTTTTTTTGTTTTGGAAATGTTTTGCACCAATGAATGACTTCTATGATAAGAATCAGAATCAGGTGACCTGCGCTGTTCTTTCCCTCCACGGCGTGTTTACTCACGTCATCATACAGTATAAGCTGGAACCTAAGCAGCGCTGCTCTCCGCCCCTTCCTCACAGTACAATAGAGAATTACATATCCGTGCTGCAGCTAGGGGGTGGTGGGGTGTGTGTGTGTGTGTGGGGGGGGGGGTGATGATGAACTCTTGATTGCCCTCCTCCCTCCCCTCCCACCTCGTCTCTCTTGCATGACTGCAAATTCATCACGCCGGCAAATCGCTCTCCGCTTCCCACGTGGGTGTGAGTGCAATCAAACTGTAACCTCACAATGCAAATAGACCCCCCCCCCTCCTCCCTCCCTCCCTCCCTCACTCACTCTCTCCCTCTCTCCCTCCCTCCCACCCCCAATCAGCATCCTGTTCCCGAAACGCCACCCCCGGCGACGTGACGGCTTGGAAACATAAGCAGGTCTGAAGCGTCTCCCGTTTGGCTTCGGGGCAAATTTATTAGCCCCCGCCGGCGTGGGGTGAAATCACGTTATCGGTCTGCGAGGCCACGTCGCGCCCGGCGAGTCTTCCTTCACAGCGCCGGCTAAACATTTCCTGCTTTCATCAACTTCCAAAGAACAAAAAAAAAAAAAGAAGTTTTTTACCATGAATGTCTCACACGCTGAAATAAAACAGCTGTTTCTTTCACTTATAGATGCGGTGAGACCCGGAGGCCGCACTGCACAGCTGATTTCTGAGTGCAGCGGAGGGGCGGTGCTGCAGAAACAGCCCCCCCCCCCCCCCCCCCCCCCCCCCCAAGCCCCCACGCCCTCCCCCTGCCAATTTATTCTAATGAGAGGAAAACTTCAAATACGCTTTATAAAAATGTTTGGCTTCCAAATCCCTAAAACGTCCACCGGGACGAGTCCAGCCAACTTCAGAAGGTCTAGAAGTCTCAACTGAAGCTGGTTAATGGGAGTAGAAATGTTTTTTGGCAAAAAAAAGAGAAAAGACAACCACAACTGGCAACAACACAACTGTCTCTCAATCTCTCAGAAACCAAGAAAGTCGAGGTGTTAAAAGGAAAACAGGAACATTTGACTAAAGTCCCAAAAACTCATCTCTGCTCATCAAAATCACATATTTTATATCCCCCACTGGCTTAAAAGCAGCCATAACTTTATCTTCATTTAATGCACGCTGAAGTTATGAATATGCAAATAGTCCCGGGCTTCATGTTGCCCTCCGCAGCTCGACCCTGCAAGTCGACAGGATTATTGCTGTTCAGACAACCTGCTGACGTTTCATACATTCAGTTTAGGCACCAAAGAAAACATGTAGTTTGGGTTCAGAAAAAGGTCACGGTTTAAAGTTCAAATAAGGAATTTCATGCAAGTAACTTAAAAATCCACATTGGCTTTTTCTTTTTTACGGACTCGAGCACTCTGGGGGAAAGTCTTAAGTCTGTTCCAACCAACCAACCACCTCCACTTCCACTTCCACCTCCACCTCCACCTCCACTTCCACCTTCCACCACCCTCGGAAAGATTTTGACAGCCTGGATTGTAGCTGCTAACAAGCTTCACCCGTCTGGACCAACTCTGCAGTGGTTGATGATCGAGTGAGAGACGCCGTCGTGACTTTGCATGAACCAGACTTTTATCTATCCCTCTAATTCTCTTTAATTCTCTTTTCAAAACATGAGTTTTTTTGTTTTTTTTATAGAAAAACAAAATGTTTTCAATTGTTTGAATTTCAATTTATTTTCACTGTTGTTTCATTGTTTTTTACTTTTGTAAGACACTTTGTAACCTAGTTAAGAAAAGTGCAACATACATTTTATTAT
>NW_027185421.1:616251-681251 GCF_022577435.1 Embiotoca jacksoni | reverse complement strand
CACACGGCTTCTCTGATTGACAGGTGGCACAAACAAAAGCAGCAACGCCGCAGGTGAAAGCACGGAAGAGGAAGAACGAAACAGTTTAATACGTGTAGAAATGTTTAAAATAACAGAAGAAAACTCCACAGGGTTCATTTCTCAGCACCACAATTCATTATCTGAGAAAAAAATACAAGTAATTACCCCAAAATGTCACGTAAAAAAATGACTTTTTTTGTCGGAGTGCACACGGTAAGTATCTGTATTTATGTCGGAGCCCTGCAGCTCCTCCAGAGACCATTTCTATATTCATAACTTTGACTGGGTCTTAAATATTTTACAAGTTTCCTGTAAAAAAAAAAAAAAAAAAAAAAAAAAAGGCCAGAAACAATGAATCATTACCTGCACTTACATACATGGTACAAAGTAATTACAGCACGCTCACCCTTCAAAAATCTGCTGAGGTAATTGAAATGAGTGATTTCTGAAACTTCAAAGGGAAGAAGACGCACGCACACGCACACACACACACACACACACACACACACACACACACACACACACACACACACACACACGCACACACACATTTTAATTTTAAGAGATGAACAACAGAGGAACGGACTGACAGTGACGGAGAGACGAAGCCAACGAGCGAACTGATTACAGTAAGTACCGACCCGCGCCATTACGGAGCATGCTTGAAGATAACAATATTGGCCACGAGCCGAACACACACACACACACACACACACACACACACACACACACACACACACACACACACACAGTTCAATAAAAAGGGAGGTGCCCGTCCATCCTCCCGGCTCCGCCCCTCGCATCGGGTCCCGTAACGACGGAGGACGCCTCACGCTCCTCCTCCATCCATCCAGTCCGGTCCGCCTGACAAACTAATGGAGACTAATCAACTGTCAGGGCGAACACGCAGCACACTACATCTCCCCGTTTCCCGTACCGCCCTCCCCCCCTCCTCACCCCTCCCTCCTCCTCACCCGTCCTCCTCCTCCTCCCCCCATCATTTCAGCTATAACTGTCATGGGCAGAAATAACAGAGTGATAGCTATATATAGCAATCTGACTCTCCTTCACCCCCCTCCCCCCCACACATGCGCGCGCACACACACACACACACACACACACACACACACACACACACACACACACACAAAACGTCCCTGTGCACATTCGTTTCCAATTAGCACCTTCACCTCAATGACCTCCATTAATATATTTAACTTTGATTTAATCCTAATTCTGACCTTGACTTCACACCTCAACTGTCTGTCCAAAGGTGGCCGGTGACTTTGAGTGTGTTCACATACAAGTCGAATAATTTTTATCCACTCCTTCTGCAGTAATTTGAAACGCGCGTCGTCAAGGTTACGACTAACGTGTCTAATAAAAGGAGCCGGATTACTGAAATGGTGGTGAGCCTGGTTATCATGTGTTATTTCATAAATTCATCACTATAATAAACTTAATTTGAATATTTAAGGGATTAAAAACGTATTTATGTGTATGGAAACATACTGTGTCTCATCAGACGTGAAGAACATAGCTTGGGAGTCATTATATGAATATTGGGCAAACAAACGTTGCATATTTATTCAGTTACTTATTTTTAATGACGTTTTTTGAACCTATAATATGAGATTAATGCTACTTGACGTTGGTTGAAATAAATTTCAAAAACAGGATTAAGGAAAACTTGCTCGTTGCTTATTTACAAGTCCAACAGCTACGAAGCAATATCATTTTTTATTATTAAACCGGACTTGTGTTTCGGGCATAAACTGCCCGTAAACTGTATATAAAAATGGACGTAGCTTCCGGGGCTGAAAAGTGACGCCAATGCATTTAAGTGCAATACCACTGAGGGCCACTAGGGGCTGGCTCCAACATACCTCTGCATCCAATAGACTCAAAAAGCCTCAACTTCTGTCATGAAATACAAAGTCAATATGTTTTTTCAATCAGTCATTATGATATCATTAGATAAATTCCCTCCTTCTGATCAGTGTTCTCGTGGTTCTTCTCAAAATAAATCCAGCATTTATTAGATATCAAGCCTCAAAGAGGGGCATATTTGGGGGCGTGTCTGGTTTTGATTGACAGTTGAGCTTCTGTCTATTGGTCGGCAAGATAGTGATGGCAAAAATATCAGACTGGAGGCTTCAAAACGGCAGTTCACAAACCAACGGGTGGCTTCATGGTGGGTTGATAAAATGTTAACCTGATGGTGATTATCAAAGTTAGTGGGACCCAAAGTATCTGTACGAAACTTCGTGGCAATCCATTTAAAAATTGTGGAGATATTTCTGTCGGGACCAAAGTGGTGGACCGACTGACGCCAAAAGAACAAGATGGCGACGACTTGAGGCTTCAAAGCGTTCGCAAACCAACGGGCGATGTCACGGTAGCTCTGCCGATGTTTTCTGACAACTTTTTAGCTCCGTTTTTGGTCTCTACCGACTCCTGAGGAAAAAAACTGAAAACAACCTCCTACTTAATACAGAAAACGACTCTGCTGAGACCTAATATAACCTCCTTTTAAGCTTAAAATAAACCCAGAGTTATCACAGCCCCCTTTTTTCGGCACTGTTGCATGTTTGGACTCTTGTAAATTTTTAAATACAACACAAAATGTACAGAAATAATAATCCTCTA
This sequence comes from Embiotoca jacksoni, assembly GCF_022577435.1. Lineage (NCBI taxonomy): Eukaryota > Metazoa > Chordata > Actinopteri > Embiotocidae > Embiotoca > Embiotoca jacksoni. The sequence continues at coordinate 678,581 of NW_027185421.1, read as the reverse complement.
CAGACGTTAAAAAAAACACACAAAGAGGCCACGAAGTCAGTCGGTCGCTGGATCTCAGGAAGCAACGCCCACCTCCCATCGCATAAACACCTCCGACTGAGGAGAGGAAGGAGAGGAGGGGGCTCTACCGGCCTTCACAGGGTGTGTGTGTGTGTGTGTGTGTGTGTGTGTGTGTGTGTGTGTGTGTGTGTGTGTGTGTGTGTGTGTGTGCATGTGTGTGTGTGTCGGCGGAGGGATGCTATCTTCGCAAAGGGAACTGATTCATTTCCATATTTTACATTCACGCCGCATTCGGCCTCCGATTGTTTCTGTCAACAACAACAACAACAACAACGTCTCCGTCGGTAACGCGTTCGCTTGTTTACAGCTCCACCTGCTCGCTGAAACACCCCGAAGCTAACAAACACAAACAGTCCTGTGACCTTGAACAAACAACAACAAGTCTCTCTCCAACCTCAGCAGGTCACACTTTTTTTTTTTTTTCTCATTTATTTTCTTTATTGTACTTTGTTTGCAAAGCGGGTCGGATATAATTGATGGCTCGCCAGCGGGAAGTTTGACGTGGATCGGCCTGGAAAAGTTTCTCTTTCATTAGCACGATGCGAAAAAGCAAGAAGAAATTATAATGGAAGCTGCTGTATGGGGGGAACAAGCGCTAATTAACGCTGCGTCGTTACAAGAAAATCCTGATTAAAATTACAGCCGCTCTGCTTTTTATACCGCTGATAGATTTCCTCCTGCTTCTGAATCCGTAATGTTTTTTTTTTCTGTGGGACATTTTGGTGTAATGGCATTTTCAGAGGGAGGGTTGGAGGGAGGGGGGAGACAGATTAATCGCACGGGAGGAAGCATTATTCAGGAAAACACACACAGAACCAGAGTCGTATATTACAGCTGCGGATCAGCGCCTTGCAGAACTTGTAAAGCGCGCTGACGCCTCATCACGCAGCGATATGACGCAGCAGAAAGCCTTTGAGCTATTCATGTAATTTCAGCTGTGCACGAGGAATAAAAGTGCAATAATTTAGATTTTCTTTTTATGACCCGGCAGCACAAAAAAGGACCATAACATATCTGCTGGAGCGGCTCGTGAGGATTACTGATCAATATCTGCTTTGCAGAGATTTCCAGATCTCACAGTTAAAGATTTTGGGCTGCACTCTTTTATTTCGTAATAAAAATAGAAGCTACTAAAATTAAGACGGGTAAAAAAAAAATTGGATTTCCTGCAGGCGAACGGGAACGTCAATTTTAAAGAGAGAAGATGGGTCCATCTTACCGTCTTTGCCGATCAGGAAGTCCAGGTAGCGGTACGTGTAGGCCACGCCCACTTTGGTCTCCACCTGCGGTCTCTTCAAGGTGGAGTAAATCTTCCCCGGACTGCTCTCCTCGGACGCTGGCTTCATCTTACGCAGCCCGCAGCCCATGGCTCCACAGTTCGTCAGTCACTCTCAGTGCACAGGACCCTGCAGACAGGAAGTGATTCATTTTGAATGACCAGAGAGAAAAATACGTGACCGATTAAATGTAGATTTATTTTATTGACCGTAAAAGGTAAAAAAAAAAAAAAAACAGCCTTTAAGTGAATAAAAGCAAAAGTAGATGCAAACTTCAAAATGATATCCATCTTTGATATCGAAATACTTCAATGCAACTTCTGTTGTTCACACTTTAATTCCCTATTTTAATAATGTGGAAGTAAAGCGTTGGTATCACCAGACGGAGAGTCGGGCCAAGCTCAAACTGAGGATTGTTTCCTGTAGGTGCATCCTAATGGTCGTAGACCTTCGGGTCAATGTGGAAACCACTGGAGCAGCCTTTTAAGCAATCTGCATTAACCTCCATGTACCTCCTTCCTCCCCCAATGATAGCAGAGTGCAACGCCGTGTCGGTAAATGACCACTGCAGAAAATATGATATATTAATACAACGCTCAAAACAAACTATTGACATCATTAGCCCCCCCTTAATGCAAACAGAGGTTTCCAGACTATTAATCACAGCCAAGAATAAAACTTTGAGAAATACTTTGGCAAAAAATCAGGACTAAAAGTGTCGCGAAAGATGTTTTTCAAAACCCATTCCAGTCTGCTGTTGGAGACACTGAGAGTTTTAAAATACTCCCAAGTGTCCCTCATCCATCGACCTCAAGAGTGTTTGTTTTGGCCTTTACAGTTACTGATTCTGTCTGGATGATTTTTTTTTTTTTCCCATGTTGGACCCATTTGGAACAACAATACCGTTTATTTTAGTGACAATAAACAAAGGCCAAGTTAAAGTAAGCGGTTGTTTTTCTGTAAATGATTACACATGTTGAAATTGCTACTCGAAAATGAATGGAAGCCAATGGCCAATGAAAAGCACTCATCTGGTCCTTTTAAATGAGTTTATTTGAGTGTACATTGACAACAACAAAAAAAGTACACGATTTCCACCTGAAATGCAGTATAATACAGTATGAAATGGAAAATGTCAGGAGTAGTACAACTACCGCCGACATGTCCTCAGGAAACAGACTTATTGATGTTCCCTCTGACTGAATGAAGGCCAGATTAACCTGTCTGTGACTTACTGTACACACAGAGACATGTAGACACACACAGAGACATGTAGACGCACACAGAGACATGTAGACATACACAGAGACATGTAGACACACACACAGAGACATGTAGACACACACACACACACACACAGAGACATGTAGACATACACAGAGACATGTAGACAGACACACACACACACACACACAGAGACATGTAGACATACACAGAGACATGTAGACACACACACAGAGACATGTAGACACACACACACACACACAGAGACATGTAGACACACACACAGAGACATGTGGACACACACACTCACACGAAAGCAAACATTCAAACACACACTGGGATTTTAGAAGGAAAACCAATAAGTGAGAACATGTCTGATAATCATCTGGAAATAAATGTTAAAAAGAAACATGCAACTGAATGAGCTGGATTTTTCCACGGGGTTCCCGCTGCCTCGTTCCCACGGAGACGGAATTACCGAAGACAGCCACGGAGGGAGAGGAGGGGCCTTAAAGAGGTGGACGATGCCGAAGCCCCAAATGGTTTGTGACAGCGCTGCGGTGGCAGCATCTGGCAGCATCTGGCAGCAGGTGACATCCTATTGTGTCCACTGATTAAACTCAAGGATGGACGGATGGACGGACGGACGGACGGACGGACGGACAGATGGACGGCCTCCACCTCGTCTGATGAGCAACTCTCTCTATTACTCTATTATTCTCCAGTCTAGGCCTCGGCAGAATCCCAGCCGGCCGACTATAGGACAGGAAGTGTGGTGGGGGGGAGGACCGGGAGGGGGGGGGGGGGGGGGGTCGGATGTAGGAAGGAGTGGGAGGCGAAATAGGAAACGAGCAGACGGGGACGCTCTGATAATGAGGTGAACGGCAAGAATGGAAAAGGTGAGAATCAATCAAGGCAGAAAGAGGAAGTGGGGGGTGGCTGGGTTGGAGATTGTTCTTCTGAAAAGAGGACGGGGGGGAGGGGGGGGGGGGAGTAATGCATGGCAAGTAGAGTCCGCAGAGAGAAAAGGAGCGCGCAATTAAGAGTCCGTTGAATAGAACAAAAAGTGGGAGGTGATCAGCGTAGGACCGGGGGAGTCGGGGAAGAGAGAAAAGAGTGAGCGATGAAGCGGGAGATTCATTACGGCTGTCAGAGAACGCCGGATGTTCCCGGTGGCGCCGACACGGACGTCTTTGTTGGCCGCTTTTATGAATCCCGACGTGTGTCACAATCGTATCTCCACGAGCCTCGTCTCTCAAACGAACCGGCGGGCTGATTGGACTCCTGATTAAGTGCCTGGAAAACGCAGGCGAGCCTCTCGGTTGGTGCGTTCGAAGGACCTCTGGAAGCGGTTTTGGACGTCTCGGAGATGAGACGTTTAAACATCCAACACCGTCCTCAAAGTCCTTAAAAAGTCCTTCCCTTTAAATTGTCACTCAGGACGTGGAAACACGGCGCTGCGGTTCACCAAACGACGGCTGCCGTCAAAAGAAAAAGGAAAAAAGTCTTGGATTTCGACTGTTGCCTACGGTTACTTGTAAATAGCTTTTTTTTTTTCATTTCTTTGCCGTAACCCTGGAGAGACAGAAGGAAGAAGAAGGCTTGTAGTCTACATGAGATGGAGAAGAGGTAGTCAGAACAATAGGACGGGGAGGAAAAGGAGGGGGCGAGGGTGGGTGGGGGAGGGGGGTTGAAAGGAAAACAAAGTGGATGAGGTGGGAAAAAGAAAATAAAAGGAGGTTGTTTTTTTTATTATTTGCGTAGCTCGGAGAGGAGTCGATGCGAGGCGAGTATTTTTAGAGTCGAACTGACAGGAAACGAGAGATGTTTATGATTTTAGGCCTCGAACCTTCCTCCTCCTCCTCCTCCTCCTCCTCCTCCTCCGAGGTGGGAGTTAGGGCAGTCTCCTCTACGCGCCCCGCTTCTTTTTGGTTTGACGGGCAGGGAGTCGGCCGGGTAGCGGTGGAGGAAATGAAAAACAGGAAGAGAGGGGCGCCATCGATTTCCCCTTTTCGCTGAATTAGCAACGATCCTCTTGCCCCATTTTGTTCTGTGTTTTTGTGTCTCCTGCTAATGACATTTTGAGGTTTTATTCAATGAGACACCCCCCCTATCCCCCCTCCCTTCATAAACCGAGATTGATGTTTAGATGCTTTGTTGTAGATGAGATGCACTTAGCTTTTTGGCCCCTCACGACCGAAACGACCCGCAGCACTTCGGTGTTGTGCTGAATGCGATAAGACAACAGCTTCGTTCTTCTAGCTGTCGGTCGACGAGGTCCGAGGTTCGCTTTGCTTCCTTTGCTCTCGGTGCCTCGTTAAAGCTGAATTAATGGATGTTTCAGACACTTTGGGGGCAGGAGAAATCGACTGACATGCTGTCACCTAATAAAGTTGTTGTGGCCATAATCTTAAGAAAACGGCTGCTTAATTGCACACCAAGAGGACACGGGCGTTGCTTAAAGGTACAAATGAGAAATGTGAGTATATTTAACACCTTTTTAGCTCTGTTTTGGTCTCCACCAGCTCCTGAGGTTGTTTTTTTTTTTTGTAACTTTTATAACATCTAACTTCATGATACGTTTGCTTTCACACCAGAACCAGTAAACAATGAGCTAAAACAGGATTAATAAAACACAGAATCCTTTAAGAGCAGCAGACTTTCATCTTTTATCTGTCCGAGCGACCGCCATCAGCTTACGTAGTCGTTTGACTCACTGTTGATGTGAAAACATTGACATGTGGAGCTTTGAATCACGCTGCGGCTCTAATTAGGAAATTGTACATCAGTGTGGAAGATGATCGTACAAAAAGAAGAAAAAAAATACAAATAAAAACCTCCATCGCCAGCTTACAGACAATCGTGGTATTAACGGCAGGACTTAATGCTGTCTGACGGAGATCTTCCCCACATTACAGGACGGCGTTACAAGGCTTTGATAGTAGCGCTGCGGAGATCAAACCCAGCAGCATGGGAAGCTTCGGAGTGGATTAATGGAGGAAGACATTAATTAGGACACTGTGTTCTTGTGTTCTTCTCCATGTAGTCTCCCTTTTTAAGCCTGCTCTCCACCCCTTTTATCTGCCCTCGGCCCCCACGACTCATTCTGACTTTTTGATCCTTTTAATCTGACAAGTAAAGTGGAGAGCCGGGCTGGTGTTACGCTGACGGCCGCCGCCGGTCCAGCACCATCGCAGCGCTGTCAAAGAGCTACGAGGCAAAGTGGTCGGAGAGAGACCATCACGACAATGAAAAGGACGAGGCCGACCTCGCAGGAAAACAAAAAAAAGCAGCTGTTGTTGGTTCAAATGCTTCAAAGTGTTGTTTACGTTTTCCTGAGAAGCTCGTAGTTGGTTCGTCTGAAGGAAAAAATACGCCAGAAGTCCAGAAACATGGGAAGGTTAGTGTGGATCAGTTGGTCCGTTACTCACCAGACTTTTTTTTGGTGCTTTGACCAACAAAAATCTGGTCTTAAATCAAATGTGCAAAGTTTTCACTGGTATTTTTACGGCACGTCATTAAAAATCCTCATGCGCCTACATTGGTGGATGCACATCGTACATACGTACGCCGAGAGGCTTTCAGCGGCACACAAACATGCAGAAGATTAAAATAAAATAGAATGTGGTGCAGCCAAGTACTTTTAGGAGTGTTTCGTACTTGCAGTTTGGCACAAACAAAGAAAAAAAAGGTGATATATTGTTATATTTTATTAAATGCCACGTTTGTATTTGCAGCTTCGGGTTTTTTCTTTTACAAACAAAGAGCTGTAACCTTGAAGTCACGTGGAAAGACTCCATTATGTGCATTTTCAGTCCAGACTGCCACTGGCCCTCGTATGTTACTAAAATAAAGTAAAGTATAATACTAAAATAATACAGATAGAAAAAGGTGCCGCGGTCCGTCACGTTTCGTTGACTTTTTAAATGTCAAAGCAGGACACAAGCTCAACTCACTTCTGGTCTCCGGTGTATCGAGGGGAAAACCCCTTCGCTCGTGTGCTGGCAGGCGCAGGTGTCGGCGTGGTTACCACATTAACCAACCGTCGCGTGCAGCCTACGCCTTCGGAAACTGCTTTTGTAACGGTTCACCATCAGCAGTTTTATTTAAATCGTGCTCAAATTCAATTCTCACAGTCCTGCATCACCTTCACACCTCAAATCAAAACACCAAATGAAGCAGAGGTGACCTGCAACCGAAACCACAAATCCTCCTTCAGTGGAGCCGGTTGTTTTGGTTTTGATTGACACCGGTCTAATTGAGCTGAACGAAAACCGGCCGATGCTTCACAGTCCGGCCGAACTAAACCTATTAGCTGTGAAAAGAACCTGTTGCCTGAATCTAATCAGATCTCAAACCAGCGAGTTGACAAAAACAGAAAACCGCTCGCAGGAGTTGTTTTTTTTGGGGGAACCAGACGCTTACAAACAGCCTATTATGAGGAAAAAGGTCACAGGACACGTTGGTGATTTGTCCAACGGCCTTGAGTCAAACGTGTCCTCTGAGCTTCTGCTGCTTCAGGCAAAAAAAAAAAAATGTTCACACTGTACAGTTGGAAATCCCCCTTCCTCCCTTCCTTCCTCCCTCCCTCCCTCCCCACCATGAATCCTCAACTAAGTGGGAGAACCGAGGAAAGAAAAGAGAAAGAAGTGCCAACGGACGCTGAGGCGGGATGTTAATGCGGTGACCTTCAGTGATGACTCGGCGCTTTCAAGAAGGGCAGATGTCAGGTTACCCGGAGAAATGCGGTGACGTCAGCAACATAAACTGCAGTAACGCGGTTCGTGTGTACGTTCTTCTGTAGTTCTGGATGCATAACTCGGTGGTTTTAAATGTGCAGAACAGGCGTCTCCCTGATAGTTATTTCCCCGTGTCTCTGTCGGAGTCGACAAAAGTGCCATTAAGAGACAGACAGAACAAAGCTTCACGGAAACGTTTGCCAGTAAAACAACTTTTACAACTTTTGAAGACGGCTTATTTTAAATGGAAAATGCGTCGCTCTGTGCAGCTTCTATCTGCAGTAATTTCCCCCGTCTGCAGTCTTTTGTCAGGCACATGCGCACTCGTAAAAAAGCCAATTAGAAAAAAAAAAAAAAAATTCCACCGCAGGGAAAATCAGATTTCTCTGATCTCGTACGACGATTACAGAAATAACTTGTCGAAGTTAAGAAATCGGCAAACGAGAGAAAAGACGACGGCCGCGCGGGAAAACGGACGCGCACGTCAACGCAGGCGGAGTTTAGTTACAGCGTAGATACCTTTCACTGCAGCCCTGTTTTAAAACTGATTTAAAGCAATACAATGCTGAAAATCTTCGGTTATCGTTCTTGACGATTATGAGGAGAGGAAAGGAAAGAGAGAAAAATGAAACGCCAATGCTTTTCTTCAAGATCCAGTAGACTTTATATCTGAACAGGCAGCTGCTTTGAAGAAGCGCTTTTAAGTTCGGAGGAAAAGTTCCCGTTACATATTTTACACATAAAGAGATCAAACTTTTGGGTTCCACAACCATTATGGGTAAAAGATCACAGCCTGACAGAGGAGGAGAGTTCATGGACGAATCAAAGGGATTGTAGTTAGTTCAGATGTTTAAAGAAGAAAGAGAGGACTAAATGCTTAAAAAAAAAAAAAGGGGAACTTTAGAGACTGTTATGGATGATACGATGAACGGATGCCCCAAGTGGAGGAGTTTAAGCATGTCGGGGTCTTGAGGGTAGGATGATTGACAGGCTGATTTGCGGCGGCGGACCGTTTTGGTGAAGAGGGAGCTAAATCGAAAAAGGCGAGGCTTTAAGTTTACCGGTTAACCTTTGTTCTGACTGTCACCTATGGACACGAGCTCTTGATTGTGACCCGAAAGGAGGAGATCATGTTTAAAAATGAGTCTCCTACACCGGCTGGCCGGGCTCAGCCTCAGAGATAAGGGAAGGATAAGGCCGCTACTACTTCACATGGAGAGGTTTAGGATTAGGATGGAGGGAGACGCCGTGGTAGACCCCGAATACACAGGAGGGATTATAGACCTCATCTGGCCTGAGGACACCTCGGGATGTCCCAGGATGAGGGAAGTGGAAAAAGAAAGGGCTGGATGGATGGTACGACGATGGAAGTGCCTGCCCTGCTGTGCTGGCAAATCTGCATGGGGTGTGTAGTAGTTGGTGGCAAATCATTGTTTTTTTTTTATTTATAACAGAAATAACAAAAGGAATGACCGCTGCCATCTTCGGTTTTTGGAGCCAGAAGCGACCATATTTGGACGAGGTGGGGGAGGAGCGAAGGGTGGAGCTGACATGAGAACCAGTGGACGCTATGCCCCGCCCATGTCAATCAAATTATGTTAATTAATGCTAGAATTATGTTCAGGACCACCAGAAAACTGATCAGAAGGAGGACATTTAGTGAATGACACATTAATAACTTAAAAAAAAAAAAAAAAAAAAAAATTAATTACTTTTATTCAATATTTACTGAAGTTGAAGCTTTTTGAATTGTAATCTATTAAAGTCAGCCCCTAGTGGTCCTCAGTGGTACTGCACTTGGAGGCACATCCGCATTGGCATTGACCCGGAGACTACGCCAGTCTTCATGGTGCAGACGGTACTGCACACCAGTAAAAGAAAAATTCAACTAACAAGTCAATGTAAAACAAGGTAATTAAACTGCAGAAAAAGCTTTAAACTTGAGACATCTCCACATCTAAAACCTCCACGCGCTCTAAATAAAGAGGACACGGGAGTGCGAGAGGTGGAATTGCTTTTTTTAACTCGCCGAATTTGTTATATTTGCTGTGAATGTCCAAGGACGACACATAATGCCGAGCGTGAAATAGAAAAGAAAAAAAAAAGAAAAAGAAAAGGGAAAGAAGATGAAGGGTGATGAGTGAGGCGGAGAGAAACAGGACCAATAAACAATACTGTCTGAGATTTCAAGGCTCACGAGCGTCTCCGCGGTTCACTGCAGGCCTCGGCCAACCTCGTCTCCTCAGCCTCAAGGCCCCGCGTACGGTCCTGACACACACACACACACACACACACACACACACACACTCATCAAGGGCGCCATTGCCATGGGAACCAACTCCTCTATGACTATTCCCTCCTCAGGAGAAGAATAGGCACCGATCTTTCTGAAACCCCTCTCGCCTTTCATTGTCAGTTTCCTCTCTTTCTTCTCTTTTCTCTGGTCGCCATAAGCTCTCATCCCTCTTCATCACCCGGACCGACTCCCCGGTTTCCTCTCCTCCGTGTGCAGGAGCAAACACTCCACGACCTCCCGCTCGCCTTCTCCGCGAAACGCCTGACAGTCATGAGTTTTGATTTGCGATGTGTAATCTATCTACGCTGGGATTTGAGCATTTTCTCACCGGCGAAAAAACCGGGAAAAAAAAACCATGATCTCACCTTAACGGGGAGCTGCAGTCAAAGAAAAACGGGATTGTTTGTCATTTCAAAAGCGAAGAGAAGAAAAAAGAAACAACCTGGATATAAATAGAAAATTCTTCGGTTTTTTTATTTTTTTATTAAAGCCAGCCGAAGCCAGGTTCTTAGATTTTCAGACACCCTATCGACATGTTCGTGTTGGACATTACCCAATCAATACTGCTGCAATGTTCTTGACCACCCATTACAACAGGAGTCAATGTGCCTTATAGAAATATCAAGAGGGGGTTGTTTTCTTTTTCTTTGGTTGGCTGCTACACAACTGGCTGAATGCAGGCTCTTGTGTGGTTTTTGTTTTTTTCCCATCTTGCCTGAAGGATTCGTTCCTAATATGCCGGTCTCGGGTCGAGGGCAGAGCCAGAGGCTTGAATAACTTTGGATCTTCGAAAGCGTGATCGCTGTCACCTTCCAGCGGAGTGGAGCAAAAATAATCGTTGCCCAAAATCTTGTAACTAAACATTTCAGAGAGAAAAGATGTGCAGCAGAGGCTGCAATCAAGATGACACGCTGTCAGGAGAACAGTAAAGTTAGTCATTCAGCCATGTTTACTGCTCAGAGTTTAGATTCTGACAATTCAACACATGACACCCAAACAGCGACGTCCCCCGCTGGTTGGTGAACTGCCGTCATGAAGCTTCAAGTTTGACTTTTTGTCCGGCGCCATCTTCCTAGTTCGGAGCAGGAAGTGACCGTATTTGGACGAGCTAGGTGAGAAGCTAACGGTGGATCTGACTCGATCTGATTGAACACTGTGTCCCGCCCACTGCACCACATGCCTGTCAATCAAACAGACACGGCCCCCAAATACACCGATTTTTGAATTTTGACGGATTAGTTTCAGATGGACCGCGAGACAAGCTAACAACACCAAACTAACACCAAAATACTTCGTGGCAAAAATGTATTGACTTCGAATTTCCTGATAGAAATTGAATGGGAGTCTATGGTCGATGGCTTTTCTGGGCGAACCTCTAGTGGTCCTCGGTGGTATTGCAGTTTAAGGCACTTCCACGTTGGCTTCATATTTTAGACCCGGAAGCTACGTCCACTTTTATATATACAGTCTATGACCAAACCATAAAGTTCTACTTGTAATTAAGGACCGAGTATCTCAAAAACATGGATATTTTTGTCAACCAAAGACTTGTGAGCTGTCATTATCTTATTCTTGCACCATCCTTGCTTTTTTTTTTCTTCTTAAGAGTAGAAATCACCTTCCGGCATTTTACTTTGGAAACAAATATCCATATATAAATATTTCTCCCCACATCCCGAATCTGAAGCTCGTTTGGAGTTTCTGTCTGGCGTCAAACGAGCGCAGCATGAAATGAGGAGAGAATGAAATGGGGGATGATGTAAAAAATAACCACCCTTTCAATTAGACGTACCTTAAATATCTCTGAGTGCAAACTGTTTCTGGTAAATTGTTGCGTCTGTCTGTGGGTGTTAGACGATACATACGGAGTGGAGAGGAGCTTTACACCAGCCAACACTTGCCAATTACCTTAATCAAATTTCACACCCCGCGGGGGGATTCACTGTGCACCCGGATCAGATAGCGAACGCAAGTTGATTAAAATACATGTTTGCTAAAAAGACTGGAGCAAAAAGAAAATCAACACAGCTTCAGAAAAAAAAACACGGAAACTAATGGCTGACAGGAAGGACACGAGAAAAACACGGCTGCAACCGTGTGTTCATTTTTAAAGGGTTAGTTCACAACAAATTACAAAATATTTCTCACTCACCTCCAGCAGTTCACTGTTAGATTGAATTTTATTTGCCCAAGGCTTGACAAATCTGCAGCTAATGATATTAAATCATTAATAAAGGTCATCAATCTGCAGTTATAAATGTTAGTAAGTCATCAATGAAGGTTAATGAATCTGACTTTTGGAAACGAAAAAAAAAACATCAATTCAGCAGAACAAATGTTATTAAAGTCATTGATAAAAAGTCATGACACTTTCTAATATACCGGCCACTAAAGGTTAGTCAATTATTTACCATCCTAAATGTTAACAAAGCATTTTTAAAAGCTTGTTTGCCTCAAGTTGTGAAAGTTAAAAGGAAGTTATTTCTAACTAATGAATCTTCTTCTCCACGCTGGTTTTTACTTCATCAAACGAGTGTTTTCCACTTCATTCTTTATGTATCTCCCGTTCCTCTGCAGCTCAAAGAGGAAATCCTGTCAGAGCAGCACAAAGAGGGGATTTGTTCCTGCAACTATACAATAACTTTGGAGGACGCTCGCATGATGTGTCGAACTCAGACTGCTGAAGCTTGATATTAAATTCAGACACCGAATGAGGAAAAGTATGGATACGAGGAATGATTTTAAGACAGCCAGCAGGGAAACGCACAGTAAATGTCACGCGAGAAGCTACCAGCCTCAGGAGAGATTGTGATTTATAAATATTCGAGTAGTCATTAAAATATAAACAAAATCGATTGGTAAACGCGACTGTATTCTTTCCTTATTTCGCCTGTTTTTACCGGCGCCTGGTTGTAATGCGTTACTCCCGTCAGAAGGTGGCGGTAATGCGCCTGAAAGCTGTTTGCTAGACACCAATTAAACAACACAAGGAGCAGAAGAAGACGCTGTTAACAGGCTGGAAGTCCTTCAACACGTAAATGAAGATGAGATGCAGTCGAACGCTACAAGGGGAAGCTAGCAGATCATCAGTCTGGCACAGCTGTGCACGACCATTAGAGCGAAGCAGCGAGCAGATGGTCTGATCAATAATCACTGACCAGACGAAGCGAGTTTGAAGTTGGACGTGCAACGCAAACGGCGACCTTCATCTTGAAGATGAAGATAAAAACACGCTGCTCATCAGATTTATCTTTTAGAGGTCGGATGGCATCCGTTGAGGCCGAGTTACCGCCAGAGGTGGGGAGAAGGGGGGCGGGGGCGTTATTAATAATTGATCAGTTACGAGCAATTATCGATGCGAATTTTTTTGCTTGAAATGTCCATCATTATTCAAGAAAGTGAGATTTTTCACAACCTGACAACCATAAATTGTTCTTATCAATGGTATAAACTAGCAAACGGTTACAGTCAATCATTAATAAAGTCATTATTTACAAAGCAGTAACCTTTAAAAAGGTTGTCTCATTCAGTGCAATCTATGTAATCGGAGGCCGAAATGAAATGAGATGAAACCGTGTTGTTTTCTCACAGTTGAATGAACTCTTTACACAATGGTTGTTTCACCTTTTGTTTTTTTCTCCCGAGTAATGATTCATTTTTCAACGTGACATTGTGGCGAACCGAAGCTCAGAAAAACCGCAATCACTTCCACATTTCCAACAGCCGAGTGGTCAGAGTGAGAGGCGACCAGATGGGGTTTCTGTGGAGAACCGTGTGTGTGTGTGTTTATAGTGTTTATGTGTTTATGTGCTCATGTCATGTCCATGTGCTGCATGTATGCATGCCCACATGTGCACCACATCTGCATATGATCATTATGCATGTTACGTATGCAGCACATTGACTCTTTGATGTAAACACTTGACACAGAGCATGTGGCTCTTTCCGTGTGCGTTGCTTTTTTGTGTGTATTTTCTGTCATTGTGTGGGTATTTTTTGTTGTTGTTTTGTGTGTGTGTAACATATCTTACTGAATTTGTACCAAGCATCGACCAGCAGTGACGTCACCCGTTGGTTTGTGAATGTTGTGAACCCTCAAGTTCGGATTTTGGTCGTCGCCATCTTTGCTAGTTCGGTAGCAGGAAGTGACCATATTTGGACGAGCTGGGGGAGGAGCCAGCGGTGGATCTGACTGATCTGATAGGAAACCTGACGATACTACGTCCCGCCCACTGATAGCTGTAACCTGACTGCACCACAGGCCTGTCAATCAAACAGACACGCCCCCAAAAACAGGTCTTCTTGAATCTTCTTTTCTAATGAATGAGGGATTATTTTCAGATGGACCTCCAGAAAACTAATAAGAAGGAGTGACTTTAGCTAACAACACCGAGATAACTGATGGACACATTTTATTCACTTTGGATTTGATGAGAGAAGTTGAATGGGAGTCTATGGAGCCGGAGGCTTTTTGGAGCCGACCTCTAGTGGCACTCAGTGGTATTGCAGCTTAAGGCCTCACTTTTGAGACTCAGAAGCTACGGCCAACTTTTATCTCCAGTCTATGATTCGTACGGATAAATTTGAGTTTGAAACCCTTCTTGTGAGGACGTTTTGGCCGGTGTTGTCGACCTCTAAAGGACGTTTGAGGGGAAAGACTTCAGGTTCGTTTTGGGTTCGGGTTTAGTTCGGGGTTAAAGCTGCCGTTGGGCGTGTAGTTGTGTTGGTGAGAGGGATGCACAATGGCAGCGAGGGTCCTCCCAACGATTGAAGTACAAATGTGTGTGTGTGTGTGTGTGTGTGTGTGTGTGTGTGTGTGTGTGTGTGTGAGAGACAATCAGACTGAGACAGAGAACTCCTGACCCACCAACACTGTAGAGTTAACGCAGCCGATGCTCCACAACCCACCAGCTGGAACTAATTAACAGCAGTTCAGTGGGATTGAGCTCACTCACTCACTTTCTTTCTCTTACACACACACACACACACACACACACACACACACACACACACACACCACACACACACACACATCTCCCCCTCTTCGCCTCCCCCCTTGGCTTTTCCTCTCTCATGCCCTCCTCTTCCTCCTTGCCTGACATCTCCCCCCTCCCACCCTCCCTTCACCTCCTGCCATCCCTCAACTTGTTTTTCCCTTTAAACCTCCTTCTCTCTCACACACACACACACACACACACACACACACACACACACACACACACACACACACACACACACACACACACACACACACACACACACGCTCTGGTGAACTCATGTATGGGAGCACATAGTCTTGGCATGTAAACATCCACATGTTAAGAGACAGAGGCTGAGTGACACACACACACACACACACACACACACACACTGTGGGGGCGACGCACTTCCTGACAGTACAGTAGCTCACCAATCACACAACAACAACACACCTCAGGGTCTGTGATCGGATCCGGAGGAAGACATCTCTGAACATTTCTGTGTACACACCAGTCCCAAAAAAACCAACCAGATGTTTCGAGCATGTTTTGTCGCTCTGGAAAAAAACCAAACATCTAAAACTTGTTTGTGGCACCACGAGCGTGCAAGTCCCAAGTTTCACAGCGGCGGCTGTCCGGCACGGTGACGCGTCTCTGGGGGGGGGGGGGAGGTGGTGGTGGTGGTGGTGGTGGGGGGGGGGGGGTCGAGGAGGGGGAATCACACAGTCATGCACATGCAAGAGGAGCCCGCCACATATAAAACATAACCAAAAAACCCCCAAAATAATAGGTCAAACTTACCCGTTTCAAAACGATGTGGTCGACAAGAAGAAGAAGAAGAAGAAGAAGAAGAGGAAAAAAAAAAAAGTTCACTGCTCGGACGCGAACGCAGACGCGACTGGAGCGGAGGATCCAGCTGAGAATAGCATCGTAGACGACCGGAGGGGATGGAGGGGATGGAGGGGTCCGGGCAAGAAGGAAGAAAAACCACAAAAAAAACACAATCCTCTATCACTCTCTCTCTGTCTCCCCTCTCTCTCTCTCTCTCTCCCCCCCAGACGAGGCAGCAGAGGAACGGGAGTGTGTCGTCGGCAGCAGCAGCAGCAGAAGATCCAGCGGTTCGTCGCTCTTCGTCTTGTCTCCCCCCTCCAGCACCTCCACCACCTCGCGGAGCTCAGACACACTTGTGCGCTCGGTGTGTTGAAGTCATGCTCAAAGTATGTCTCCCGTACCAGCGGTATCTGCAAGCTCAGGGAAACCACATCCTGTCACATATTTACCTCTCTCTCTCTCTCTCTCTCTCTTGTCTGTCTCCCCTGTGATTGTCTGAGCGCTGTGACCCGGCGTCTGTTCAGAGCCTCTCACCGAGTCTCTCCCCCCCCTCTCTCTCTCTCTCTCTCTCCCCCCTCTCTCTCCCTCTCTCTCTCTCTCTCTCTCTCTCTCGGCCGCTGCACCGGTTCCACACGACTGACTGAAGAATCCATCTGAGGAGGGGATGGAGGGGAGGGGGAGGGGGGGGAGGATGGGGGATGACGGAGGAGAGGTGGGCTTCATTGGGAAATACCAGAGTTACAGAGAGAGAGAGAGGAGGAGGAGGAGGAGGAGGAAGTGGAAGAGGAAGAGGATGTGTGTTGTTTGGACTTGAGAAAAGATGGGCGGACAGAAATCATAATCAATAGTTTTTTTTTGTTTGAGAGAATTTCTCCGCCACGTAATCGATGAATTCAAAAAGTGGGAGGAGTTTTTGGTGATAAGTTGGACTAAAAAAAAATTAAAAAAAATAAATAACAAACAAAATAATAATAATAGGAGGGAAATTACATTTGGGTTTGTTGGGAGGGAAGTGTGTGTGTGTGATTCTTGTGGTTATGCATATTTAACACGTCCGGGTCAGAACGCCACCCCCCCCCCCCCCCCCCCCCCCCCCTATTATTTAGAACCAGTGTTGTATGAGGGACCACCGCTGGAGCAAATCTGTGGTACACAACAACAACAACAACAACAATCAACAAACAACAACAACACCGGTTGGTGTAGGTGCAGAGCAGCCTGGCTGATGGGGAAATTTGAGTCACTGTATGGCTGATGATTAACTAAGTGTCAGGTTCTTTATTTATATTTTTCATAACTTTTTGTTTTTCTTCATGCTTATTTGTTTATTTATTTGGGTCTATGAGGTCCTCTGTGAGGGACTGTTCTGTTTTGAATATGAAATGTAATGAAAACGTGTAAATAAAGAAGGAAAAAAAACACCTCTGCAATGCTTAAAATTTACTGATGGACACAGTAAAAGGTTTTTTTTTTTCTTCTCCCGACTCATTTGATGTTTTCAGGTCTTATATCTTCTGTAGTTTCTCTGACGTCTCGAGTGTATTTCAGCGTGGTTTCTTGTTTTCCGGCCTGCAGCCTTTACAGTTTGGGTTCATTCTCACGGCTCTTATCGTATCACAGCTGATAACAAAAAAAAGCCACTGGACATAAAGTTCACAACTACCTGTTGAAAACACCGTGCCGAAGCATTTGGCAGCTGAACAGACAGATATCCCCATCAGGAGTCGGTGGAGGCCAAAACGGAGTTAAAAAAAAATACCCGCTATCGGACATCACGTGGACAAAAAAAACAAACAATTTGAAATGAATGTTGCTCTGAATGTACTGGATGTGCAAACAGGCAAATAGTTTGATAAAATAAAGTCCAGTAGCAGAGTGGCGTTCACAGCTTGTTTCTGCTGCCTCCACATGGACACATAAAAAAACTAATAAATCAGCTGCTGCAGGTTTAAATTTGAATGGACGTAAAGAACAGCATGAGAAGAATGAGATGTCAGACTGCAGGGTTTCATGTTGTGTGTTTATAAAGATGATTACATGTGACACACTGACCTTTGTGTTTAAGAAACGAGGTGCAGGTTGATGGACGGATCCCGGCGGGAGGACGAGGACCGACCGGTGGTTTCGTTTCATCTTCAGAGGCTTGAATGAAAAAAGAAAAACATAATGAAAGTCAAAAACATGTATTTGCAGAATATTTTGTCTGTAAAATTTTTTTTGTTATCATCAATTTTAAGTGAGCAGACAACAATTTATTTTGTTTAGCTTGCTGTTATTTTCTTGAAGACATAAGCAAAAATGACATAATCAGGTCATGTGATGATAACTAAATAATTTCCATGACAACTGAGCCGCTGCTGAAGAAATGGGATTAAAAATTCAAAGTCAAATGCACTTTTACGGGATGCTTTGATGTCACTACTGTATGCAGCTACTCTTTTAATGGGATGTAAATTATGACACTATGTTTAATGTTGTTCATTGTTGCTGAATGAGACAGAATGACAAGAATTTTCTTCTTTTCAGTTACCAACAAGTAAAAACAGGAACGAGGTGTTATTTTTTGTTTTGTTTTACCGAAAATGCATTTGATCGGTCCGACCGCCGATTCTCAAAAAGTGCTGAATGAGTATTTCTTTTTCTCTTTTTTTTTTTTTTTTTTTTTTTTTTTTTTTTTTTTTTTTTACAGTGGTTACTATTTCAACATCTGTTTCTCAAGAATGTTGAGAAAGTTATGCAGAAAGAGTTGTAGTTGCACGGCAGCTAACAGCTGTTACAGGTTTTTTGTTGGTTTTTTTAGCCAAGCTACCGCTAACTGTCTGTTAAACCACAACTGTGGTCCAAACTGAAATACATTAAACAGCTGCTGGAAGGATCGCTGTCAAATTTTGTAGCCGCGTTCATGAGAAAATGAACTACAATAACTTTTTTATCTGATGACATCATCTGCTCAAAATGACGGACAGGAGATTCGTCCACGCTCACGCACACAATATGTCGTGTTTACAGAATTAACCAAAGTAGCATTAGAAAATATGGAAAATAATTAAATACATGCACCACCGTGATACGTTTTTATGTGCGTAAATGCTAAAATAACACGTAAATTTCCCTGCAAAAATAATAATGCTGTTAGCATTTTAGCACACAGCAACACAGCCGCTAACACGGCTGCAGACATGTTTACAGAAAGGAATTTTTTAAAGGTTTAAGAGAACTGTCGAAAATGTAAAAAAACATGGCACCACAACACAACCCTGTACGGATTTATATTTAGATATCCTGTCATCCATCAAGCAAAATTAACCACGACGACTTAAATTGAGATGAAAACAAGCAGAAAACAGCAGAGACCGAGAAATGACTTGGTTTTTTTATAATTATATAATGATCATCCTAACGTGGAGGTGTAATTAAGACTTTCTGGTCCGGGATGACGTGACCGTGACATTGGGCTCCTCTCAAAGTCATTTTGGGCCTAACAGGGGATTCACTCGCTCCTTTGAGAGGCGGCCTGCCTCCAGAAAATCTCACTCCGGGCCGCCAATTAATGACACGTCTCTTTGAAGACGGAGGCTTCCTGCCTTGTGTTTGCCGTCACAACCCGGAGCTCCTATTATGGACTCTAAATCAACCCCTTCTTCTTCAGAAGATCTCGGAGCAATCAGCGTCCGATTCTGGAGGGGCTTCTTTTTTTTTTTGTTCTCAGCGGTCAACACCACCCGCGAGTGAGACAAAAGATTCAAGGGGTGAAAAACACCACGGAGAAGACCTGAAGTCGGAAAAGAAAGTCGTTCATGTCGGCTGGAAGCTTCACCTCGTTTCCCAGCTGTTCAAAACCGAATGAAACCCGACGTGATGCCGGAGGGGTGAAGCCGCTCTAATGATCACCCACGGTGCGACTGTCCACGTGATTTAAGCTTCAGATAGCAGCTAAAACAACACGCGGTTAAAAGTTACAACAACAAAATAATAAAACCACGCGCTGAGTAAGATGACATTTACACGATGTCACCTTTTAAATCCTTTCACTTCACGGGTTTATTGTTTTGGTTGCACATAAATGGTCCGAAACTTGACCTAAAACGGGCTCAAAGGTTTTTGACCGAAGCGGGACGTGTAACCCCGAAAACGAGTAGCTAAAGACGGGCAGATGTTTTGTGGACGCATCGGTCTTACAATAGTGGGCCGAGGACTCAGGCCGACAGCTGATTGGACGGGAGAACGAAGGCCGACAGCTGATTGGACGGGAGAACGAAGGCCGACAGCTGATTGGACGGGAGAACGAAGGCCTTCAGTCTTTGTTGTTGTGACTCAAGGTTTCATACCAGTTGTGTTCTTTGTACCTCAGCTCCTCTGTGACCAGAGGTGTGACGGCGCCCCCCGGTGTTCAGAGAGGAGCTTTCGTCCTGTCAGACATTAATAAACATGTCTTCTAATGTGGTCTTGATTTTATCGTGCCACAGTGATTGCTTCTCTCTCCAAGCGTGTGTTTTAATTAGTGGCTGATAATTAATCACAATGTGGTGCAGAATATATTCCCCTTTTTATTATTGCTCTCTGTGCTTTCAAGACACTATCTTAACTTTATATTCTTTTATTAATGTGACACTGACAGTGATTATGTGTTCATACCTGTAATCTGAATATTTTTTACAGTGAATGATGGACTGACTGAACGTGTTCGGGGTCCGTTTTTCTGCATTCTGGTCTGTAATGGCGACTCTTGCTTTAAATAGTGCGTCTTCACTCTCACTTCTGGGAAAGAGTGTTTTTACCTCCAAACAAAAAAACAAAAATAAGAGGACGTATACGATGACACCCATCGATATATATATATATATTTGTATATATATATATCTATATCTATAGATATAGATATATATCTATATCTATATATATACAGTGGGTACGGAAAGTATTCAGACCCCTTTAAATTTTTCACTCTTTGTTTCATTGCAGCCATTTGCTAAAATCAAAAAAGTTCATTTTATTTCTCATTAATGTACACTCAGCACCCCATCTTGACAGAAAAAAACAGAAATGTAGAAATTTGTGCAAATTTATTAAAAAAGAAAAACTGAAATATCACATGGTCATAAGTATTCAGACCCTTTGCTGTGACTCTCATATTTAACTCACATGCTGTCCATTTCTTCTGATCCTCCTTGAGATGGTTCTACTCCTTCATTGGAGTCCAGCTGTGTTTAATTAAACTGATTGGACTTGATTAGGAAAGGCACACACCTGTCTATATAAGACCTTACAGCTCACAGTGCATGTCAGAGCAAATGAGAATCATGAGGTCGAAGGAACTGTCCAAGGAGCTCAGAGACAGAATTGTGGCAAGGCGCAGATCTGGCCAAGGTTACAAAATAATTTCTGCAGCACTCAAGGTTCCTAAGAGCACAGTGGCCTCCATAATCCCTTAAATGGAAGAAGTTTGGGACGACCAGAACTCTTCCTAGACCTGGCTGTCCAGCCAAACTGAGCAATCGTGGGAGAAGAGCCTTGGTGAGAGAGGTAAAGAAGAACCCAAAGATCACTGTGGCTGAGCTCCAGAGATGCAGTAGAGAGATGGGAGAAAGTTCCACAAAGTCAACTATCACTGCAGCCCTCCACCAGTCGGGGCTTTATGGCAGAGTGGCCCGACGGAAGCCTCTCCTCAGTGGAAGACATATGAAAGCCTGCATAGAGTTTGCCAAAAAACACATGAAGGACTCCCAGACTATGAGAAATAAGATTCTCTGGTCTGATGAGACCAAGATTGAACTTTTTGGCGTTAATTCTAAGCAGTATGTGTGGAGAAAACCAGGCACTGCTCATCACCTGCCCAATACAATGCCAACAGTGAAACATGGTGGTGGCAGCATCATGCTATGGGGGTGTTTTTCAGCTGCAGGGACAGGACGACTGGTTGCAATTGAAGGAAAGATGAATGCGGCCAAGTACAGAGATATCCTGGAAGAAAACCTCTTCCAGAGTGCTCTGGACCTCAGACTGGGCCGAAGGTTCACCTTCCAACAAGACAATGACCCTAAGCACACAGCTAAAATAACAAAGGAGTGGCTTCGGAACAACTCTGTGACAATTCTTGACTGGCCCAGCCAGAGCCCTGACCTAAACCCAATTGAGCATCTCTGGAGAGACCTGAAAATGGCTGTCCGCCAACGTTCACCATCCAACCTGACGGAACTGGAGAGGATCTGCAAGGAAGAATGGCAGAGGATCCCCAAATCCAGGTGTGAAAAGCTTGTTGCATCATTCCCAAGAAGACTCATGTCTGTACGAGCTCAAAAGGGTGCTTCTACTCAATACTGAGCAAAGGTCTGAATACTTATGACCATGTGATATTTCAGTTTTTCTTTTTTAATAAATTTGCACAAATTTCTACATTTCTGTTTTTTTCTGTCAAGATGGGGTGCTGAGTGTACATTAATGAGAAATAAAATGAACTTTTTTGATTTTAGCAAATGGCTGCAGTGAAACAAAGAGTGAAAAATTTAAAGGGGTCTGAATACTTTCCGTACCCACTGTATATATATTCACGTGGGTAACCACATATGTATCCCACAATTCAAAAAGACATTACGTCACTTTGCTTTGACATTGAATAGCCCAACTATAAATCATCACAAAGTAGAAAGATTAAGATTTATATAAAAGAGATCTAATGAGGTTTAAACTCCTTCTGCAGGAAGAACAACTGAAACATCGGGCAGTGAGATCCATATCAGAATAAGGTCAAATATGACTTTTTAATATCATGAACTGACCTCACTTGTATTGCTATCCTATTAAACAGGGGTTAGCATTGAATTTCTAACAGACTATAAAATGTACCATCTTATGTTTTAATGTCTTATAATATCTAATCATCTCTACAATCCCACACGTGGCTGCCAAAGCCAGCGAAGGGGTGGTTCTTCAGCCAACACGAGTTGTAGGACTTTTAATCCCTTTACATACTTGATCTTGTAATCTACGGGTGCTCCAATTTCTTTTATTTACCTGGACCTCGGGAGCCTTTCTCCCTTTCTGCGCTGTGCAAATACGAGCCGATACATCAGGTCCTCATTGCACCCCGGGGGCTTAAGAAGTCCCTGTTTACTCCCTGTCAGCTGAAGGAAAAAAAAAAAGCCTCTCCAGTGGTGTGTGTGATGGACTTGTGGTTTTTTAGTCTGGTGTCCGGCTTTTAAAGTCCTACTGCTGCATCATTTTTCACTATCGAAAAAAAAAAACAAAAAAAAAAAAAACCTGACCTGCATGTATAAAAAGGAGGAAGAGGAAAGTGCCAACTCATCATCCTCCTCCTACTGAGGACCTGGGAGCAGGTACGTCCGCCCGGAGCTTCCCTCAAACTTAATTTTGAAGCATCTTCGAGGAAGATTTTTCATATTTATTCATTTCTCCTTTTAAAAAATGAATTGATGGATATTGAATTTCAAACAACAAAAAAGTACATTTAGATCAAATTTTAAATCCTATTTACATCTGAAATCATTCGTTTTTTTGGTAATAAAACTAGAATGTTGTGTTAAAACGTCATAAATACAAAAATATTCGCGAGTCATTTTCATGTTATTTTGCTGCGTTATCAGAAGCGTCTTTCCTTTTTTTTGTAGTTGGAAAAATGTTTGTTTTCCTGATTTGCATCTTGACACTGCATCGAGCTCACACCGTCTGTGTTGTGGTGAGTCAAGTTTTTTTTAAAATTATAATACACAGATATTCATTAGACGTGTTTTGCACTGGGTGGAAAGTCTATTTCCTAAGGTGCAGTGCATTGGTACAGTTATTGAAGTTTTAATACTGCAATCTAATGGGTTGATTTCATGAGACTTTACTACATTTCAAACTGAAATATTGTGTAATTTTACTTCACTCACTGCTGACGGATTTGCAAGATGACGTTTTGCATGCAAAACAAAATGCTGAGTCAACAAAACATGATCCATTTCGACAGTCTGTAGGGTTGGGCTCTTTATTTTTCCTCATGTCGTTATATCATAATATTTGCTGTCGTGTGGAAAATAAATTAGTGACTTCAATCACATGATACCTGGAATTTATATCTGTTTTAACTCACCGATGGGAATCATCGAGGGGTTTGGAGGGTTAATTTGGACATCAGAACTGTGTATTTATAATCATATTGAAGTCCCATCACGACCTTAAAACCATCCAGCAGTAAATCAAAAAGTTAAAACATTTCAGCAATATGAAATTAACGTGAATTTCCTCTCTCGTCCTCTGCTTCCTGCCTGCGATGCGTCCACAGCCAGGTGAGCACCCCCACTTCATTTTTTAGCATCGGCTGAAACAACGCCGCTAAGTCTCCCAGTAAGATTATGGGATTTGGCCCGGTCCTCTGTGTGTGTCTGTGTGTCTGTGTGTGTGTCTGTGTCTGTGTGTGTGTGTGTGTGTGTCTGTGTTCTTTTGTTAAGTGAAGCCATTTCAGAGCAATTAAACCAGGATATGTTTGTGAGTCATATCGTGGACATTAAGCCACCAGGGTAAACATCACTGCTCATTATGCCTTTAATCTGATGTTTGCACATCGGTTTTAAATTGGTGTGTGTGTGTGTGTGTGTGTGTGTGTGTGTGTGTGTGTGTGTGTGTGTGTGTGTGTGTGTGTGTGTGTAGATATTTGCCCAGAAAACCCAGCGGTGCAGACTGAGATCGTGGACCTGCACAATGACTTCAGGAGAGCAGTTCAGCCTCCTGCTGCCGACATGCTGATGATGGTCGGTCCTGCTTTTTCTACTCCAACAGTGAACCTGGCTCAGAAAAAAAACAAAACTTTGCTAGTAATTGTTAGCACTTGTTTTCCCTCACTTTGGGGACAAATAAAAATAAATAAATAAAGTGGAAAATCTTTACTGCCCCTCACAGGTTGGACGTATTTAAAAAAAACAAATGCTGACATTCTGGTCTAATTTTCAGCGGTTTGAGGTCGAGGTCACTTCTTTTATTGAAATGCATCTATGAAATGCAGATGAAAATCTGTCCGTCAGCGGGAGAATAAAAGGCGTTTTATGTTCTTTCTTAAAAAGAGACTTGGATGTCTGGAGGAGTAACGTCTGAGCAGAAGAATCACATGTTTATTTTGGAGCTGAAGGAGGCGACCGCACTTCAGTCAAAACCATTTCACGTTTTTTCAGGGCTGGAGTGGAACATGAAATTTCATTTTTCATTTCCGTCAGCTTTTAAATGGTCGAGGTTTTCCAGAGCCAATATCTTTCAAGCTAATGGATCTTTTTTCCTTTTTTTTTGTATTGTCGATGTCGGTTATAAGTGAAACCCTTGCTGTTTTTTTTTCTTCTTCTACAGAACTACAGTGTAGAGTTGGCCGCCAGCGCTCAGGCCTGGGTGGACAAATGCATCCTGGCACACGGAGAACCCAGCACACGCATGATGGACGGTACGGCCCTCCTTCTTCATCCCTTTACTCCCTTTTTAGTTTTTATTTGATTTCAGATGGACTCGATGTGATTGATCGTCAGTCACAGTCACTCTTAACACCCTCTTTTAACAACAAATTACACGTCGATGTTATCGCTCAGGAAATGGGCCTTTTTACGATTCCCGTTTCATCGAAATAACTATTAAAAACTAAACCGTGTATTTGTTAAGATAATAAACGTGCGTTTCCCCCTCCGTCGAGCAGGATACCAGCTGGGAGAGAATCTGTTCTACGCATCCTCTCCTTACACGTGGGCGCGCGTTATCTATCTCTGGTACCGTGAGGAGGTCCACTACCTTTACCCCTCCGGATCCACCGACGAAGAGGTCGGACACTACACGCAGGTAACCGCGGCAACGGCAGGTATCGCCTGCTTTTATCTGCGCGATGCTTTAAATAAAGTGGTAAGAAGCCATTTCTTTATATTAACAATGGATTTAATGACGACTCTGCGTTTCCCCTCATCTCGACAGAAAGTTTTAGAGTCTTTCAGCTCGCTGTTTTGTTTCTCGTCTGCAAAAAAAAACACCAAAAAACACCAGAGAGGTTTCTCAAAAAAGGTGAAGCTCAAACACAGTGCAGGACTTTTACGCAGCACACTGCTGCCCCACGATGGGCTGATCGGATAACTGCATGAATAAAGCGGGTGTATAAGCAGGGTGAGGCCATACAAATAACAAAATAAATAATAGGATGTATACTGTGACAGAATAAATAGAAAGTATTTGTCCAAATACCAAAATTCTTCCTTCAAGCTTGTTCGCTGGTGTAAATGAAGCTTTCCTGTAGCTGCTGAACGACAGATGAGGCGACTGTTTCTGAGCCACCTGATATCTTATGTTGGATTGTCTGTAAAAAAAAACAAAAAAAAACTACGAATGAGCTATTTACAATGTCGGGGAAAAATAAAAACCTGTTTTGGTAGTTTCCGAACTTTCCCTTTCCACTGAATGCTTTCTGATTTTTGCCGCCAGGTGGTGTGGAACAGCTCGTACAAAGTCGGCTGCGGAGTAGCGCTGTGTCCGAAGAGCATCTACTTCTACGCCTGCCATTATTATCGAGCGTACGTGACGGCGTTCGCGCCCATTAAACCCCCCCCCCCCCCCCAAAAAAAAAAAAAAAAAAAACTTTTTCCCCCCCAAGTGATTTATAAGAGAGCTAAATAATGGCGGAAATATTAAAAAAAACGTCTGCGTATTTAATGAGAAGTTTTATCGTTGTTATTTAACAGAGGGAACTTTGGAAGATGGCCGCCGTACAAGGCCGGACCTCCGTGCGCTTCCTGTCCCGACGACTGTGTGGACGGACTCTGCAGTAAGTCAGATAGACGCCGTGTGTTCTCCACACGGGATGTTTAGTGTTTTAAATCACCAGAAAGGAGAAATTTATGATTGAATGTCTATGAATTTTCACATCTTTTTGCTTATTTTTTCCGTTTTAGCAAACCCCTGTCCGATAGTCGACCATTTCATCAACTGTCCGTCCCTGAAGCTCGCACACGGATGCAAGAATATTCTGGTGTACATGTGGTGTCCTGCGTCCTGCAAATGCACCAATAAGATCATTCCAATCGGCTGAGGACAAAAAAAAACAAAAAACGTCCAGTCAGCAAACTGTACTTTGACTTGAACTACTGTTCACACTTGTACTTTTTCTGTTGGTTGAAAATCCATGTAAAAGTACAGGAAAGAAAAAAATTAAAGCAATAAAAATCTGGTTTATCGGCTTTCGTTGACGTTTTGGAATTGTTTTAAATGATTTATGTCTGTAGGGATTAAAATTAAAGTGTTGTATGACGTTACGAATTGTAGAAATGTGTCACGACAAAGCAGGAAGAACAAATTTGTTCTAAGTCCACTAAAGTCGCCATAATGCATCAAAAGATATTTATTCTACACAATAATCATACAATAAGAACGTGTGGTTATGTAGTAACCACGGTTCTCTGAGTGGAGAGAATATATCTCTACAACTTCTTCGGTCACTCGGAGACACGTTTTGATCAAATCTAAGAGTATAATTTACACAGATTTCTGCCATTTTCCTGAAACTTAAATATGCATTTAATTTTTCAGTCATATGTTGTCACATATTTTGGTAAATCACTACAAAACAGGGCATTTATTTTAGTTGGAAAGCATATTTTGGTCTCTAAAGAACCAGATCATTTCCTCAGTCCTTATATAAAGTAATGTGCATGTGAAAGGTGAGAATTTAGGTGATATGCTGTAATTAAAACTGTACATTTGCTACACATTCAAAACTCGACTTTCTTCAAACTTGGCACAACCGTTCACTCGATACCGAGGATGAACTGATTAGAGTTTGGTGGTCAAAGGTCAAAGTTCAAGGTCACCGTGAGCCCAATGTCCCCTCTCGTCCGTCTGTCTGTCCCGTTTTTCGTGAACGCGATATCTCAAGAAACGCTTTGAGTGAATTTCCTTAAACTCAAAAACATGCTCTTTGGTACCAACGATGACCTGGTGAGATTTCGGTAGTCAAAGGTCAAAG
Source organism: Embiotoca jacksoni (assembly GCF_022577435.1). NCBI lineage: Eukaryota > Metazoa > Chordata > Actinopteri > Embiotocidae > Embiotoca > Embiotoca jacksoni. Next base: position 651,198 of record NW_027185421.1, on the reverse strand, counting down.
GTGAAGGTCGCTGTCCAATCACATTGGTCCTGTGCTCGTGAACGTGATATTGCCGGAACGTCTGCAAGGAATTTCCCTAAATTTGTCACAAATATTCAATTTGATTCGAGGACCAACTGGATGGCTTTTGGCGATCAAAGGTCAGAGGTCAAAGGTCCACTATATCCATTTCCCACTTTGAACACGATATTTCAGGAACGCCGTTGAGGAAATCTAACCGTCAGCCGGTAATTCTAGTTTGATAATATTATTAATTTGTCCAAATCAAAAAACGTTGGTGAACCACTGCCGCAGGACATTTCAGCCACAAGGAAATCTGCACTGCACAATACATTAAATTCAATTACATCTGTACACCAGCAGATGGCCCTGTTGTACAACTCCACCCCAGCTCCTGCTTTTGTATTCCACGACAATTAATTTATCTGCCTTCATCTGAACCAGCAGCCTGTGAATAAAATGTATAAATCATGGAGATTAACGTTACATCTCATCACTCACTCTCTGAGCTTTTACATGCAGGAGTCTACGAATTCAGGCCGCACGAAGTACAAGCGTGACTAATATCTCACAGGTCACCTCCGAGAATTGATGACTTTCTTTAGTCACATAGTGTGAGTTTATTTCTGGGCCTACTATATATATATATATATATATATATATATATATATATATATATATATATGAAACTGACAGAAGAAAATGGGCCGTGTTTAATACGAATTCAAAGAGTTTTGTTGGCTTTTGTTGCGTTTTGCATGTATTTTCTTGCTGTTTGTGTTGTTTTGTATGTATTTACTTGACTTTTGTGATATTTGTACACATTTGTTGTCGACTCTTCTAGTATTTTGCATGTATTTTACGTTTTGTGTTTGTTTTGTTTGTGTTTATGCTGTTTTCACAGTTTTGTTTCGATCTTTCTAAAAAAAAAAAAAAAAAAAAAATTCTTGTTTTATGTTTTAAAGGAGTTTAAGTTCCTGTTGACTTCTGTGCTGTTTTCTATGCACATTATTGCCGCCAATTGTATGTTTTCTTGTTGACAGGTTCAGTTTTATGTGTATATTATAGGTCAATTTGTGCTGGTTTCTTGTGCGTTTTTTTGTTCTATTCTCCATGTATTCTATTCTCCATGTATTTTAAGTTTTGTATGTATGTCCTTGTTGCCTTTTAACTACTTTTATTATTTCTTGTATAGTTGTGTTTTTTTTAATCCTCCCTGATTGTAGTCAACTTCTCTGACAGAAATTAAGGAAGCTGCTGGGTGTAAAAAAAAACAACAAAAAAAGGGGGCGGGTCCTGCTGAGGCTGAAAAAAAAAAAGAAAAAAAAAAGGGAACGAGGTTTGATTGACAGTTTCGCCTGTCGCGCGTCCACGTGACGTACACAAACGTCGTTCCCTGGAAACGCCGCGTGTGACGGTTCATCAACAGGTCGCGTGCGACACTTTAACGGCGGAAACACGGCGGACGTTGTTTTTGTTTTTGTTTTTACTTTTTACTTTTTAAAACCCGCCGGAATAACAGCAGGCTTTTTGGGAGACGAAACCGACCGAGGGGGAGGACATGCTCTTCCGTTTGTTTCGCTGACCGGAGGTATTAAAGCAGCTCGTCCGCGCGGACTTTTGAGTTTTTCTGACCGTTGAGGAGAAAAAAAAACAAAAAAAAACCAAAACAAGTTAACTTCAAACCGGCTAGCCAGCGTTAGCTCGCGAGCTAACTCAGCTGAGCCCGGGCACCGCCACCCCTAAACGGGAGGACTGTCTCCGCTTTCAGCTTCACACACAAAAACAAGAAAAGGAAATAAAAAGAAAGGAGGACCGCGGAGGGGTATCGGTCCAGAAGGCGAGTACGCACAAAGCGGCACCGGAGTTTAACTGAGTTAACTTAACGTGCTGGTGTTTTACCGTAACGTTACCGGTAAAGGAGGAGGAGGAGGTGGAGGAGGAGGTGGTGGGGTTACTATTACTACAGCAGAACAAACGGGAGGACATAATGAGGGGGGTGGAGGGGTGGAGGGGGTGAGAAGAAGCGTGTACATACATAGAGGAAATAAAACGACGGTTAGAGACGTGTTATTACGCGCTGACAGCCTTCACTGATTTCTAAGTTAACATCCGCTTTCAGGCTTCGTTTGTTTCTACAGAGACGAGGGGGGGAGGAGGGGGGGAGGAGGAGGGGGAGGAGAGGGGAGGAGGGGGGGGAGGAGAGGGGAGGAGGGGGGGGAGCTGCCGCCGTTCACGTTACTAATGTCATGCTCCCTAATTATGCTAATATCGCCCGTTGTGTTTTTCTTCTTCTTCTTCCTCCCCTCCTCTCTCCCCCCTCTCTCCCCCTCCAAAGAGCACAATGCGCGGAGGAAGCCCCCCCTCTCTCTCTCCCTCTCCCCCCCCTCTCTCCCTCCCTCCCCCCCCCCCCCCCCTCTCTCCGGTAGCGGCCTGACGGATATGTGCACCGGGAGATGATCGGGCAGAATTTCGCGCAAATGTTCCGACGAGGCTGACGGGGGCCAAAAGGCAGGAAATTGAAGTGAAGCTTTTGAAACCATACGGGCTCCGCTCCCCCTGCAAGCCTCTGTGTGTGTGTGTGTGTGTGTGAGAGAGAGAGAGAGTGTGTGTGTGTGTGTGTGTGTGTGTGCACGCACGCGCGCGCGCGTGTGTGTGTGTGTGTGCTCGAAGTGCCTATGGCGGAGTTTGGGGAGCACGGCAGCCCGCCTCCATTGAATCTCGGGGAGACGGCGGCGCCCGGCGACGACGACGCAGCAGCCGGCAAGACGCATTGCGAAGTGTCGAGCGTGCTGAATGGGGACTGTGGGATATCGGGGAACATGGTGGGCTCGGGATCCCTCGTCGCACCCGGCAGCCACGCCGGGCTGGAAAACGCCAACACCTCCGCGGGACCGGAGAGCAGATCGGACATGCCGCGCAGGAGCAGCATTATCAAGGTAAACACTGGAGTTGGAAGTCGCCAATTCATCCTGCACATTCACACTCAACACACATGTATATATACATAATATATATATATATATGTATATATATGGGTGCTGGAAGTTACAGTACTGCTCTCATATATGTATATAGGCAGCCTCTATGCTGTACATCTTTCAGTTGAGGTTGTCTGCACTGTGGTTACAGTAAAAAAAAAAAAAAAAAGGGTGTTATTCATAATTCAGGCCAGAAAAACGGGGATCACCAGAAGCACATCCTGTACTTGTTTGTGTCTGAATATTTTTTGAACAACGGAGCTCGTTCCCGGACTCGATCTTGAAATATCAGCGATCTGGTTCTTATGTGCATGCCTGAGGAGCCGATGGATGTGATTCCCAGACGGTGGGTGGTGGGTGGAGGGTGGTGGGTGGAGGGGGGGGGGGGCGCAGATGTTGAGAAGCATGTGGTTGAAAGTGCGATGCTGGTTTTTTGTTTGTTTTTTTTGCTATGTTAGCAATATGAAAGTAAAGTGTGAGTACTTATTAGCGGTAGTAACAATAATAATGCGGGGCTGCAGGATAGCTCAGTATGTGTAACGACAGCATCACATTCATACAGTAGAGAGTAACACGATGACATATCTTATTGCTGGAAGATAAAACGTACATTAGGTGATCAAGAGAAAATCCCTGAGCGAGACACTGAAGTCTGAACTCACTCCAGGTGGTTATGACTCTGCTGAAATTCATACTGTACATACACAGGGTTCAGGGGGCGGGGTTTGCAAATGTAAAAGATTTCTAAATTATTTGGTGTCAGAGTTGTGATTTTGTCTGTGAGTCTTTTCAATGTCGATGTTTTTATATTAGAATAGAAGCCACCTTTGATTTTTGGATATTTGCAATATTGTGATTGTTGTCTTTTCCTTGTCTTTAAAGGCTGCGTTACACTAAAGGGATGAATCTGCTTTTACCCGCTGAAGTTATTATATTGTAATGAACGATGATTACTTACTAAATAATCTCATCGTGTAAATAGTTTGTGGAAGCAATAATAGACGCGTCTAAAAATACTCGAGGTATTTTTTTGCCCGCAAATATCGTGGCGCAGTTTATCTTTTCTCCCTACTTTTGGTTTACCCCACCCATGGGTGGAGACGTTGGCAGCGTTGCTTAAGAGGAGCGAAAGATGATGACACTTCCTGACATTGCATTTTATCCTCTGTCGAAAGCCTCCGAAAACTTTGTCAGTAGTGAATGTCAGAAACTCTGTAATGTTCACGTACTCGTCCACAACTGAAAATTTTTTTGCACTACTATCATTACAATAGTTGTTCAAAACTGCACTGTAATCACCACATATTGGCAAAACGAAGCTTATAGTAAAGCTATGGTGTTACGATGGTCAGAAAAAAACAACCTATTTTCACTATTCTTTATTTTATTTGCAGTCTGCATCTACAAAACACCTAAAGTGGTTCCTCAGAGAGGTGTCGGAGATGGAGGCGCCCTGTTTCCATGTTGTTTACGTTCGGCTTTTAGAGGACAGTAAATTAGTAGTCGGAGTCAGGGATCCCGTTCGCTCTCGGGCCGGGCTCGATTTAAAATGCATGAGTTGTGTGAGGAATTTATCGAGGAGCACTTTTGCACATGGCGGGGTCCTGCGTCTGGGATTGAATTTAGTGACTTAATTGTTAATTACCATGCGCAAAATCAATACCGCCCATTCCCGTCTGTGATTTTTTTTGGGGGACATTCTTTGGCGTCGGACTGGGTTTTTTACAGACGTTCCTCGGCACACGGTTGGGGGTTGAACTTTGACGTAACCTCCGCCTGGAGATTGATGGAGGTAATATTGACATTTCTGCCTTGTAAAGTTCTGAGTAATCTCTCACTACACAAGGACCCATCTCAGTTGCCAGGCCATTTGGGTGTGATTTATTTCAGTGGGATGGCTGCTACGGTACATATATATATATATATATATATATGTTTATCTCCTTTTTTTGAAGACGTGTCGGATCCCACTATTATACAACAAGTAGCTCCGACCCAGAGAGCTGATTGGTCAACTGTACGTTTGGAACGTGCTCAAATCAGCATAACAGCTCATCACTAGAAATATGACTCCGCCTCCTCAATGGGAATATATAATTGGAATTGAATTGAATTTAATATGCAACATAATGTAGTTTTTACTTGTTATCGATCTATTAAATGACCCATTTGGTGAAGTCGGGTCTCTTTTGGTCGCTCCGAGCACCTGTACCGTAACACCACGGATAGTCACGCACTGACAATCCTAGCGGTGGCTGGCTGGACCGGTTTGGTTTGAACACACGACACAGTGCTAAAATCTTAAAAACACATGAGTCCATGGATATCTTTGTTCATCAGATATCTTTGTTCATCAGATATCTTTGTTCATTAGATATCTTAGTTCATCAGATATCTTTGTTCATTAGATATCTTAGTTCATTAGATATCTTAGTTCCAACCAGACTGAGCTAGCTGAGCAGTTTAGTGTTTCTATAAGCTGTAGTTATTCAGTTTGAGACGAGAAATACTCTCCGTTGCTAGGAGGGTTGCTAAGGGTCGGCCTACTTCCTGGAGTAGTATATGTTGCACAAGTCTACTGACGCGACTGATTGTTTTCCAGTTCTTAGTCTTACCCTACGTATATTGCCATGGAAACAGAGCTCACACTAACAAAAAGTTTTATATTTTGAGAGCGACTTGCTGCACAATACGGATGAGTTTAGACGACACATTTCATTTAGTTGGTGACTTGTTGTATAACAAAGCGCCTCGGTCCCGACCGCATCCCTGTCGTGCCAATGATGACGTGAAAACGACACCCTCGAGTGTAATATTGATTAAAAAAAAAAAAGTATAGTTCAAGAAGAAATCGCTGTTAGTGTCAGGATTGATTGCCCCCACCAGACCCTCCCTCCCCCTTCTCCCCCAAATCCAATCTGACCACACGATGGTCCAGTGCCAGGCTATCCATGCAGACAGGAAATCGTTCTGAAATGCTCAATGACCTAAATTCAATAACAGCCATATCAGACAAGACAATGAAAGCCTTCGTGACATGGGCATACGAAACAAGTGAAACACACTTCAGGCTGCAGCACAGCTGGATAAGAATCCAGTGAGTCACAGCAGAGACGATGATTTATGATAAGGTGGAGCCAAAAAAAAAAAAAGAATATCACGATCAGTTAGCATTAAGGAGAAGTTGGACTGCTACCAAAGTTCAGGCTGATGCAGGAAGTGGAGTTCTTAATCATCACCGAGGAAACACCATCCATCATTAATGCCACTCAAACACCAACAAACAAAAACAAACAAACCAAAAAAAAAAAGAGATCACGTTAAAATGATCAATTGAACACTTAAATAATTCAAAGGCGGTAAACATGTTACTTTTTAAAGCTGAAATTATGTCTGGAAAAACTACGCAAAGAGAAAGTAAAAGTTTGCTTTTGCTAATCACTCTTCATTTTCTCTTGTGAAGGCGAACAGAAAAAAAAATAATTTCCAATCCGAAGGCCATCAAGCAAATCAAATATGCAGACTGCCGTGCCCTTCGTCCGCGTGCCAACATTCCCTCGAAGTCGGTTTGTTTTTGCTCGTGACAGCTGACTGATGGGATATTGCAGCGAGACGGTGGCCGAGGAGGGTTGGACCGTGTTAACGAGGCCGCCGGTTTCACGCTGTCAGTCGGAGCGCTTCAGTTCTCGTTAAACTGCTTCTGTGAAGTCGATGGGGAGGATGTGGTCGGTACAAACGCCGACCGCGCTCTCACAGCTCGGTGCTTAACAGTAAACTTGACTTTCTATAAAGGTTTTTTGTTTTTTTTTCCCTGCTGAGCGTATCTGGCGGTGGCGATGTGGGTGTGCACCCATGTGTGGTGAAGAGGCACGAGCTAATGGCACATTTGAACCGGCACCCTCTCCTCCAAAAGTGTTCACACGAGGCCTGAACAGAGTGGTGGAAAGTTACCAGAACCGTATTTAAACCCTCCCTCTCTCACCCACCGTCTTATTTGTACACTCGGTGTCGTCGCTGCTGTTTTTATAACGATATCGTAACTACACCGACTCCACCTTCGCCCGTAATGTAACGCAGGTGGTGTCTTTTCTGAGTATATCCAATATATGAAAGTTCTCTAAATGAAAGAGTCTTGTGCTGCAGCGGTGGTAAGACAACTATTTTCACTCTTTGGAAGCCATCTCAGCCGACATGAATTCATTTCGACCCCTCACCTATGACCACATCCTCTTTCTGCTAGAAGATTGACAGCTGTCTTTCAAACCTACGCCCAGTTTTTAGAGAGACTTTGGATAACGTACCACTTAAAGACAAACTAAAAAAAAAAAACTTGACATTTAAAGAAATGCCAAAAGTGATTAGTATTTATCCAAATATGGAACGAGAGTTTGGTGATAACATTTTCTGACATTTTCTCATCACAACCTCACAACTCTGTAGTTCAGAGTAACAAATTTAGAGATGCGTGCAGCCTCGATGGAGTTAGACACCTCGGTGGTTTGAAATACAACTCTTCATGTTGTTAAAATATAAAATTAGTTCATTTTAACTGCTGCAGTTTAGGTTACGTAGCAACTACGTGATACCGAGGCCCTTAGATATACTTCTATCTTAAGGAAACGGATCGGACGCTTCTTGTCTATTTTAAAGCCGGTCTTCACCGGTGAGTTATTGTGACCACGTTGCAGCATGTGGGCGGCCGGTGGCAGAAGGTTTGACCCTCACGGCTACCCTTCTCTTCCCACCTCGTGTCTCATCTCGCATCCTGTTGAATAAATCGGGATCGTTTTTCCGCTGCTTCGTCCAAACGGCACTTTTTTCACAGCTCCGTCAGAAGAGAACAAAAAGTGCGACATCACACTGTTTAAAAAGAGAAAACAATATGGTGTTAATTATGGTGGACCAGCAGTGGTGTGAGTCCAAAACAGGTTTCTCCACGGGCAGCATCAGACTCTATCAAACTGTTCAGTCAGGCTCAAGCCTGCATTACTCAGACCAGTGGATCACAGCCAAAAGCAGGATTTTTTTTTTTAATTTCATTTCTTAATTTCATTTCTTTTTTCTTTTATTTTTATCAGTGCAACACATCCAGTTTGATGAACTCGGTTTATAGAGTACTTCAGAGGAAAACAAAATGTTTTCTTCTGTCAGGAGAACAGGAAAGAGAAGCAGCACACAGCAAACTGGAACTGGTTGTTCTTCATTACAAACGAAACTTCTGGGGGACTTCGACGGCCATTTTGAATTTACCTCTCAGATGTGTTGTAGAGGTCACCGCTTGTTCTGCTCACGAGGAGATGAGGAAGGTCAAAGAATAGTAAATCTACAAAGAGCTCAATAGCTTCTTTTTTTAAATGTAGTTGTTTGTTGTTTTGACAGCGTTGCCGTGAGCTCGGTATCCTTCAACACTCTCCTGCTGTTCTCTCTCAGCTTTTTAGTGCCGAAGGGGCAATTAGACACTAAATCATTTTTTTAAAGACCAAACACGCCCACGAGCGCTCAGACGGGTGCTGGTACGTCTGCTTTTCTTTTTTAAACAAGGTGTCCGCCGGACGGGAAACAAAATGTCAACGGCTTCTTGTCTGAAACCAGCAAAGATGGCAGCGTTGTCCGGTGTTAGCTAAGAGACCCGGTAAGTGTTCAGCAGCACCTGAATCACCGGCCACTCACTCATCAGCTCAGGTGCCATTGATTTACACAAGTGTGGACGTGTGCCTCGCCGAGTTATTTCAAAGGCAGTTCGGATAAGTTGGGAGTCGTCACAGTTCTGCCACATTAACTACAGAGGCGGCGCTACGCCCCTCATGATGACTTACTGGAACAAGCAATGAAGCGCACAGACGAGAACATATCTAAACAATTAACATGGAGTTTGATTATAAATAATGAAGTTTCTCCATCGCTGTCACACATTATAATCCACAGAGTTGACTTAATAAAGGATATTTAATAACCCTCGTGGAGAGGACGGCCGGTCCTAGAAGGTATTTTGAGGGTTTTGTACAACGTTATTAAAAATACTATTGACTTTGAAAAAAATCCTTTTGATACGGCGACATGGTTGGGGGATTGTTTCCCTGACGTTTTATGAAACGAATGATTTATTGATTCATTGAAAATAAAAAAAACAAGCTCGGATTTATTGGATTATGAAATGAATCGTTAGCCGCACCACTACTGTAAACACCCTTTCTTTGGATAACTGTCATTTCCTGCACCCCACTAAAATATTAGAATATTTAATCAAACATGCCAAGCGCTGGTCAACCATGAGAAAATGTCCGTGTTTGTATTACCGTCCTCACCGTTTACAGAGTCCTCTTTGTTATTGTAACTTGATCGCATCCAGAAACGTTGACTTGACGAAGTGGAACTTTGTTTGATGAAATCAAACTGGAATCCTGCCAAAAGTCCCGACTGTGTTAGCTATTAACGTGTCATGTGTACGTTATACAACCGGGCGGGGCGGGGCGGGGGGGGGGGGGGGGGGCATGCAAAATGATGATCTGTTATACTTTCAGCTATGTAACTGCTATTAATATACCGGTGGCACTTTATAAAACATTAAGATATTGGATTACTTTATATTAACTGCCATTAAAATTGAACCCGATCAGGTGTCTGTTTATTCCCCCGGCGCGTGGACACTTGTTTTATTGCCGTTGAGGCCGAAGAGGCGCCGCGGATGAATCAGCTGAGCCGTCGTTGCAATAATAACAGCGTTGTGCTGTGGAGATCTTCGTGCAGTTGGCAGCGACCGAGCTGTTAATTTTCCTCACAGCGCCGGCGGAGTTTTTGAAGCCGGCCACGGTCTGAAAAAGTGTCTCATCATGGATGTCTTATCAGATGCTGAGCTGCTGCTGCTGCTGCTGCTGCTCACTCTCTCACTCTTTCTCACTCTCTCTCTTTTGTCAGTCTGAACTGTGACATGACAGTTGTGCTCCGTCGCTCGCTGCTCGGGATCTGATCAGAATGTGAATCGTGGCGCCGACCTGACTTGAATAAATGTGCGAAGCGCTTTGAAGCTTGACCTGATTTACCCGTTTTGAGTGGCGTCACACTGCTGTGCTTTTAGGCCTCGCGGCGGTCCACCGCTCGTCAATACAGTGGTGATCTATAAGGCCTGCGCTGATTGACTATTGACCATTGAAGACACAAATGTCAATTGTTTTTTTTTCATCGACAATCATCATTAATTTAAAGCAACTTGTTTGCCACAAAAACATCCGTAAAAAAAAAAAAAGAAAAAAAAAAGGAGAAAGAAACCCCCATAAATCCAAGGTGACCCAACGGCCCATCGGTTGGCGTCGCGGTCTAAACCGTCCTCAGCAGCGAGTCTCCGGTTTGACCTCTGCACGTCTTTCAGCTGCTCTCTTTCCCCACATTTCCTGTCAACCTCTATGTGCGCTTGAAATAAACGCAAAATGCCCCCCCAAAAAATAGTGTTTACTATACATTACTACAGATGTTGATATCTCGTAAGGTCTTAAATAAAATGTCAATATGTTGTTATTTCATCGAGGAATCTAACCACAAAAAAAAAAAAAGGAAATTAAAAAAAAAAATAGTCCACCAATATATAATTTTGATATTTAATCCGTCCTGTCTGTGTGAGCAGGAAGTTTCTTGCCTTCTTTGTGTGTTGCTCTTGATAAACTTCCTCCGTGTACGCCGCTGGTACCTGTTTTAATGTGATGAATACGAGCTTCATTTGCGAGAGCCGAGACGAACGTTCAACGTATAGTGTTGCCATGGATACAGTGAGTTTGGACTCTGGGCCCTGCGACACGAGTCCCGTTTTATATTTTTGTTTACATTTTGGAAAAATGAAGTTGACCAAATAAGCGGCTGGCAGTTCTTTTCGTTTCCTCTTTCTGTGTCAAGTCAAGTCTTCAAACGGTGGTCTCATGCATTCACGGACCAGAAATATTGAATTTGAACAGGTCATTACAGTCAAGAGTATTTCATTTTCCCCCAAATATTCACATTTTTTTAAATAAAAAGTGACAGCCCTCGTCTGCCGCTTCGTAAAGCCTCAGCGTTTTTTATTACTATAACCGAATTAACAATTAAATATATTGTAGCTGTGGATAATGTCTCAATCTAATATTTGAGAACATGAGAGGCTTTTTCTTAAAGGCCTCGAGCCCCCCCCCCAAAAAAGAAAAAAAATCTAAGAGCTGATGTAAAAGCTGGAACAGCTCTGTGGAGAAGTGTTTCGGAGAAAGATGGTGGCGAGAAATGACCTCGGGACACAGAAAAAGCTTCTTCAAGTCTAAATTTTAAGGAAACATTTGAGCTGCTTGTGTTGATTTTACTGCGTTGTGTATCTGGCCCTAAGAGGTCGGACAGTACAGTGACAGCAGGCGGCTATTCTTTGGATGAAGCTGTACGAACAAAAGGGGACAAAGACTTATCAGGATTTATCAGTCCAATCATTGTCAGTTACATGACATCACCCAAAAAACACAGACAAATCTACAAATTCGTGGTCAAACATCATATAATATGCAACATAATGTAGTTTTTACTTGTTACAGATCTATTAAATGACCCATTTGGTGAAGTCGGGTCTCTTTTGGTCGCTCCGAGCACCCGTACCGTGACACCACAGATAGTCACGCACTGACAATCCTAGCGGCGGCTGGCTGGACCGGTTTGGTTTGAACACACGACACAGTGCTAAAATCTTAAAAAGACACGAGTCCGTGGATATCTTCGTTCATTAGATATCTTTGTTCATCAGATATCTTTGTTCCAACCAGACTGAGCGAGCTGAGCAGATCAGTGTTTCTATGTTCTGTATTCATTCAGTTGGAGACTAGAGATCCTCTCCGTTGCTAGGTGGTTGCTGCGACTCCCTGCTAGAGTAGTAAACATTGCATGCATTTCATAACAGTCTACTGATGTGGCTGATTGTTTTTCCAGTTGTTTGTCATACCCCGTGGGTTGCCGTGGAAACGGAAGTCACACGACCAAAAGGTGGTATATTTTCAGAGCGACTTGCCCCACAATATGAACACGTTTGGATGGCATATTTTATTCCGTTAATAGCTTGTTGTAAAATGGCAGTATTGCATAATTGCTTAATTTGACACCTGACATCATTATTGACCAGTTTACACAGTTTACAGGCTGTTTAAAAAAAAAAAAATGCAGCCTGTGTGAAACAATATAAAGTAAAAAAAAAAAAGAAAAAAGGAGCTCTTAACCAGAGGTTCCCCTTTTTTTTTTTGTTGTTGTTTCAGCTCGATGAACTCGAGTGACAGACGCCTTTCAGTCACAACCGCTGTTTCAGAAATAGAAGCAAACTCGCACTTTATATTTGTTCCGGAAACAGTTGAGCTTTTTTCTTCTTCAATTAAGTCTCTTGGTATTTACCGTTTTCACACTCGGTCTGACGGACGGCTCGTATGGTACGGAGCGGAGCAGCAGCTGGGCCTCCGCCAGGTCTGAACTCCGGAGGGATTTGACAGCAGTGCAGCTGGAGGAGAAAAGAAATCCCCGTATGCTAATTGTAATCAAACAACAAGCTCTTTACCGGAAGATCGTCTGTGTGGAATATTAAACGCTGAATGCCGTCACATGCAGTGTAAACTTAGAATTATTTTCACATTAAGAGCCAAATTTATATTAATCTAGAGATCTTTTATTCTACTTGTCTAAAAAATATGTATATATATATATATATATATATATATATATCAACTGAGACTCCGATTGGTCAGACTTTGTCGGGAAAAGAGAGATTTGATGGTGTTTTTAATGGTCTCTGTGGGTTCATAACGTTGTTTTGTGATTTTTCTCTGCGATCGTATAATCCAGAGGAAGGTAACGGCCCGTTTTCTCCAAAGCTTTCTTTTTTTTTTTCCTGGCGACTCCTTTTGTTGGAGGTTTTGTCATTAAATGTTCCTCCTCCATCATCCGTCTTTCACACATTCAGTTTGTTTTCCTTTCACTTACGAGGTGGTTTTCAGCACCGTCTTGATTTTCTGAGACACAACTCGGGAAGAAATGAGGAGCGCTTGGTTTGAAAAACAGTTCTACCTGATAATTAATCTGCAGCGAAATAGCTGTCATGAACAAATTAGATTGCACATAATTATGACTTTTAATTATGATTTTAATGAGATTTAAAACTTAATGTGCCCAAAATACTCAATCCACACTCTAACAATTCTTCGTATGTTTATGGTTTTATAGCTAATATGGAATAATACTTTTTTAGCCTCTTTTAAGCATTTTACAAAGTAAAAGGACTTATGTAGGCATGTGGTGTGTATTTTTTTTAGGAATTTAAAGATTGTATATTAACCCCTTGTAGTATGATTTAACTTTGCTTTGGTGTCTGTATTTAAATATGATTTATTGTACCAATATGACAGACGTCGTGAGAGCAGCACCGCTTCATTAGCGGCCAAAATATCCAGACACGCAAGCTCTGGTCTGAGTTACAGCCAGGAATTTACTGAACTAAGCTCGAGAATAAAACTTCCACAGACAGACATTTAACTGCTGAAATTAAAACCTCCACATGACACACTGTACCACACACACACACACATTTTAGGCTGTTTAATTTATCCTCAAGTATGTTTTAAAGGATTTGTGTTGAAGAATCCCCTCTGGCTGTTTGATACTTAGTGCCAAAACAGCTTTATAAATCCTTTTGTTATTCTCTGTCAGGTCGGACTAATAATCCTAAAATAGGTACGCGTCCCAGTGTCGGAGCCGTGGAATATGCCCTCAGTAACCACCCTGCTGGCTTAGCTCGGTCGGCCGGTCGGTAATCGAGGAGACCGTGATGCTGCCTGGGTCCTAATCTGGAGTTAGACGATGATTCAGACGGCACCTGACTCCTAATCTCTCATTTACATTACACACCGCGTGATATTATATAACTGAGATCATTTCCACCTAAAAGAAAACGTCAAACTTCAGCAGTTTCTAAATCTCTATATTATGTTGTTACGAACATGACGGAATAACTGAAAAGAAAAAAAGAAGAAGCTCTCACAAAGAGCTGGCTGATGCGTTTCAGATGAAATTCTACTCGTTGAACTGATTTCCATCGTCGGTTTATTGCCAAGTAGGTTTTGGAGGGAGTTTGTCCCGGTGTCGTGGTTCATAACAGTCAAAAACTACAGTGAACGAAAGAATACGCAACTAGACAAAGTGAGAAAAGTACAGCTAATATACAATAAACGTGGTACAACGACATGTAGCAGTGCGAACATTCACGCATAAACTGTACGTGAAATAATACTGTGATAATAGAGAAATACTCCTGATCGCTACGGGGGGGGGAGGGGGGCACATCTACGACACGGTTTTAATGACGGTGCCGGTCAGTCCGTCCGCTTCACAAATCCCACTTTACTGCAGTAAAAATGATCGAAGTGAGATGAACAGACTGAACACGGATATTTTCTTGTTGACGGTTTTCTTTTGGAGAATTGCAAATGAAAACAGCTTAATATACGTTACGGCAAATTGTAGACATATTGTAAAATGTTTCAAATAGCCTTTTCGGTGACCCCCCCCTCCCCCTCGAACAGTTAATGTCACACGTCGTGTTCGATGTGACGAGTTCGTAAGCGTGATGTACGAGATTACAGAGCGAAGCCGCTTCTGGCCCGGAGCCGAGAGATGATTTACGCCGCAGGACGATTCAGATGAAGGTTGTTTTGGGGGATTTAGGTAGAACGGAGTACTGCAAAGAGTAATGGGTCCCATGTGATGTCCTCCCTCGTACAGTTCATAACTGCTCACTGAGTCAGAAAAATAAATAAATAAAAAAAAGAAGCGGTTGGCAGTCCATTAGGGGATTCAGACTCCGCTGGGATCCGAGAGCAGTCGGACCGTCTTAGTCACTCCCTCTCCAATTTGCTTGCTCAGTGGTTCTTCCTGTGTTTGTGTCTTTTTCACACACACACACACACACACACACACACACACACACACACACACACACACACACACAGTCTCCCATCGAACATACTGTACATTCAAACAATATCGAAAGGCATAAAAGTAATTTCTCCTGTCAGGATGAGCCTGATGGGATTACTGCTGTTATTATCTCTATATTATGAAACACTAAGAAAGCATCTAATATCGGTTTCATGCTCGACTGACTCACCTTAAAGATGTTCCGGGAGGTGGGGGGTTATTCTCTGCACATAATAAAAACTACAAAACAAAAGTAACTCAGTGATGGAGCCGTGTCGAGCAGACATTTCTCTCAACAATAAAAGAGTCTATAACAGTGATTTGTCCTGACGGTGTATAACTAAACAATCTCACAGGTTTGGTAGAAGCGCGTTCAGGATGTCCTCTTTACCAATACGGCTTATTAACACCGAGATGGTTGCACCCCGAGCGGAGATCGGATGAGGTTATTGATCTATAGCAGTGACGCAGCGGCTCCCTTGTTATGAAGTTTTGTAATGAACTTAGAAAACTTGAAGCAAAAAAAAACGCCGCGCTGAAGAAGAGGGGAGGAAAGAAAAGACAGTAAACGAGAGAGTTCGCCAACGTTGCTTGGACTTTATAGCTTTTCCCGTCACTCTACCGGTGCTGCGCTTCGGAAAAAATCCTAAATTTGGTTTATTGGTGAACTTTAGCACAGAAATTAAGAAGTTACGAGTGATATTTGTGGCAATTTAGATCAAATAAGCAAAGAGCCACTCATTAGACAATCGAATTCAAACATTGAACTGATTTATATCAAACTATATGGGTTTGGTAGACATGACAGATTGCTTTACAATAGGCTATTTACCTGCCCAGAAGGTCAGAGTCCTGGTTGTAAAAAACTAACAAACCACCAACTTCCCATTTTTACAGCTGTATGTGTCACTCTGAGGTCACAATGAAAACAATAATTTACATAAAGCAATCCATTTTAATTGCATTATCAGCTTTTTAAAACCAGCTGACATCTTATCAGCTGTCTGACATTCCCCCTGGCAGATGTCACTGATGAAACGTACTGCACAAATATTATAAATATGGACTCGGACTGTTTTACAATTATCAAAAGTAGATAAAAAAAAAAGAAAAAAAAAGAAGAGCAGTTTAAACTGGCCCATCTCAGCGTAACTCAATAATCAGCTTGTCAAGTCACCAGTGGGCAGTTTTTAGACCACAGAGGCACATCCACCTCAACAGCCAATCAGCTCGCAGTACAGTCACATGGTCACATCTCAGCTGATCGAAGTAGAAGAGTTTTGTATGACTCGACCGTAGCTACTAACTCCCCCATCACTGTCCCCGTTCACGCATTAAAATATTACGAGCTGTACACAGCTACGAAAAAAGCTTGAAAACCCTTCAAGTCACAACAGAAGTATAGAGTCGTTGCTATGGAAACCCTTCGAACTAGCGATGGGCATTTTAACCAAAGTTACAATTAAGAATTCGCTCGGAAGTAGTCGAGCGAAACACCAAGCAGCCCCAAATGCTTTCAGGTGCACTACCGCCACCTTCTGGTGGGAGTAACGCATTACAACGAGTTGCCGGTAAAAACAGGGGAAATAAGGAAGGAACGTAGTCACATATACTAAACCATTTATTTTATATCCTCGTGACTTTTCAAAAATTCATGCCCCATCCCGAGCTTTACGATCCATCAGATTGTAACTACAACAACAAAAAGTCTGCAGAAGTATAGAGTCGTTGCTGTGGAGATGTTTTGGTCTAAAATAATCTAAACCCCTTCGAAGCAAAACATTTAATACAACTATAAATGTCTGATGATGATGTTTTTCTTTTAAAATGCCATTTAAGGACTAACGAAGCTGCACTCACTCAGGGAAACACCCAAGGACAGCCGACTAATAAAAACAGGAGGATGTTGATACGAGAGGCCTCCTACAGGAGGAAACCCTAATAGACGCCGAGAGACGGAGATGGTGTGCACGCTATTGTTTTCTAGTTTTGTCAAAGGAAGGGAAATCCTGACATACCATCAGAGAGCTGGCGACCATAACTCCTGACGTTGTAACACGGAGAGACAAGAAACACCCACATTCTTGTCCAGATCAGGAGGATTATCTGCAGTCATGCGTTTAGGTTTGAAGCTTTTCTCTACATCATGAACTAACATGGAAGAAGCCGACTGTGTAGAAGAAAGGGATGATGATGTTTAACATTTTGGTTCTCAGGAGGTGCAGGATTCTTCCCATCATGGTAAAAACCTGCAACTCCAACACACATCGTATTTTTAATGGTGAATTCATGTGGCGAAAAAAAAAGCAGTCACTCTATAATTGTTTCAGACTGTTTAATTCCAGAAGTGACAGCTTCTCCTTGGATCTGCTGGATCTTTATTTATTTCTGTTTATAAGACTTTTTATTATTTCACTTGCTCCCATTTAATCTGTTTTTCCATATCGGGGGGGAGGACGGGGTGGGGGTGGGGGGGTGACATTGTTTTATCCTTCCTGGCTTCCAGCCTCCTCATTTAATTTAATTATTGTTTGTCATCTACTGTGATATCTTAATTATACAAACAAATACGACAATCTGACTCGAGACCGGGCTGTGAGTTGCCTCGATTGCCCTTTTTTTTTTTTTTTTTTTTTTTTTTGTTGCCGTGTCTCGTCCAATTGCAAACAAGTATAAACATTATGTAAGCCCTCTGTGTGGTACCTCTGACAGCTACAGGGTATTGTGTTGGGACGGGACGGGACAGGACAGGGGGGGGGGGGGTGGGGGGGGGTTAACCGTTCTGCAGCGTTTGACGAGTTCACATCTGAGTTTGATTACACGAGAGGCTGTAAAGTTTTTTTTATAAGCACTTTATTAAACCCCAAAGAAACCCCCCCCCACAAAAGATCAAGGATTTCTACTGAAGCGCAGCGTGAGGTGCTCTTCACCCGAACATCGTTTTCCAGTTATCAGACTCATCCACCTCTTTGTGGAACGTGTCAGCGAGGAGTTCGTGTCACCCAAAATAGGAGACGTGGTGTTTTGGATTATTACTGAAGGAACCTGCTGCAGCAGAGTTCAATGAACACGTCAGAAACACCAGGCTGCTGTAGATGATGGGATTTGTGTGGGCGATACTCCCCACCCCCTCCCCGTCGTATCTCCGTAACGCACGACGACGGGTACCTTAAGTCACCCAGCAGACTCTGCTGCTGTGATTCTGCTCAGCGAATGTTCACGGTCAACAAAGAACAGCTGATATCTATTCAAGACGAATCGGCATTTGAGGCGAAAATGCTGAAAAAGGAATTTGAGTGGTGAGTGAACCAGAGGCTAGCTGAAAGAACGACGGTCATACATCCGGGGGGTAAAAAACAAAGTGATGCAGCATTCTTCTTCTGAAATTGATCAAAAACGTCTTTGTTTTACCAAATTGCAAGCAGGCAGACCCGTGAATATCTGAATCATTCTTCTCCTAAAATATTCAATAAGTTTCCGTAACAAAAAAACAGCAGTTATTAAACTCCTTTGTTCTAACGGATCGTTTCGTGAGCGATTAGGTAAAAAAAAAAAAATGTAACCGCAAACTTGCAAAACGAAGAATGAAACTACCACATTTTTGGCTTCCTGCTTTACGCTGATATTCAAGTGTTGTAATTATAGTTACGGGAGGAGAGTCTATTCATGCCCTCCGTTTTGTTTGTGTTTGTTTCACCACAGGACGGGAGACAGCGCAAAGAAAGGAAGAAGACGGTGTCGTTCAGCAGCATGCCCACCGAGAAGAAGATCAGCAGCGCCAGCGACTGCATCAGCGCGATGGTGGACGGCTCCGAGCTGAAGAAAGTGCGGTCCAACTCGCGCATCTACCACCGCTACTTCCTCCTCGACGCCGACATGCAGTCGTTGAGGTGGGAGCCTTCGAAGAAGGAGTCAGAAAAGGCGAAGATCGACGTGAAATCCATCAAAGAGGTTCGGACGGGAAAAAACACGGACACGTTTCGAACCAACGGGACCTACGATCAGATATCGGAGGACTGCGCGTTCTCGATCATCTTCGGGGAGAACTACGAGTCCTTGGACCTGGTGGCGAACACCGGAGACGTGGCAAACATCTGGGTGACGGGGCTGCGGTACCTGATCTCGTACGGGAAACACACCTTGAACATGATCGAGAGCAGTCAGAACAACATGCGCTCGTCGTGGCTCGGGGAACTGTTCGACGAGGAGGCCGAGAACAACAGCAAACAGAAAACGATATGTGCTGCCGTGCAGCTCGTCAAAGAGCTGAACCCGGGACTTAAAAATGTGAAAATAGAGCTGAAGTTCAAGGAGCTTCACAAAGCGAAGGACAAATCCGGGTCCGACGTGACCAAAGAGGAGTTCATCGAAGTCTTTCACGATCTTTGCACCAGACCGGAGATTTATTTCCTCTTCGTTCAGTTCTCCAGCAACAAAGAGTTTCTCGACACCAAGGACTTGATGATATTCCTGGAGGCGGAGCAGGGGATGGCGCAAGTCAGCGAGGACACCAGCTTAGAGGTCATTCAGAAATACGAACCGTCCAAAGAAGGCCGGCTCAAGGGTTGGCTTTCTCTTGACGGCTTCTCCAACTACCTTATGTCTCCGGAGTGCCACATATTCGACCCCGAACACAAGTCGGTGTGCCAAGACATGAACCAGCCTTTGTCTCACTACTACATCAACGCGTCCCACAACACGTACCTGATCGAGGATCAGTTCAGAGGTCCGTCGGACGTGACCGGGTACATCCGCGCTCTCAAGATGGGCTGCCGCTGCGTGGAGCTGGACGTGTGGGACGGGCCTGACAACGAACCGGTTATTTACACCGGCCACACCATGACGTCGCAGATCGTCTTCCGCGGCGTCATCGACGTCGTCAACAAGTACGCCTTCGTTGCCTCCGAGTTTCCGCTGATACTGTGTTTGGAGAACCACTGCTCCCTCAAGCAGCAGAGAGTCATGTTTCAGCATCTCAAGAAGATCCTGGGAGACAAGATCCAGCTGGATCCTCCCAAACCCGAGGACTGTTACCTCCCGTCGCCCTCCGAGCTGAAGGGCAAGATCCTGCTGAAGGGCAAGAAGCTGAGCACCAACTGCACCGCCTCAGAGGGCGAGGTGACGGACGAGGACGAGGGGGCGGAGATGTCTCAAAGGATGAGCATCGAGTCCGCGGAGCAGCAGACGATCGCACCCAAGAAATTCCAGCTGTCCAAAGACCTCTCGGACCTGGTGACCTTGTGCAAGTCGGTGGAGTTCAAGGACTTCCCGACGACTTTCCAGAGCCAGAAGCACTGGGAGCTCTGCTCCTTCAACGAGGTCTTCGCCAGTCGATGCGCCAACGACTTCCCGGGAGACTTTGTCAACTATAACAAGAAGTTCCTGGCCCGAGTTTACCCGAGCCCCATGCGGATCGACTCCAGCAATATGAATCCGCAAGACTTCTGGAAGTGCGGCTGCCAGATCGTGGCGATGAACTACCAGACTCCCGGCCTGATGATGGACCTGAACATCGGCTGGTTCCGTCAGAACGGGAACTGCGGCTACGTGCTGCGTCCGGCCATCATGAGGGAGCAGGTTTCGTATTTCAGCGCCAACACTAAAGACTCGGTGCCCGGCGTTTCTCCACAGCTCTTACACATCAAGATCATCAGCGGACAAAACTTCCCCAAACCCAAAGGCTCCGGCGCCAAAGGCGACGTAGTCGACCCGTACGTGTACGTGGAAATACACGGCATTCCCGCCGACTGCGCCGAACAAAAGACTAAAACGGTGAACCAGAACGGGGACAACCCTCTGTTCGACGAGAGCTTCGAGTTCCAGATAAACCTCCCCGAGCTCGCCGTGGTGCGTTTCGTGGTGCTGGACGACGACTACATCGGCGACGAGTTCATCGGCCAGTACACCATCCCCTTCGAGTGTCTGCAGCCGGGTTTCCGCCACGTGCCGCTGCAGTCTCTGACGGGAGAAATCCTGCCGCACACCTTGCTGTTCGTTCACGTGGCCATAACGAACCGGAGAGGCGGCGGCAAACCGCACAAGAGGGGTCTGTCGGTGAGGAAGGGCAAGCGGAGCCGCGAGTACGCCAGCATGAGAGTGCTGGTGATCAAGGCGGTGGACGACGTCTTTAAAACGGCGTTGCTGCCGCTGAGGGAGGCGACGGACCTCCGAGAAAACATGCAGGTGAGACGTCCCATCTACCGAACACTTATGACCCACCGCCGTCCTCCGGCTCAACAATCGTTGTACTGTGTCAGCACCAGTTGTCTTTTTCCAATCTCCTTGCAAGGGAATGTTTTTTTCTCTGACAGAACAGACAAAAGGAGGTGAACCCTCAGGTCAAGTATAGATTATAACCAGATTTACGACAAAGAAGGATCTAAAATGCCCTCCCTCCCCTCCCCCCTTCTGAAAAACACAAAACCACGAGCCCTTCCTGCATCAGATACGATCCAATCCTCATGTGTTGCGCAACAGTCAAAACAGACCCAGAGATGAGTCGCGATGTCACGACGACATCCCCGTCCGAGTGATATTCATAACTTCTGGAACAGGTTGAACTAATCCCATTATTTGTTACGCTGCGTACAGATGACCACCATGTTTCCTGGTTTTTAACCACAACACTGAACCGCTTTTTCTTTCTGTTCTGATATCGAGTATTTAAAGGCTGTAAAGTGCCACCACACTCTGCGGTCGGCCCGGCGTTGTGTTTCTCCAGGCATTGTGTTGGAGGCTTTTATTTTGGTAGCCCTGTTTATACTGCAAGTCGTCGTGCGTGATAACAAGCCGCCGGCCTCGAGACCCGAAAACACATCTGGGCCGTCCTGTCACAGTTTGTCCCTCCGGTTGTTTACGTAGGGGTTTAAATTTGGCCTTTTCGCAGGAAGGTTAGGATTCCTGTATGTGTGTGTGTGTGTTTGATGTGCGCTACTGCTTGTCAGTGCGAAATGGATCGAGTGTTTATGTGCGGCTAACGAGTGCCAAAATAAAAAGTTCTCAGGTAATGAGTGAGCTTCGTAGCCCACTTCCTGAGAGAGTGTGTACTCTGTGGGCTCGTGGTTACGTTCGATGCAGATCAATGCCAGATTTTAAACAAGCTCGGATATTATGTTCCTCTCCTTTCAAGCATTTTTTTTTTTTTTTTGGTAATGGTCATGCCGTTTGACGTGTTTTGCTTGGCGTGCCTGTTGAAACCAGCGCACAAGCCCGGCTCTAACTCCTTCCTCTCTCTCTGCAGAATGCCATAGTGCCCTTTAAAGAGCTGTGCGGCCTCTCGGCGGTGGCTAACCTGAAGCAGTGCATCCTGGCACTTTCCCCTCGACTGACGGGACCCGACAACAGCCCGCTTCTGCTGTTCAACCTCGCCGACGAGTACCCCAACCTGGAGCCCCAAGGCCTGCTGCCGGAGGTCCTCAAGAAAGTGGTCACCACGTACGACATGGTGAGGGGCGATCGGGACAAACTGCCTACTCTCACTCCAGCGAGACTCGGATTTACCCGTAATTCTGTCTGTCTATTTATTTAATAGGAAAAATTAATATGTAACTTCATTCAGATCAATACCTTGGCTTTGCTCCACTTGATGGCGACATGCAGAGGCTGTTGGGTAATAGAGCCGGTCCGCTGTTAAGTAATAAGATCAATGGTCACAAGTTATGCAACACGCCATTGAGGCTATTCCCAGACAGCACCATTACCCTCAAACACATAATGTTCTCTTACATTGATTCCTGGCACGTCACGAACCAAGTCCACTTTCCACCATTGTATCAGGCAGAAAGCTGAAACACACACCCCCACCCACCCACCCCCACCCTCTCCCTGCAAAAACTTCTCAGACTAAAGCACAGCACCAAGTGAGCCCAAAAATGTAGACTTGTTGTGTGACTTATTTCCATCCTAATGACTGAAGCATTGTTCCCACAGAATATTTATTTAAAACAAGATATTTACTGTTTAGTGTACGAGTACGTAGGCAACCTTAAAGAAATTACAAATAATGTACCAAATAGGAGAATTCAGAAATCCGGACGCCGTGTCAGAACCCACCACAGGGATGAACCGGGCTGCCGCCTCCCGATCGGCAAAAACAAACAGAATCTGGGTCTCAATCTCGGCTCATTTGGTGCCAAGTAGAAAAAACAAAAAGAGAAAAAAAGGTGGAGAGACTCAGGAGGATGCCAGCTCGCAGTCTCAGATAATACGGTGTGATTTATGGTCACAGTGTGGAGATGGAGACAACACAGTGTGTGAAACACTGAACAAAGAAACTTCAAAACCACATATATTAGTTTGGCAATAACCGAATATTATTCTAAAATATCTGAACTGTTCATCTTTGCCAGTCAATTCAATTATATTCTCCTCCAGTTTTGTTTTTTATAAACAGAATTGTAGAACTGAAACTAACGAAATATAAACGATCATTTGTGTCTGGTATAGATGTGGGTAGTAATAATAATAATAGAACAAACCACACAGCTCTTATGGGCGGCGGTCTTTAGTGTGCAAATAGGGCACCGATCCACCCACGGGGTGTAAAAAAAAATATAAAAAGCCTTTAAATACATCGGAGGTGCAGCGTCTGCCGCGAAGATAGTAATTTCTTCAGCCATCAGGGAAGTAATCACAGCGTAGGAGACGTGCTGCGACTGCAGCTGCAGAGACACAAGCTGCCACAATCAGTTAGTCATGACCTCCGCCAGCATAACACGGTGATTCACCGTCAGGCTTTGTGTCCGTCTCGAGTACAGTACGTAGCGCCGGGGGGGAGGGAGGGTGACGTCTTTGTAAATTAGGGGCTCTGAATTTTGTTTGTCGAATGCGATTTGGTCGTTTTAAAATGGAATTTTCGACTCTTCCTTCGTGTATCACAGAAAAAAAATGGAAAGCGCGTCTTTCTTTTGTCTCCTGATCGCCTTCTCGTGTCTTCTGTCTTCTCAGCAGCATGAGGTCTGAAAAATCAGGCCAATAAGGACGTGACCTCGAGCTGCAATACCACCGAGTGCCACTAGACTCCGGCTCCATAGACTCCCATTCAACTCCTCTCACCAAATACGAAGTCAATAAAGTGTATTTGGGTGTTAAGATAAAGTCGCTCCTTCTCATTAGTTTTCCGGCGGCCAAACTGGAAAAAAAAAAAAAAAAATTCGCCACAGACATGAACCTGCTATCTCATCTATCACGAAGATAATTCGAAAGGAAGATCCCGTTTATTCGACGTGTGTTTCGCTGCGTCTGCGACAGCCTGACGTGCGAACCGTCGACCCGCTCGAACAGCCCGCCGGCGTTTAATATGTAGATGAGTTCACCCCGGGAGTTAAGAGTCTGCAGGTCAGCAGAGTTTGTGCAACTCTATCAGGGCTGCAGGAGCTAAACTTAGCATCTTTCACAGCTGCAGCCCTGCAGATAAGACGGCGACGGTCGGCCTCGAGGGGACTTCCTTCTGATTGGATGACTGATCGTCAGCGAGGGATGCTTTGATAAAACCCCACATAGAGGGAACGTCTTTGAGATTTTTCTCCTGAATACAAGGCTCCGTGGCTCCGTGAAAAAAAAGAAAAGAAAAAAAGACTTCTAATAAACAACCTAATTGCTCGTGTTTCCTTCCCTCTAATTATGGCTTTAAAAAAAAAATAAAAAAATGCAACTCAGCGACCTCGCCCACCGACGTCCCTGTAATAACTACGTGTTTTCCGAGTCCTCCCTGGACAGAAACGAGCAGACGCCACAAGTCTGATCCCTGCCTAATTGTGGGATGCCAGCTTCTGCTGACGTGCAAAATATAAAGACACAAATATGAAGACGTGTGTTTGTCTCCCTTTTTTTCAGGTGATCCTGACCAGCAAGACTCTGCTGGAGACCTCCGAGTCCGTGTACGAGAGAATCCTCCAAACCCAAAAAGCAGGTAAGAGACGGTCACACGGCAAAACCAGTCTGACTTAAGCTGCAATACCAGCGAGTGCCACTAGAGGTCGGCTCCAAAAAGCCTCCGGCTCCATAGACTCCCATTCAACTTCTCTCATCAAATCCAAAGTGAATAAAATGTGTCCATCAGTTATCTCGGTGTTGTTAGCTAAAGTCACTCCTTCTTATTAGTTTTCTGGAGGTCCATCTGAAAATAATCCCTCATTCATTAGAAAAGAAGATTCAAGAAGACCTGTTTTTGGGGGCGTGTCTGTTTGATTGACAGGCCTGTGGTGCAGTCAGGTTACAGCCATCGGTGGGCGGGGCTTAGTATCGTCAGGTTTCCAATCAGATTGGTCAGATCCACCGCTCCTCGTTCACAAACCCATAAAAAGGTCTGTTTCCTCCGTTTTCTTTCTCTCTGACGCCACAAAACACACGTTCGTTCAATATGAAACTAATTAGACTTTTCTTATTTGCATTTAGTGAAATTAGCATTTGATTCATGTTCATTTATGCGTCCCGGTCAGTGTTTGTCGTTGAACAGCTGGCGTTCAGACGGAGGTGTTTAATTCACACCGGTAACGGCCTGAGAGACGAGAGGAGGACGAGCACATCAAAGCTGTCCGTCTCCACCTGACACTCGACACCAGTTACAGCCTCGTATGTGTCTTTAATGCATTTATGGAGTCTATTGTAACACGGCGACTTAATGTGGTCGGGGGGAGGAGGGGGGAGACGGGGGCGGAGCGGGGGTGATCCATTCAGCTTCTCTGGGAAGCAGCGTTTGATTGGCAGCTCATCGGTGGAGGCTGCTTGGATTTGAGAATATGCACACAGACGGACTCGGGACGGTCCCGTCTTCATTCTGGGGCACTTCCTGTTTCATAAAGCAACAACAACAACAACAACTGTTGCAGCGCTCCAGAAAACGCGTCTGAAACCAGTTGGTCTCCGACGCTAACGCGGCAATGAATTCCGTCTCAAGTCGTCAAAGAGGTCTTAATTTATCAGCCGGTGAGCACGACGGCAGCGGAGAGGAAGCGAGACACGGACCGAGCTCGGGCTTTTTATTGTTTTCCAGACGGATGACTTGTGAAGAATTCATGGCTCGAGGAAGAAGCGCTTTAACCGACGTACGTTTTCTTTACTTCTACCACCTTCAGAATCAGCAGCCAGCAGCTTTTGGATATAAAGATGTGTTTGGACATCAGAAAGACAACCCTCCCCTCCCCCCCTCCCCCCCCCCCCACAGCTGCTCACATCTGTGCAGCGGGGGGAAATATGTATTTAGGCCATTTTCCATTTGGTTCAGATTCAACTGTCGAAGCCACATTTTTTTTTTTAAATGGCTACTGTATTAAATGAATCCTTATTTATCCTCCTTTCATCTGCACCACTTTCTTATTCTCCTTTCAAGACCGCTGGGGTTTATTTTTTTGTGTTTTTTTGTGTTTTTTTTTTACTTATAAAGAGGATGAAAAAACACGAAATGCGTTCGCTTAACACATAAATATTACACGAGCGGGAGTACTTCATACCAGTTGTTCATAAATCACAAGTATTAAAGCCCGAAGGAGACGTCTGCCAGACGTTACCACGTCTTCTACTTCCTGATCCGCTTATTTCACACAATCTTTTGCGTTGTTGGATTTTAAAGGTTTTTTTATGGCTTATTTTACGTGAAGCATAAGTGCCATACAAATAAAGTATATTATTATTCTTATATTATTGACTACAATGAAAAAAAACTCCAACATTATGCAGGATTTCAGCTCGGCTTTTTTTGTCCGTTTGCACTAATTAGAAAACTTCTTTTTAAATTAAGATTTGTTTATGTTTCTTGTTTGTTTGTTTTTTTTTAACAAGAATTTCATTAAAACAAACATTTTGGGGTTTTTTTGGTGCCAAGAACATAAAAAAAAACGAAAATCCATGATATCAACCAAAAAAAAAAAAAAAATTATCCAAACGCCGTTTTCATCGTCGGTGAAACTCGCGTCGTGGGTTTTTGCGTTTCGTTTTTTTTTTTTTTTGTCGTCGGAGCGACGTCACGTACGATTATCAGAAAATCAGCCGGAGACGATTCAACAATCGTAAACGAGGAAACGACCGACGGCCGAAACTCAGCAACTTCAACACCGAGTCATCGTTTCATCATTTGATCCCAGAGGTGTGTGTGTGTGTGTTCACGTTTGTATTTCATTGCATCTGTTGTGTAGAAAGTGGGTCAGTCCAAAGCCGGCCCCCCTCCCCCCTCCTAATACCCCCACCCCCCCATTACCCCCCCCCCCCCCCCCCCCCCCACACACACACACACACACACACACTTCACAGAAAGCGGAGCGTTTCAGCAGCAACAGCTATTAAAGTTGTGAATAATCGATCACATCCGCTCAGAGCTCGGTTTCCTTCCAGGAAAACACACACACACACACACACACACACACACACACACACACACACACACACACACACACACACACACACACACACACACACACACACAGGCAGTGTGAGAGAAACACGGTCAGGTGTGTGCGTTTCTTCATTCATGATGTCGGGTAGTAAATTTATACACGCTATTAAGAAATACAGTTTTGTTTTCTTTCAAGGCTGCAAGTTATTATTTCAAAGATTAAGAAACCTGAAATAACGAAAGAAAATAACTCGTAGTCAGTTATACAAACATTTAATTCGTGGCTGATGAATTCGTTTTTTACCTGATAACCCAGTAAAAATAAAACCCTCACACACATCTGACTTTTTATTTCTATTCTTGTTTTTTTTGCTTTCTAAAACCCCCCGATATCAGAGATGGAGGTACGAGACTAATAAACAGGAGTTGGTTCCGGCGTCTCTTCTGGTTTGTTCGATTGAACGTCTCTTTGGACCGTTGGTTGAACGAAACCAGTAGACGGGCCTTTCAGAACAAGATGTCGGCGGTCACTGATAACTGCAGTCACTGCGAGTCAATCCCTGGCGGTCTGCGGCGTTTCCCCCTCGGCACGCCGACGTCTGATGAAACGCTCGATTGGCGCCGCTCTAATCACGACTACGTCGCCGTCGCCTCCCGCTCCAAGTCCAATCGGCCCGACGAGGGATTCGGGTCACCGGCCGTTACCGTACGGCTGACGTCTTTTACGGCATTACCTCACCGAGAGGAGAGTCGGAGACTCTAAGAACGAGTCCCCCTCCCCGCCTCCCCCTTTTTTTATTTTTATTTTTTTTTTATTGTCTTGCCTGTCAGACTCCGTAAAGTGTTGCTAGGCAACCTGCAGTGTGAGAGACGAGAGAGAGAGACAGAGGAGGCTGTGCACCTTCTTAAGCCCAGTCATGGTTCACGTGCAGCAGCAGAGAGACGCCACCTTAAATATCGTAGAAGGAAATCATTGTTCACGCCGTCACCACGGAAACCGGGAGAAGGAAAACACACACACACACACACACACAAAAAAAAAGTGCTTCCTGTCGGTTTGAGGAGATGAAACGTGTCGGATGTCGACGGTTCGATCGCGCCGGTTGTTTCCAGGTTGCGTTGCTCTCTCTCTCTCTCTCTCATGTGCACACCACGTTTCCATGGCAACAGCACCGACAAGGGGGCTACCCAGCTCTGGCTGATATCAGGGCTCCGAGCGGAAACGTGGTGTGCGCCTGTGTTTGTATATGTGTGTTTATATATGTGTGTGTGTGTGTGTTTATATATGTGTGTGTGTTTATATATATGTGTATGTGTGTGTGTGTGTGTGTGTGTGTGTGTGTGTGTGTGTGTGTGTGTGTGTGTGTGTGTGTGTGTTCTCGGAAGGACTTTTGAGTGCAAGGAACTCTGCTCCATCTCCTGGTTAAATGGAGCTTGCAGGGCCGTTGTGTGTGTGTGTGTGTGTGTGTGTGTGTGTGTGTGTGTATGTGTGTGTGTGTGTGTGTGTGTGTGTGTGTGTGTGTGTGTGTGTGTGCCTGTTGCTGCGGTGTCAGAGACTCTAAACACTAAACGTGGCCTCGCTCAGACGCAGTCATGCAAACGGAGGGGGGAAAAAAAAAGGATAAGAAAAGAGAAGAAGGTGGGAAAAGCTCCTCAGGAGACAAATCTCTCGTCTGCTCGACGCCTTGATGTTAATCCTCAGTGAAGGAGCGTCTGTCTGCCTGTCTGCCTACGCCTCTTCCTCTTCCTCTTCCTCCCCTCACTGCTTCCTTCAGCTCTAGTTTTTCTTCTTCTCTTTGTTTTGACTGCATCTTGCCCCCCTTTTTGTTGTTGTTGTTGTTGTTGTCCCCCTTAAATTCACAACTTTCTTCTTTTTTTGTTGTTGGGTGTGTCCTCCCGTCCCCTCGACATCCCATCAATGTGCGGCGCCGTGGTTTCACTCCATGTGGGAATAACACCCCCCCAATCGAAATTCTCAGGTTGTCCTTTAAGATTAGTTCACAAGTGTATACTGCCCCCCCCCCCCCACCACCACCCCGTCCCGTCCGCCACACACACACACACACACACACACACACACACACACACACACACACACACACACACACACACACACACGTACAGTAAGAAGAGAAGGACGTCGCTCTGATGTTGTTTTCTTCACAGCGACGAGCTTCGCACCACAACTCACATCCTCCTCCTCATCATCGTCATCGTCATCATCATCATCGCCGAGAGCCGACTGGCAGCTGCTCTTCTGTCTCACAACACTTCATCCTCGTCTCTTCCTGTTTCTCTCTCAGCGATGGAGTTCCACGAGAACCTCCAGGATCTGGCGGTGAAAGAAGGACTGAAGGGCCGAAAGCTGCACAAGGCGGTGGAGAACTTCACGTGGAACATCACCATCCTGAAGGTGAGACCGGGTCGGGTCGGACACATTTAATTCACGTCACAGTTCCTCACTTCGTCCGGTTAACAGTCACGTTTTCTTCTTGAATATAATTCCACCCTAAAACAGAACAGTTCTGTTTTGCTTCTTTTTTTTTTTTTTAAAGCACCAAAAAAACAAACAAGCGATTAGAAATAAATCCTGTTTCACGAACACTTTCTTCCTAAAGTCTCCGCCGTCCCGCGCTGACCCGAACCGTTCTGTTCCTCCTTCAGGGCCAAGCGGACCTGCTGAAACACGCCAGGAACGAAGTGCAGGAGAACCTGAAGCAGATCCACTACGCAGCGCTCACCTGCAGCCTCAGCAAGGGCCGAGCGGCGGGCGGCTCCTCCGAGTCCAAGGCCCGCCGCAGCCTGGAGGCCATCCCAGAGAAGGCCACGGTGGAGGAGCTCAGCGACGAGGACCACTAAAGGACCCCCCCCGCCCCTCCCCCTCCACCTCCCCCACCGTCTGGACCTTTACTCCCTCCTCCCGCCTCCTGAACTCAGAACCCAAAGCATCCATCGTTGAAACATTCCCAAACACAGCCGTCACCTCTCAAGACGTCTGCCTTGTACCCGTCAATAAAAACAACAAAAACGCCCCCGCCGTCCCAGAGGACGTCCGGAGTCCGACACGAGCTGGGAAAAATGGAAAGCTTCACATCCGGCCCGACGCCACCGAGGCCTCGACCTCCCCCCCCCTCAGACCCCCCTTCCTCCTCCTCCTCCTCCTCCTCCTCCTCCTCCTCCTCTTAGACCCGCTCAGAGAGCTAACCAGCCACGGCACCCGTTTCCAACGCTCACCTACTGTTCTTCACTTCTACTCAGCGGACCGGACGGCACCGGAGAGGACAACAAAGAAAAACAAAACAACAAAAAAAACCAGCCTTGGATTGTTGAAGAGATTTTTTCCTTAAAAGCACAATTTTTTTTCCGGAGCTGTGAATGTAACAAGGACAAAAAGGAGGAACTGGAACGAGAAGGAAAAAGGACGACTTAAAAACAAAATAAAAACAAAATAAAAAATATTCTAAAAAAGGAGGAAAATGTCACGAATGAGAGTAACGAGCTGTTTACAAGAAAAACGAACTCGTCCAAAACGTTCTCGTCTGCCAACATCGTCTCCTTCTGTGTATATATGGAGTTTTCCTGTTACCTTTTTTCTGCAGAGTGCATCATTTTATTATTGTATACTTGGAAAAATATAAGATTTATTTTATAAAAGATATATGAACATGTCAAAGTTTTATTTGTGCGGTGAAGATTTGAGTTTTTTTTCCCGACGGTGAAGAGCGCCGATGACGTCGAGACGAGAGGGACCAACCAGATAGTTTTTTGGTGCAAAGGCTCCAAAAAAAAAAAAAATTCACAACCAGCAAAAAGTGCATGAAGTAAAAAAAAAAAAATAAAAAAAAAATATGCATTCAGAAACACGATTTCCTGTTTTCTACCATTTTATGTGGGAATACGTTACTTTTTTTTGATTTGGCGTCGTGCTCCTCCCATTTCAGGGTGCTAACAGATTTCACCAAAATCACATTCATGCTCTCAAGTCTTATTTTTTTGAATGTGAGCTGCCCCCTGCTGGTCAACAAGGTTTACAGTTATTTTACACGCAGATATTGAACCACTAAGTTTCCTTCCGTCCTTCATATCCCACCAGGAGCCTTTTATCTTCCTGATTCGGTCCACGTTTCCTTTATTTCTTCTTTCGCGCGTAAACGTCGTTAAACGGCTTCTTTTTTTTTGTGTGTGTCCGTATTGTCGTCATTTCCTGCTTCGCGCTGCAGACAAAGTTAAGACGGTCTTTAAAATAAAAAAACATGAATCCTCCTGTTCACCGATTCACTTTCACATCGTCTGGTGGGAGAACGCATTTTAAGTTAAAAGTTACAAAGTTTAAAGACTGCGAAGGGAAACGGTGGCGTAGTTTTACCAGCGGGGGTCGAAAAATCTAAATCAAAGCAATCAATTCCAATTTGACCAAATAAATTAATATTAATTAAAATTGATAAATTCCCTGACCAACATTAATTTTCAATTCAATACAATTTAAAATCAAGGGAAGTAGAAAATTTAGAAATTTGAGAAGCTTTTAAACGTTCAAAAACTTTTTACCTTCGTGCTTGAAAAATAAACACGTTCTTCTCAAACAGCTGCAGAACGTCTTCTTCATAAACTATCTCCAGTAAAACATACCAACTTCACATCTTCTCACCAACTCGCATAAATAAAACATTCATGAACTGCAGCTGAGAAAAAAATAAAACTCAGACTTTAGTTTTCTCCGGTTTTATGTTTTTTTATTATTTTTTTTTTTATTCTTTTCCACACTTTTCTGCGGATCTGGAACGAGCCGTCTCTGAATCGGTGCGTCGACGTGTTTCTAACTGTTGTCGAGAGGATGGAGAGAAAAAAGAAAAGAAAAAAAGCATTTTAACTGTAGCGGATCTGGAACGAGCCGTCTCTGAATCGGTGCGTCGACGTGTTTCTAACTGTTGTCGAGAGGATGGAGAGAAAAAAGAAAAGAAAAAAAGCATTTTAACTGTAATTTCGAGTCTCATCTCTTTACCTGTCAAACAAGAAAACCTCTGAATAAACAGTGTTGGATAGATTCACGTGTGTCTGGTGTGGTCGTTTTTTTTTTGTTTTTTTTATGACAATAAGTGATGACCTTCCCCGCTCTGGCTCCGCCCCCTTTCTGCCGCCGCTCGCTGACCATTTGCAGCAGTAACGTCGTGTACGTTCATTACGCTGCTTCACTTTTGTTTACTTCCTTCTTGCTCTAACTGAATAAGGAAGAAAAAAAGAAGCCCCTCCAGGGTGAATTAAATACGGCTCCTCACTAATGGTTTCGAATCCAGCCAATCAGAAGCCACGCTGCTCTCATCCCGAGTCACATTAAAGCCCAGAGCCTCTAGAACAGTGCCTTGGGGGTTTTTTATATATATACATATATATAGATATATATATATATACATATATATATATATATCACGCTCGCTGCGCACGACCACACAAGGATGTGATTATTTATTTTGAAGGACAGAGACGCCTCCAGCTTTTTTTTTTAATAAAGATTCAGCTCGCGCACACACACACACACACACACACACACACACACACACACACACACACACACACACACACACACACACACCACAGGGAACCTCAAAGTTATGAATTTCTACATTAAACCAAATCAAAACTGTGAAAAACCCGTTTTTTTTTTTTTTTAGTTGTTTTTTTTTTTTACCTTTACCCGTTTGCATATGAAATCACTTTTCTCGTTAACCTTTAACGGTTCCTCTCGACCCGCCGAACGAACCAACGAACGCCGCCGCCGCTCGACAGACGGATAAACGTGAGTAAACCTGTAAACCGAGCCGAACGGCCCCCCGACGCATCTTAAGAAGAGCTTTTTAACGAGCGTTAGCGTGTCGCTGAGTGCTCGTACAGCGGGACGTCTTTTATGGAGGGTTCAAACCGAGGTCTCTCTCTCTCTCTCTCTCTCTCTCTCTCTCTGTGCTGTTAAAAAAAAAAAAAAAAATAAATAGACGTGAAAATCCTGCAGGTCTTTTCACAAACAATGTAAAACATAAATTAAACCTTCTAGTCAAAACAAATCGTTCCTTAAAGCTTAAAAAAAATAAAATAAACAAAATGGAGTTAACGACGCACTTCTTGGTGGGTGAACGGCTTTAAGTGGTTTAGTTTAGAAAACTCGGGATGAGAAGTCGTTTGTTGGGACGTTTTTTATCGCCCGAAACGTGACGACGAAATAACACGATGTCAAAATAAAAGCTCGAAGTGGAGACTGAAGCTTTTAAAGGTTTTATTACAGAAACAATACGAGAGTCGCTTTTTGGACCGTAAACATCAGTCTGGAGTGAATCAGAGAGGCCGGGAGGGGGGGGGGGGGGGTTTGGACATGCACCCCCCCCCTCCAGACTTAAATCACCGTCCCGCGGTGTTTACAGCAGAGCGGTGGCACTTCGGTGGCGAGCCGAGCGGGAAATGTTTGGACAAGAACGTAAAACAAAAAAAGGCCGAGACGACACTTTTCGGTTTACGTCAGCCGAGAGGACTTCAAGCGGGTCGCTGGGGTTCGGGGGAGGGAGGGAGGGAGGTGGGGGGGGAGGCTGGAGAGACAGTGAAGAAAGACGAGGTCTCTTATAAGTAAAAAAAAATAAAAAACAAACTTCAAACTTTTAGACTCTGACTCTTTTTCTATTCTGGCAGCTTGAGGAGAAGATTTTCTCAATTCGTTTGATTTCTTTCAACTTTTTTTTTAAATTCAAAAAAGATTGACAAAAAAAATGCTCAAAATATTTTCTGCAAATCGCTCTTATAAATTTGCTCAACCGTGTTCACAGACTATAGCTGGTGGAACCGTGTGCATATTCAGTACTAGTTAGTACAACAACGCATCGCACCGGCACATCCAGGAACTTTGGCTCCGCCCCCTTTTGACGGAAAATAAACGATGCGAATTTTAGAAAGAAAAAAAAGAGGAGCAGTTAAATCAGTCACGCTGTCAAGTAAATATATGGCCACACAATTTGTTTTTAAAATAAATAATAATAAAATTGTTTAATAAATGCATTGTACCTAAACCGTGAATTTACCAAAAGATTTACTTAAAAACAAACTAATTCAACATTAAACAGTAAATAAAACGTACAGTTTTGGAGTTTGGTTTATAAAACGGCTCCAAAAACGCTGACCGTCTCCGATATTTGAAGCAATTAAAATAAAAAGGTCAACAACGATGATCCCTTAAAAACAAAACAAAAATAATAATCTATTGATTTATTTATGAAAACGCTGCTATTGACAAAACCACAATTCAAGTCAGATCCTTGAAACGACTTCCCGTTTCTCCCGCGGAGCTGAAAGCGCTCATCGTTAAATCCATCCACAAAATAATCATTTCATTTCATTTACAGGAAGCAAAAATGCCAAACGTTTCTTTATGGTTTGAACTGATAATTGATTTCACCTCCGTGGTACTCTTGACTTCCACATTTGAACAGGAAGTCTTTAAACGCCCTTTAAAGGATAATTCAGCGTGAACATGTTTCTGGGTCAGAATATTTGTTCACTCTCCAACTTTATTGATTCAGAAAACCAGGATTCACCAAAAAAAAAATTAGATATCCAGAAAATAAACGAACTTTTTTTTAATTTTTCTTCTTGCTCTTTGATTTTTTTGGGGGAAAGTGAAACACACACACACACACACACACACACACA
>NW_027185421.1:611251-613751 GCF_022577435.1 Embiotoca jacksoni | reverse complement strand
TCACACACACACACTCACACACACACACACACACACACACACACACACACACACACACACACACACTCACACACACACACTCACACACACACACACACACACACACACACACACACACACACACACACACACACGCGCGTCGGATGAAGAGAAGCAGAGGAGGAAGCGCGGCATCGATCATCCTGACGCACGGCGGCCTTCGGCGAGTTCACGAGCGGAAAGTTTCCCGCCGAGAGAAGAAACACCGGCGACCAGCTTCCACGTCCTGAAACACAGCCGGAGGTCACGGAGAGGTCACGGAGAGGTCACGGAGAGGTCAAGAGAAAGGTGACGGCGGGACACCTGGTAGACTTTTCAGACTGTAATCACATTACCTTGTGTTTGCCAAAACTGTTTCATTTGGTAAACTGCTTTGTAAGGAAAGTAAATAAATAAATTAAAAAAAGATGTGAAACAAGACTTGTTTTGAGTATGACATAAATATTACAGTTTTTTACAGTAGAAGTAGTAGTAAGTTGTATTTTTGGCTAAAAGCACAGTATGCATCATACAAATGTTCCTCTGGGTCCAAATTTATCATTTTTATGCCGTGCAATGCAACTAACAACAACAACAACAACAACAATAATAATAATAATAATAATAATAAACTGATGCAGGCGGCTTTACTTCAAAGTTAAATATGATCCTCTGCTGCCACCTGGTGGCGAAAGAGGAGCGTTGTTTAATAAAGAAAAAACATGGTGGCTGCACGGGGAGGGGGGGAGGGGAGGGGTGGGGAGTCAGATGCTTCCACACAGCTGCACACATCAGCTCCCCTCCCTCCTCACCCCCCTCCCCTATCCACCCCCACAATGTCCACACAGCGTTTCCTCGTCTAAATAAAGCCGTGACCTGTTTTAATGTTTCATGTTTTTCCCGTCAGCACGTTTCAGACGGCCAGATGTCTCTGCAGGTAGACGATCGCCTCGCGAACAGTCGCGGTAGTTTCTGAGGTAGGAACAAAAAAAACCACGACTCCCCGTCCCCGAAAGTGATTCTTAAATCAGGCGATGTTCCCACGAGGAGGGCGAGAGGGCGTGATGACCTCATCGCTGTCGTGTCAACAAGGAAAAAGAAAAATATGTCATTAAAGTGTAATGACGGGCGAGAAGCTGCAGGACTGTAGCTGCAGCTTCAACCCACACACGGGATGATTGACACGGCGAATCGTGAACAGGGCACGCCCACAACGAGGGCTCTGATTGGCTGACTCCTTCAGTCCCGCGTCACGACGAGTTAAAAGTCCTTCGTTACTCAAAACGTGTTCGTGTTGTGGGGCAAAATTTGGTCTCTCAAAATACATACAACTTTTTTTTGTTGTTTTTTTTGTGTTCGTTAGTGCCATCTCCGTTTCCGTGGCAACACACGGGGTCAGACCGACAACTGGAAAACGATCCGCAATGTTCACCGCTCCGGGAAGTAGGCCGACCCTTAAATTCAAACCAACAGACCGTGAAGGTCGTTGGTTCGATTCCCCGACTCCTCCTGCCCACTTGCCCGAGTGTCCTCGAGCAGGACACCGAATGGTGCGACTGGAAAACAGGTGCAGACTATTTCCTGTGCGGATGATGGATGGATGTTCCCACTGAGAAGGCGGAGTGATTGTTTCTGGTGATGTCGTGCTGATTTGAGGACCAATCAGACGGAAACGACTCGTCGTAAAGCCGACGTTTGTTTTCTGCTCGTTAAAAGTTGCTGAAACGCAGAACAGAAAAAAAAAAAAAAAAGATTTCTATCTGAACGTGCACTTTATCGGGATCTCCACCAGATGGCAGGTCGAGCTCAGTCTCTCTCTCTGCCCCCCCCCCACCCTCCCTCCACCACCTCCCCTCCACCCCCCACCCCACCCCTGAAGCTGCTCATGAGTTTTCCATCTAATCATGTCTTATTCTGCTGGGAGCTGCCTTCCCAGAGTATCACACCTGCCCACTTCCTATTTTTTTTTTTCCCTTTTCCCTGCCTTCCATGCCGGGGGAATGTGGGAACGCGCTCCCCCACAATGCACTGCAGCTCCCCCTACGTGAGGAGACACTCTTGAGCATATGGCACTTTTGTTATAAAAATAAATAACAAAATAAGTCAGAAATTAACCTTTACCTTGACGCGCTGTTTGTAAACGCTGACGAGGCGTGGAGGCTCGCGGGGGGAGCGACGGATGGCGACGGATGGCGACGGATGGCGACGTCTCCGGAGCGTCAGGTGACAACCTTTTTCTTGTCGTTTCTAAAACTCGGCCTCGGAGGACGCTGCCGCTGCAGCTCGTGTTTTTTTTCCACGTACAAAAACTGTGTATAAACTTCAAACTTTGTACCGTGACGGGAACAAAACTCTCCAGCCGGCGACCTTCAGAGACGTTCTGTCGCTGCGAGCTGCAGCTCATTTTTCTATGAAACGGAGAACATGAGCCGTTTTTCATAAGAGGAGGAATTATTGATGGGTTATTTTGCCCGTTGCGAAC
>NW_027185421.1:498751-606251 GCF_022577435.1 Embiotoca jacksoni | reverse complement strand
TTAAAGCTAATTTGCACAGACAGGGAGGGAGGTTCTGATGGAGGATCGGTCTTTTTATGGGATCCATATCATTTCTTCAATAAACAGAAACAGAGGTAGAAGGTGTACAATAAAAAAAAAAAAAAGTAGCATTTCTATATCATGCAACACGATAAAAACAACAGCCTCGAATAATCATTCAAATATTACAAATGTTAAGAATGATCTGTTTTCAGTGTCACAACTTTACACAACTTTTCCTGCGACTTGCTGCTGAATTCCTTCGTATTTAAAAAGCACTGAGGCTGGATGTCGTTTTAAAAGTTTGCCGTACTTGTACGTTGATTTTGACACCAGTTCCCGAATGACACTTAAGAGACAGGAAATGACATCACAGATCGACGGTACAAATTTTCAGTTTGCGTGCGGTTTTGAGGGAGCGAGTCCATTTCTTGTAGCGTCACTTAAAAAGCCTCACGTGCGCTTTAGCGCTAAAAGCTCGCACTTTGCCGTCGTTCCCTGAACGCCTCGCACGCTATCACGCCAGCTAGGATGAACGGTTGGAAACAATTCGGTAAACGTAAATCGTTTTGGTGTGTTTTGGCATCAGAACCCAAAATACAAACAAGTTCATTGCAATTTTGTGCTCAAAATAGGGTGGAAGTCAACAGAATATAAAAAACTCCGCAGTGTTTATTATTTTATTTTTTTGGGGGGGGGGGAGGGGGGGGTTACGTTCACTGTTGCTGTGATTATATGGCGCAAAGACGAATTCACAACAAATTGTACCAACTGGGAAAGTAATGTAACAAAACATTACAAAATACCCCCCAAAAAAAGTTAACACAATTCTGTGACTCTGAATTTACAAATGAGGCATCTAACTAACAGCTCACTGTTCGTGCATTTCACACCACAGTTTTCTTCTTTTTCTGGTGATGAGCAAGTGCAAATGTTTTTGTTGGGAAATCTAACAAAAAAAACCAACTAAATAAAACTGAAGCAGAAGTCCATTATCCTCCCCTCGAAGCACATCGGGCCTTCACCGAGACACAAGTCGTGCCTTCGCCGATGGTCTAAGATGCAAATTTCCGCATCCAATAAAACAGCTCATGCTTTCATATTTCATTGTCCCGAGTGAGTACACGACTGGAAATCATTGACCCCGCTGTGCTCAAGCGGCTGAGTGGAGTTTTAAATATGAATGCCGCACTTTTTTTTATTTTTTTTTTTTACGTGCATCACATTAGAAGCCTCTCTGTCTTGTAATGTGGAAGTAAATGTGGTCTTAAGGACATTAAACATGTCTCAGATGTGAGTGGAGCGGGTGACGAAGTGACCCCATTTTTGGTTTCTTTTCAAATCAAGTGTGCCCTCCCCCTCCCCTTCCCCCCTCCGGCTCCCCCTCTCCCGCCCTCCACCCAAAAAAACAAAAAAGTTGTTTGACTTTTGTAATCTCATTTCTTCACTCTCAAGATGAAAAATAATGAAATGACAAAGTACATTTTCCAAAGGAGGAAAGAAAGAGGTGACGTAAACTGAAGGGAACCGGCCGCACGCCGGGAAAGAAACACTTTGAAGTGAAAGTTATTATTTTGCAGCTTTCTCCTTCAGGTTAACATTTTGTTTCGCTAATGTTTACATCCTAAGCGACGTCGTTTTTGGGGGATTACAGTCGTAATTTGGTGTCACGTGAACGTCTCGTTGTTACAGCAAAATGTGAGTAAACGAAATGCAAAGACGACTTTGTGAGCACGTTGTGTTCAACTGGCTGCTCTCAATCTAAAGTGACAAAAAAAAAAAAAAAAAGCCAGGAAGTGCCAGTTGACAAAAAGCTTGTCTGTCGGGGGAGATCGCTCCCAATGCGGCTGTTGCTGCTACACAGTATCTAAAGCCCCCCCCCCCCCCCCCGCCCCTTGCCTCGCTGCAGCCGAGCCCAGGGGCCTGATGGGAGTTCTCGGGGGAACCATTAGTGAGCGGATCGGCGATGTGGTGCGCGGGCGAGGCGAGGCGCAATTCACGGGAGGGCGCCGAGAAGAACTCACAACACTCTAACAACACCTGTCACCCCGGCGCCTAATGAGAAACACAATTAGCAATTAACAGTGCGATCTGTCAGGGCTAATACCTGCCTCACACACACACACACACACACACACACACACACACACACACACACACACACACACACACAGCCGGTGGGGGGGGGGGGGCAGACCCCCTTCATCAGCACTTCCATGCAGGTATGAAATGAGCCCAAACAAGCGGATCAATTAAGACAGGTGATGTAATGTTGTGAAACCCAAGCTGACGCCTCGGCGGCACATTTTCTTAACGG
Organism: Embiotoca jacksoni; assembly: GCF_022577435.1. Lineage (NCBI taxonomy): Eukaryota > Metazoa > Chordata > Actinopteri > Embiotocidae > Embiotoca > Embiotoca jacksoni. The sequence goes on along the minus strand of NW_027185421.1, from coordinate 603,934 downwards.
CGTCCTCGACGCTCCGCGGTGACTTTTAAGAACCCAACTGAACTTTGGAGTCGGTACGAGCCGCACACCGGCCGTTAAGTCACACGGCTATTAAAACTGTGTGTGTGTGTGTGTGTGTGTGTGTGTGTGTGTGTGTGTGTGTGCGCTGGTAGATTTTGGGTGCTCTTTATTCTCCCGTAAACCCGACTGCCGCCGTCGGGGATTAACAGAAAGTGGATGTAAAACAGCAAGAGGCTGTCAAAGTTCGCTTAATCAGCACATTTCTGTGTTTATCTGGATCTCTCCCTCTCCCTCCCCCCCTCCCCCGTCCCCCCGTCCCCCCGTCCCTCCGTCCCCCCCCCGTCCTCCCCGTTATCTGACAACGTCTTCCTAAGATCGATTCAAAGACGGTATTGATCCACCGCCTCCCCGATTATCTCCGAGGGAGGGGCACGAGGGGCGTTCGAGGACGCGGCGGTGTTTTCCGCGACGCCCTCGAGGAAACGCACTCGCATAAAAAAAAGAAAAACGCAAACTTTGTTTGGTAATTAATAGCCAAGACGTGCACGTGGTTGTTTCGTGTGTAACTCGTACGATCACGTTGGCATTCAAGACTCGGAGCTTCTTCTTCTTCTTTTATTTATATTATTTATGCTGCTGTGGAGAAAAAAAATCAGCTACAACTTTTAATGGATTTTGTCGAACTGGGAATAGAAAAAAAAACCAACAACAACAACAACAAAAAAGACCAGAAGCTACGTGAGAAGAAGCTATTCTCAACATATAGTTTTAAAAGGTCAAAGGTCACGTGTGGCTCCTGATCACTGAACCCCCCCCCCCCGGGAGACATCACCAGCCGGGCAGATGGCTGCAAAAACAAACGCTGCGTACTTAGCGAGAACATTATGCTCGAGTCCGATTCAAACGTTCCTCCGTTTCAAACAGAGACATCACGAAAACTTTTGCATTATGAATTTTCTCATAAAAAAAAAAAAAAGAAAAACTGCCTCTTGAACACACACATACACCAGCATGAACACTGGCTGGGTTCTAATTGGATTACACCAGTTTGTGTGTGTGTGTGTGTGTGTGTGTGTGTGTGTGTGTGTGTGTGTGTGTGTGTTTGCGGCATCTCCGGCACAGTAATTGTGTCAGCCTTGTTGGTCAGTGGGGAATTGAAGTGTTAAATCCAATTCTGAATTTGTATCTGTTGTACAGAGGAGGGGGAGATGTAGCGCGAGTACCAACCATATGTCGCCATCCCCGATTCGGAGGGATTGAATATGGATGAGAAACAACATCGGGGTCCCGGCGCCGCCGCCGCCGCCGCCGCCCGCGGGTTTACACTGTGACGCCGTGCCCGCTCGTTTGTTATCGAAAAAAAAAAAAAAAAAAAAAAAAAAGGGAGGTGAAGTTGTCGACCAGCAAAAAAAAACAAAACAACTGATAAAGATTTCCCTTAATGAAGATAAAACTCTGCAGGTGGAGTTCACCTCCGGACAGCAACACCAACAACGAGGCGATTCTTAAAACATCGGAGCCAACTGGATGTATTTGATTTTTTTTTGGTTCATGTTGATCGTTTGATGAAATAAAATTTAAAAAAAAGAATTAAATAACAAACAAATGCTGCGTAGCAAATTAGGTTGTTTTAGCATATTAAGTCGCGTCAGCAAACGCTGCGATGGTTCGATTTGAGATCTTCTGCCGACACCTTTTCTTTGGATTCTGCCAAACGTCCAAACTTTACTCGCGTAGATAAAATCAGTTTCAACTCGGCTAACAAAATCGTGCTTTAGGACGATTCTCAACCAAACTGATGTACTCGTGGTATGTATGTGATGCAACAGAAAGTATGCTGGTTTACACTCTCCCCCTCTAAACCGCATGACAGCTAAAGTTTTCTTTTTTACGTTCTGCTTTTAGTTCTGAAGCCAGTTCATTGTGAGCGTTGGACTTTTTCAGTTTTGATCGTTCTTTGTCGTCGAATCAGGAGGTAAAAATAAAAATAAAAATAAAAACCCGCCATAGTATAACCAGCAGGTGTCAAAAAGCATCACTTACTGATTTGATTGACAGGTTATCTCTGGGGGAAGTGCAGCGCAGAAACACGACTAATCAACACCCGGCTCCCAACATGTTGCTGCGTAAGCCAAAACAAAACATAAATCTTACCGCTGCTAGCGAGTAGTAACGAAAGGTGTTAACAAGGTGTAACAATATTTCTTTAAAAAAAAAAAAATTCACTGTTCTCTAAGTTTTTCAGACAACAATACAACTTATCACGAAGAAAGCGAGATATTCACCGGAAGATGGGGATCGTTTGTTTTCTCAGGTAAAACAACAAAGGTATTAATTAAGGTATTAGTTCATGAGCTTGTTAAGCGGTATAATCCACAGCGTCCCCTGGGTTTCACGGCAGTGTCCAAATCCCCGGCAGCTTTTGGTTGTTCTTTGACTTGCTGATTCCCGGGAGACCGGCCTGCATCATGAAAGTTGTATTAATGGATTTTTTTTTTTTTTTTACTCGTCTCCGCGTCGCCACTTCCCTTTCTGCAGAAGTTACTATCTCAGAGATCCTCTCTTCTTTCCATTAACCGGACATGTTGTCGCCATTACTGCTGATCTATCGCTCCACCTGGGTTTTCCCCAACAACCATCAAAAAAATAAATAAATAATGATATCTAGTGAAAATGCCAGACTAACCTCGGTGGTGTCGGCCCTGCAGTGAGAAACGTCTCCGCTGTGCCTAATAACACCAATTAAAAAGACCAAAAATCTCTGCTCAGAGTAGCCTGGCATTTTACACTGAATGTTTAATATACTCAACACAGTCTCACTGGAAACTTCTGTCAAACTTCTTCGACTGTGGTTTAATGGCACACGAGTGAAGAACGACTTATTCCCGTAGGTTTGTGTGCAGTTATCAAACTATAAACTATGCATTTTCACGTAGTTTTGCACCATTATCAACACATCATTTATGCCAAAATACACTGTTTGCCATAAGATACATAAGATTCAACAAGTATTGGTAAAACAAAGCTGAAAGTGAAGCTATCATGTTTTTTATAGTGGCTCCATCAACTGTTTATCTCTAAACACTGAAGTTACTAATGTTCATCCAACCAGATTTCAAAGGAGCATTTGTTGACTTTAACATTAAAAAAAATTCCGCTCGGGGATTAATAAAGTAACTACCTAACCTAACCTAACCTAACCTAACATCATGGATTTAGTTTACCGACACCGCAGGGGGTTTAAAGACAGTATATATATGTTCCCCTACATAAGGTCTATGATCAAACTATTAATAGAGTAGAATAAAATGCATAAAAAAAAGACAATTAAGCCATTAATCACAATCATTTGTATGACAGTTGACCGTCATCATAACAGCCGTAGTCACATCCAGGCTTTCTGCAAGGAAATGTAACTTCGGCCTTAAATGTTGCGCAACAGTTAAATTTATTTTTAGCAAAGAGAACAAAGCCCGTCCATTAATAGTTATCTGCACATCTGTGTCTTCTGTGTTATTTAATCTGTGGACGTCAAATTGATTGAATTGATGGTTATCATACTGTGCACGAGTGCTTACTATCACTATTGGAAAAAAAAAAAAAAGCCAACAGACAGAGATGCTCGGCTGCATGTTATTTCCTCCTCGACTGCCTGTCAGACTCAGCGTTGGGCGCTACGAACACAAATCCAGCGGAGAAAACAAAACTGATAATACCACCTCCTCCACCCTGGAATAAGTGATTGCTGACATCAGCGTGTGAGTTTAAACCGTCAACTAAAAGTCACAAACGTTGACATCTGTAAAGCAGAAGTGTATCAGAGCAACGATGCAGACACTTTCACAGATTCAAATAGTGAAAGACTTTTGATTCTCGCCCGAGACCGTTTTTTTTTTTTAGATAATTGCATATAGTTGATTGTTACAGCGCCGCCATTGAGTCAATTAGTGTCATGTGTTTGTGCCCCGAGTACTGGGAGCAATTTTACAACCTACAAGACAAATCTGATGAGTTTTCAATCACTTGTAGCGGAGAAAAAGAAGAAGAAGCGGAATAATAATAACGGGAACAAAGACGAGGAACACCGTATGATATTGTGAAAAACTCTAGTCAGGAGTCAGATAGTACAAATGTCCGTCAGAGGCCTGATTCAAGTACATTCAAGCCTCCTTTCCATTAAGACCGAGCAGTGTGAGCAAACTTTGCTTTTGTAATTGCACCTGTCTTTGCAGACTGTTTGCCGGGCAAACAGCGGTGCGGTGTGACTCCTCCGTGTGCCAGGAACTCCTTAACAAGCTGTGATTCACCAACAGGCAATCAGGCTGCGTCAAAACCGCAAGCTTCACTGTTAAACAAATAAATAATAAATGAAAAAAAATCACGTCAAAGGCCGACGACGACGGAGCAGCGGAGAGAAAAGCGGAAAAAGGTTTTCTGATGGAAAATGTCAAAACAAGATGTTTAAAGGGTGAAAAAAAAAAAAAGAAGCTTCGAAGCAGCAGAAACGGGCCTCAGATAAATAGTTGGAGACTTATAAGAAGAGGTCACATCATGATCTAAACCAGAGACCTCATCAAGGGGCCACGATAGAAATCTGAGTGATGTACATGTTTCCCAGACTGTTCATCTCTTGTACACATTTGGTTCTTTTTCCTTGGAAATAACTGGAAAATATAACTTTGGTCTAAAGGGCAGAGCAGAAAGTGGATGTGTCCTCTTTATAAACCTGAATGTAAAAGTTAAACATGGAGAAGGTGGACTGCAGGTTTGTGAACCGCTTATGAAGCCTCCAGTTCAGATTTTTCTTTTGGTCGGCATCGTCTCGCGAGTTCGAATCGGTTTGGAGCAGGAAGTGACCATATTTGGACGAGCTGGGGGAGGAGCTTGATCTGATTGGAAACCGGACGATACCGATAGCTGTAACCTGACTGCACAGGGCCCGTCAATCAAACAGAACACAAAAACACGGCTTTTTGAAGCTTATTTTTTTTATATTAATTGCAGATGGACCTCCAGAAAACGAATAAAAAAAGGAGCCAGTATATGAAACACTCACGATCCCGTCCAGACGAAATAAAATTCCAAACAGGCCAGCAAAGTGATGAAAGTATTTCTTCCTCTACAGATGTTAAAAAAAAACAAAAAACTAACTATACAACCTAAATACGGTATTTCAAAATATAATATCAACTTTCTTACAACCATTCCAGCATTTAAAGATCAAAATATGAGAAAAATATCCAGTCTATTCCCAATATTCCTGAATATGTGGGAGCATTAATAAAAGCCCAGCGCGGGGGAGTGATGATAAGTAGTGTAACTACACTATATCAGGAAGCTCGGTCGCTCTCCACCATCATTACATCTCTCATCTCTTGGCAAACTTGGGCCACATCAATCAAGTGTGCAGCAGCTCCATACCATCAACACTTGTCTGTGCCCTGCTCCCTGTCTCTCTCTCTCTTTTTTCTTTTTTCCAAAAAGCCCTTCTCCCTTTCTCCGTCGAGCCCGAGAGAGGAGACACGGCCATAAATCTCAGAGCGGCTAATGAACTGCATTTAACAATAAAATGCACTGGAAATGGAACATTTCATTTACAAGAAGATCAATGGCAGTGACAAACACCCTTCTCAGAGTGACTAGTTAGCGGGATGATGTTCCGCAGGCAATCCAATCAATCACCGCACACCGACACCGAGATCAATCAAACGAGAGGGGGGGAAAAAGAAGAAGCAGGAAAGAAGAAGAAGAAGAAGAAGAAGAAAAAAAGAGCTTTTCTCTTTACAGTGTATTCATGGTCTTTATTTAAATAGGGCTACTAATCACTTACTGAAGGGTCCACCTTCATGTCCTCTTATTTCCCTGCACTCTATGGATATCCCTGCTTTATTTATTTGTTTTATTTTCCCTTTAACTCCAGCTCTTGTTCTCTTCCCTCCTTTCCTGACTCTCACTCCCTCAGAGCGACGGGGGGAAGGCGGCTGAGAGGCGAGAGGAGAGGAGAGGAGAGTGAGTGATAACCATCCGGGGAGTCAAGTGCTCCATCACCGCCATCCCCATCTGCGACCCGACAAGTTCATAATGCCAGGCATCTGCTTTCATTTATAAAGGCCTCACTTAGCCCACACACACACACACACACACACACACACACACACACACACACACACACAGCTCTTTTTGCTACGCCCTCGCCTCCTCCTCCCGCTTTCTCTCCCGTCACTCTTCTTTTTTTTTTTCCTCCCCATCCGGCTGGGCTGAGAAGGAGAGCGCCTCTTGTCCTCTTCCTCACCTAATCCTCCTCATCTCCTCCTCAACCCCCCAACCCCTCTCCATTTGTCCTCAACAGTTGCCTCCATTGCTTTCCCTCCATCTCCTCTCTGCACCCCGCCTCCCCCGCCTCCCCCCACACACACACTAGAAAGATAAGCAAACTGTAAAAGTGGCAGTAAGCGTCCCATTTTACTAATTTTCATTTCACTTTAGATACTTAAAATATTTATTGTAAAAAGAGCAACGGAAAGTTATGACACGCAAAACAAAACTTTGAACTAATGCAATATAAACTAAAATAAATGCAATCATTTCAAAAATAAAAAAACAGGAAAATCTATTTTTTGTCCGTGTTAAACTGTCTGCCGACATTAACTTAATATGTGCAATAATTTCTGCGACTGCTTTAAATTACTAAATGCTACACAGTTTTTTTTAATGACTGTTTCATAGAAAAAAACACATGGAGTATCATTTAGAGTTTAAACCAAATTTTATCAATCGGCGGGTAATTTTTTTTTTACTCCACAACACTTTTCACAATCAATTAATCACTCCCATTTTTGTGTACAGCAAAAGCAACAGAAAAAAAAAAAAAAAAGTTTGAGAGACGTGTGCAACCATTAGGTGGCGCACTTCTCTCACTGTACGTACGAGGCACCTCGAGAGGAGACAAAAAAGAAAGAGAGAGAGAAGAAAAACTTGCTTTGCCCATTATGAAGTAAATTTTCTGAAATGGGTTTTTATCATGAAAAATAAAATGCAACATCTGTTGTAAATATATTTGGATACATTAGTATGTCCTCTGAGGGCCACATGGAAATCACAGGCAGACTGTGTGTGTGTGTGTGTGTGTGTGTGTGTGTGTGTGTGTGTGTGTACGTGGATGAACGTGTGCACTCATTTGTGTGTTTGTGTGTACGCTTCATTTATGCACTGAAGTGGCCACACACACACACACACACACACACACACACACACACACACACACACACACACACACACACACACACACACACACACACACACACACACACACAGTTTTAAGCAGAAGACAGAGCGGAGCAGTGAACTGAGGATCGGACTTCTCCTTTTTTTTCCACGAGGCTTTTTGTTAAATACCTCATGAAGTACCTTTGATAGAGTACTTCAGCGTTTAACTTCAGTCTGGGAAAGTGAAAAAAAAAAAAAAAAAAAAGGAGTAACTGCTGTAATACAAGAGACAGATCCTGAATGTGAAGAACAACTGAGAGAATGTGTGGCTTCTTATTGTAATTACACTTTCACCAAAAACAAATTTAAAAAAATTACAGAGGCTCAATACTTTTGAGAAGAAAAGAAGATGGATTTTCATCAAGCAATAACTATTTAGTAATTTCTGCTTAGTTTCAGTCCAGTTGGCTGAATTTATAAACTGCAATACATCATGTAAACAATAGATGAATTCAGATTATCATTACTAATATATATTTTGTTCCCCTAATAATGTTTAAATATCAAATTAAATAATGATATTTGCAATACTTTTTGCGCTTCAGGCTTCTGAAATGCTCCAAATTGATCCAATAAATACAAACAATCGAAGTAAACCTGCCGTAATTATCAACCAAAACACAACAATACCCGAATATTAACAAACATTCACAGCTTATTCAATTACTACAAGAAATGAGTGATTCCTTCTTTAATCACAATCAACGCTGTCAAACTTTAAAGACTCCTGCTACTCAAAAATGATTCTGTCTGCTTCACTGTGCAGGATGATGCGAGTTTAAGACTAAAAAGGCAAATTTTACATTCATCGGCTGAAACTTCAAAGTTTAAAATCTGATTATAAAAGGAGGAGGCCTCTGAGCATGATTTGTGACATCACAAACATAGTCCAGCGCATCATCACAGAGGAATTGACTTTACAGAAGTACGAGACATCCAGCAATCAAACTTTAGAAGTCAAATATATTTGCATATTTGTAAATCCTGGTTATCATTTCTAATACAGAGGGAAAGGACGAAATTTAAGGATGTTTTGAGGATAATTTAATATATTTTGTGGGAAAACCTTAGTTGACACAAATGACTATTTTCTAAGTGATCTTTAAGAAAAAGGAGGCTGATATCAACGTCTTCTTTAAGATCTAACAGGTAGGACTCCACTGATTAATGCACCTGATGATTTTCATCATTTTCGATGATCAGAAATGACACTGACATCTGTATTATTTTGTTTATTGTGAAGGAGCGCCAGCTTGAAAGTATCAAATCTGGAAAAGAACTGACCAATGACCAGATAATGAGAATATAAAATACTGGAGAACAGGATCTCCTGACAACAACCAACTCATGAAACTTTAACACAGAGAACATGGAGGTTATCCTTGCAAAGGAACTGTATTAAATCATTAATCAAGAACACGGTACTGACATACTTTGAGTATTTCTAATTAATAATTGTGTCTGTATGCATCACTGCATCCCCCCCCCTCCCACCCCCTTAGTATAAAAACTTGTCCCTTTTTTTTTTATGTAGCTTTTACTGACTGGGCTGCAGTCGTTCACCGAGGGCTGCACGTCCTTGTGACACTGTTGTTGACAGTTGACAGCTCCCCCCCCCTCCCCCCCTCCGTGCTGCTGTCTCCCCCCCCCAGCTGGCTGCCTCTAACACTAATGGCCGCCCCTCGGTAGGAGCCGACGGGTCGCCGGTGCCTTTGCCGTCATCATTAAGCACCATTGGTTTAATGAACGCAGCGTTTAGGAGTGCTTGGACCTTCATGCTCCGCCGCCTCATTAAGTGGAAAGCAAACTAATATGGGGAGCAACCTAGAGCTCACCTCTAGAGATGAGAGAGGAGAGAGGAGAGAGGAGACAGGAGAGAGGAGAGAGGAGAGAGGAGAGAGGAGAGAGAGGAGCACCAAGTCTGGAGGACGCCTTCGATGGAAAAGGGCTTGAACCGAGTTGTAAAAGATAAAGAGAGCAGCAAGCAAGCAGTAGTCACGGTGCCCAACACGTGGTAGCGGTGGTGGAAGTGGTCGCTGCAGTTTGACCAGCGCTGATCATTGTAGCAGTGACATCGCTGTCAGCTGGTGGTTTTTTGGTAAAAAAAAAAAAAAAAAAAAAAAAAAAAAAGCACGTAAAATGAGAAATCAAAAGGTTTTCAGACTTGTTCTCGTTGCAAAAAAAACCTTCGTGAGTAAGTATTGAAAAGTTACGTCGCTTCATTAATCACCGTAACTGGAGTTGCACACGTTTTTGCGGGCCACTAATCTGCGATTTCTCGTAACTTTCTGATTTGCACCCTCGTAGAAGTATTAGTGTGTTTTGTTGGGAACAGGTAAGGAGTTCGTAAACTAGGCTGCAGCCATTTGTGACGGCATCCACCTGAAACTCAAAAGAAGCCCCTAAAGCCTTAATAGAATTTACACAGGTTAGTTATATAAATATTCACAACCCCGTAGAGTTGTAATGAACTTGGAAATTAAATACAAAGAACTAAAAAAACGTTTTGTTCAAGGCTGTAAACATGTTTATTTCTGCCGTAGAGTGGAGAATCGTAACACGCGGGATTGACTCGTTTTTCGGACGCAGCCTCGAGTGGCCATTCAAGGAACTGCGGTTGTTCGGCTATTTGATTAATACATTTCAAGCAAAAAACACAGAACAACCTGTTATTTATACCATTGCAAAAGCAAAAAAAAAGAGGTTGGTTTTAAAGGATAAGTTCAGATGTTTCAAGTCCATCTTATTTCAGTACTCACATGTCCTCACTTCACAGTCAGTTTGCAGAGCAGGAACTCTTTCAGCTCTGTTTTTTTTTTTAACCACGCCATGAAAGTATACTGTATTAGAAAAAAAAAATCCAAACCTATCCATTATCCCCTCAGGTTGGCTTCACCGCTCAAAGTTAACGGCTTAAGCTGTGTCCTGTTATACAAACTGTGAACCAATCAAAAACCAGCATTTCTTTTTTCTTTTTTTTCCCCCCGTGGCCAATACACGGAACTATTCCTGCTAACGAGGCTAATCTAAATCTGAATGGCGGTATCCTGAATAAACTACGGCTTTTAAGAATATAAAAAACATTAAAACCTGAAAAGTACCAGCCTACATGCGACATTCAGAGAATCTGTACACGGCACCCTGATTTCAGTCGTGACCCAGTTTTCGGTCTGAAGTCTTTTAATGTGAGCCGTGAATGAGGGGAGACTTCTCAACCTGCCGCCCACACCCTCACATGGCCGTGCCAACAAATCTGCCCACACCTTGCCATCCATACTGCCATTTTGTCCATCCCCTCCTGCCCCCTCCTCCTTTTTTTTTGCTGCCTTGTCTTCTCTCCTTCATCTCCTTCGTCCCCGGGGTGGAAATAATTCCCTCCCTTGCAACGGGAACAATTAAGGGCTTGGCTCGGGGGCTTTATGGTCAGAGGAGCAGCTGCTTTTCGCCCATTCCTGGGTCCATAACTGTCTGAGATGACGACGCGGGGGGTAGAAAAGCATCACGGGACGCTCCTAATTCTATACAAGAACCATAATTCTTTTTCTGTCTATTCAGCATATATCACACGTCCGTATGACGACGATAAACATCGCAGAGTATTTGATGTCTGCGTGACAGATTGTGAGTTGCAGGCAGGCTATAAAAAAATTTCAGGCAGGCAGATGCTGCAGAGGGCCCAAATAATTAGGAGGGTTCAGTTAACCTGAGTGGGTGGCGCTGAGGAGCCATCATTTTTCTAACCAACTGAAGTCCAGAGAGAGAAAGAGAGAGAGAGAGAGAGAGAGAGGCAACAGATGAAGATAAAGAGCGAAGTCAAATCTGGGTCCAATGAGAAAAAAAGTCTATAAAAAAACAAAATAAAAAGGCTGAGCTCAATCAATTTGATAAATTGGACTGAGATACTTCGACAATACTTGACCACTGGACAGATTTGGAGAATACAAATCAATACCTTGATAACTAGTTGGCATCACTGACCTTCAATGTTTAACTTCGCCTCACTGGCCTCCAGCTATGCAGAAGTTACAAAAGATGAGAAAATATCTGCAATCGAAAGAAACAAGGTGAAAACTTAGTGTATGGCTGAAGGGCTTTTAATGTGAAACAAGGACTTTTATTTTGAAACAGATACAGGAAGTCGTCGTTCGTATCGTATCACCGCAAGTGCCATAAAAGACAACTAATTTAAAAATAGACAAACGTCGACCCCCCCCAAATGTCTGAAATTCAGGTCAAACGTCTGCGTTTTCTTAAACGTAACCGAAGTAAATCTGCTGACAGTTGTGAGGACGCTAACGTTAGAAGCTCCCGCACTGGTCGTCCCGGCCGAAAGCACCAGAGCAGCTCACCAGCTGGCACAGCTGCACCCTTCGACAAGCACAACAGGACAGCCTTTAAAACATCTTGGAGGAAATTCTCCTGCTTCAACAAGACCAATCAGGTGCCACGTTTCATGTTTTTTTTGAATAGGTTCAAATGGCCTATAATAAATCAAATCCTCGGTGTACAGTGTTGTAGTAGATACGAGTACAGACGGGAAAATAGAGATATTTCAGCCTGAAAGCTTCACGCTAAGCAGACAAGCTAGCCAGCAAAGCAATACTTTTTTTTTTTTTTCTTGGTACAAATCCCTCCAAATGGCGAGATGTTTGTTTCTGTATCTTTTCATTTGTGTGTGTGATGATGATGATGATGGAAAGAGAGAGAGAGAGAGAGAGAGAGAGAGCGAGAGAGAGAGAGAGAGAGAGAGAGAGAGAGAGAGAGAGAGAGAGAGAGAGAGTTGTGAAAAAGAGAAGTGAATGAGTGGGAAGCAGGAAGTGAAAAAATAGCTCGGTCTTCGGCTGTGTCATCTCAAGTGTTGATAGGCGATACTGAGGGAGGTGTGAACGGTGTTAACAGGGTGCCCGAGAGAGGTTAATTGCTTAAATAGAGAGTTGAGTCATTATGGAGACCCTTTGGAGTGATTAGAGGAAACCAGTGAAATTATAAAGTGCAACAAGTGATTCTGCAAAAAAAAAACCTCCTTCCACTTACCCCGCCAAAAAAAAACACTTCCAAGACTCAACGCCACTCAGAAAAAGAAAAAAAAGAGTCGGACAGAATAAGATGGATGAAACGAGACAAATCCCTCCAAAAATAACAGGAAATTCAAATTAATTTACAGAATGAAACTGAGCTAATAAATTGGCCTTTTTACCTCCATTAATAATCTGATTGATCTGCTCATTTTCCACATGTCAAGATAAGAATTTTTTGGAGCCAAAAAGAAGTCATTAAAAGAAATCATAATAAAAAAGCGTGATAGTAACGCAGCCTGGTAAAGCAGTGTTTTTATTTTAAACAGAAATGTGTTATTTCTTCTCACAGATCGACGCTACAACCGCTGACGTAGCTCCATACCACGGCATGCTCCGGCCCTATTTACTCCCTTTGCTTATCTATGATTACTCCTTCCTATCTCGCTGATGATCTCCATCCCTGTATCTCTTTGAATCTGCTCATTATTTTTTTCCCCCGACGGAGGTCGCGCAGCTAAGAAAGAACGACATCTTCATTAGGGACTCGCCCAGAAGAGTCTGGATCTCTCGCTCGCTCTCCGTCCGACTGGTTTTTTTTTTTTTGGCAACCGGAATAACCCTGTTAATGCTACAGATGTCCAATTGATTGACTCGCTGTCAGAATCAATAAAGTTGGCTTTTTGAAAAACAATAGCCGGGGCCCATCGCGGAGGCATTACGGTCGCTCCCCTCGGATAAACAGGGAGATTTATGGGCCACACAAAAGGGGAGCGGGATCGCCGAACGGTAAATCATCACAGCCTGCAGGATGCTGTAAAGCGCTCGAGGAGCACTCGTTGAATTGTGAAGGGCTGAAAAGAAAAAAAAAAGAGAAACCTCCCTGCAATGCAAAAAAAAAAAACCTCTGACTTTGAATGATGTATTTGACATTTAGCGCATGCTTTCGCAGCGATAAGCGTGCGGCCATGACTCGCTGACCGCTTCCCTTTTTTTTTCTCCCTCAAACAAACTGGCTCGTAAAGTGACTTCCACGAAAAAACTTCAGAGAAAACAAAGGGTTAACCCCCTCCTCCCCCCCTTCCTCCCCCCGCCCAAATACTTCATTGTTCAGACTCGGTGCAGGCATGTGGCCTCATTCAGCTACACCTGTAATGCCCCCACCACCGCTCACGGCCCCTCAACGGCCCCCACGACAGGCGAGTCACCGTATTCGTTAATTATCAACTCTCATTTTTCACCGTGAAAAACTGTAAACAAGATGGGGGAAATGGGGAGCTGGAGAGCGATTAGGAAGGTAAAAGGAGGCTGAGGGAATTAAGAGCCAAGAAAAAAAGAGGAAGCGCGAGGCAAGAAGAGGAAGTAAAAAAAAAAAAGGGGGGTGTGGGGGGGGGGTGGAGGTGAACCGAAATACTTTTGGGGAGAAAGGACGACGAGAAAAGTGTCAAGTTTTTTTGTTGGGTTTTTAATATATATTTTCTTCCCCCATGCAAAAAGGGGTTATGTTGCAGAGGCATCCCAGTGCCTGTTCCCCTCCTAATTATTCCAATTATCATGGCACACTATGAAAACGTGATTAATAACACGGAGGATATTGTTGTGGCAATTAGCCATATGGTGGTGGGACTCTGCTCTGTCACGATTTTGCCATTAGCATCTACTTATGTTTGTCAGAGGCGTGCAGCCATGACAAGCTCAAGTTCTGCTCACCTTGCACTCCCCACTGAGATGCGCACGCCGAGGGTGGAGGGGAGGTGGAGGAGGAGGGGTGGTGGTGGTGGAGGTGGAGGAGAGGGGTGGAGGAGAGGGGTGGAGGAGGGGGGGGGGCGGGTATTCCTCCTTGGCTTCTCGCCTGAGTGAATTTTTTATGCGGCATCCGGTCGGACTGGGGACAAAATGTCAACTGGCGTCTGGGACGGCCTCATCAAACCCTGGTGCTCCTGGGAAAGGGAGAGGGGGGGAGGGGGGGAAGGGAGGGAGGGAGGTAAAAGGGGGCACAAGACGAGAAGAATTATTTTGTGGCTGCGTGTTAATTCAAACACACAATCATTGATACAGATCTCTTTCTCTGAGCTTTGTGCCAACAAAAATACAGAAAACACACTCAGTCACAGTCAGTCAAATTAGTCGAGATGACTTTTGAGTCCGTCTCCACGGTGAGCAGTTGCTGTTGTTGTTTTTTTTTAACAGCGAGAGGCCCCCCCCCCCCTCCCTCCACACACACACACACACACACACACACACACACACACACACACACACACACACTTGTTAAGACCTGTTGGTATTCTCCAGATGGCGATAAAAATGCATGAGGTCTGGCTGGAAAGCGTGGAGAAGAGCTCAGCTACTTAAAGAAGAAGAAGAAGAAAAAAAAAACTCAGAAAAAGAAAAGCAGGTACAGAGAGCGTCGCCAAGACGATACTCCGAGGAACCCTGAGGAGCGAGAGCTTCAGACTTCCTGAGAGCCGAGGACGTGCATCTTGTTATCCATCTTATCAACTCAAGACGTGTCATCTTTGTCACCATCAACAGTGAACGCTCGGCGGATGTTTGAATATCGTTTCAAAAGAAGCGACGAACGAGGCGCAGTGTTACAAACTTTTGCGAAAGAAGATAATGAGACAAGTTAGCCAGCCCCCCCCCCCTCATCCCCTCTCTCTCTCTCCCCCTTTATCCCCCCCCCCCCCCCCAACATTTGAAGGAAGTGGCAGCTGTAATTGAAACTAAATGAGTGACAGGGAAACTTCAGAAAAGTTCAGAGATAAAACTTGTCAGTGTTGTTGCCGGACAACACGACAAACTGGATCTGGATTCATAAAAAAAAAAAAAAATACACCAAATAACAACACTTTCTATTCAGGAGGCATTGCAACACATTCCTGCTCCCCTCTCTTAAGTAAATTAGACCCGTAACAAAATCCACGTGGCACCGCTGTATTTAAATAACTCCACAAAATGTTATAATTTTTTTTTAACTTTTTTGGTTTGGAAAAGGCATCTTAGCACTAAGTGGACATTCATCTCTCCCTCACTTAAGTAAATTAGAGTCGTAATAAAATCCATGTGGCACCGAAGGACTTTTTTTCCTTCAAAAACAGCTGACACAACCTCGCAGAAAAAAACCCCAAAACAAGGCAAACACTCTACAGTCATTTTATGTCCATAACACATAGCTTCTTCTTTTTTTTTTTTTTGTGGACAACCTGACATCCTCAACAACAAGCAGGAGAGAGAGAGAGAGAAGGAAGGGAACGAGGACGGAGGACCTGACAGCAGCGTGGACGGCCGCATTATCTCCGGGCCTTAATATGGGCTGAGGAGTGCAGCTGAAGAGGACGGATATGGGACTTTTCATAGCCATAATTAAAACAGCAAGATAGATTCGGTAATTGAATGAAAAAATCAGGATCTGAGCAACATCTGTGCCAACCACATAAATCATTTCAACGAGAGGCTTGAAAATGCCATAAAAACCCGTGTGACTGGGAGTCAGAGAGCCTGTCAGACACATCTCAGGGCAGCACGGATGACAAGATAACAGACATTAGACCTGACACTTTAATTCACTATTCGAAATAAACTGGGATTAAAAAAAAAAAAAAAGGCTCGTCACGAACATGATCAGAATGTCGTCAAGACGTGAATGAAATCCCGCCGAAGTGCCAAGTGTTGGTTTTTGTTTTTATTTTTATCTGTGAGGAGACGTTTGCAATGAATGCTGTTGTGTCTCTTTTTTTTTTTTTTTTTTTTTTAAGGACACACATTGTTAAAGGTCAGGAACTTTTTCTTTTTTTTTAACCACAACACAAAGCAAAAACCAAATACAACCGTGAGACTTCACGGCCAAGCGACGAGCAGGCGGCTGAAGTTCCCACAAACAGGGTCGCATCTACGCTGCTTTTGCCGAAGCCAACTCAAAAGGTCACTGCATCGTCTCTCTTTTTTTGGTTTTGTTGTTTGTATTTTTTGCAGGTGCAACAAAACATCAGAGGTTACAAAACAAACCACAAACTGTCACGCCGGAGTGGAGAATGAAACCACGCGTCGTTGAGCCGTAACAGTTTTTCCACTATTACGGGACGAAGCTGTGACCTTTCAAATCAAAATGAATCTATTTCTGTTATTCAGTCAGAATTCAACTAAGTGACTATCAATTTACTTTGAATTATTAAATAAACACGGTCTTCTGCCTTTAAAATGATAGATATTAACATGTTTTACTTGGGATTGTCACATACCAACAGTAGTGGACAGTGAGTAAGTTATGATGTCACTTTGAGCAAAATCTAGTTTACAGCAATACTAAAACCTAATGTTAGTCTGTAGTACTTCTCTTTAACTCTTTCCAGTATTGCAATACTCCCATTACTGCTGACGAGACAAAAATGTGGTGCCGCTAATAGCACGCAGCATATTGTAAAATGTTTGTTATTTATATGTAGTTTTGCATAACTTTCACTCGTTTAACTGTTTAAAAGTAGTTGAATTCAGCCAGTTTTTAGTCTTCAAGTGTTTTAGTATGCAGAGCTGGAAGTAGTACTAGAAAGTAGCTTTAACAACAGTGTTACGAGCTGAAGACCTGCATTTAAAATGACAAACATTTAAATATACTTCAAGTAGAAAAAGTCAAAAATATGCAGAATATTAATGTTGGATTATGATCATCGATGCACAAATGTCGCAGCTAATTCTAATTATTTTATATACTTACACTATGAATCCAAAAAGTAAAGTATCTAATAATTTATCCACCTCATTTTGCATCAGTTAGTGAGTTTAGTGACTAAAACGTTCACTATGAAGCAACACACACGTACTGTGTTAAAACTGACCATTTAAACCATGAAGATGAATCAACTTCAGTTCAAAAGGGTTCAACATAAAAGCAGAAATCATTGCAGTTGCATTACTTTACTTAGAAGTGCCAAATCAAATGAGACTATAAACACAATAAAAAAAAAATTAAAAACAACATCTACATCTTAGATATCAGGGAAGATAGCGAAGTTAATACTTCTTTAGCGTTTAACTAGCGCGCCTTTAAAATGCATGTTGCATATTTTATATTTTAACTCTATTTGTGTTTAATTGTATGCATTTAATCTGTTCTAATGCATTTTATGCATTTATTTTCTATATTTTTTTTAAATGTTCCTTTATATCTGCTTTTATGTCAAACACTGCATGTTAGCAATATGCACTCTTTTAAAAGCTAATATTTCTTCTTTGTCCAGCAGCTCGTCCAACCACCAGTTAGCATCCACTCAGTGTCACTTCTTCTTCTTCACGTCTTTATAAACGGACTCTGAAGCGGCTTATCACAAAGGTCCGGAGCGTTTCCCCGTCGGCCATGTTTGTTTATTAAAACTGAACTGCGCCATTAACCTTCACTTCCGGTTTGGGAATCCTTTCAAAATTAAATATCTGAAAAGGACTTTTCAATCGTCCAAAAATAGTATAGTGGTATATTAAAATGACGATGATGATGTGAAAGAGATGGAAAACAGAATTAAAAACGAGCTTAGAATATTTACAAAACAGACATTTAATGATTTCTGATTAAACCCACCACCTGACCCTTTTATTTATTTATTTATTGTTGTTTTTCCTGTTTTTCTTGCTTCTACGGATTTTTGGTACACTACAAAAAGTTTGTATGACCAAAACTATATTTTATTTGACCGATTTGACAGATAATTATTATTATTATTTTTTTTTAAATCATATAGTCCAGCAATTACAGCTCTAGCTCTAGTTTCATTGTAATACTTTCATACTATTGGACAGCTGTTAAAACCAGTCTGGTTGACTAATGAGTAATTAGTTACCTTTAACTTCAAAAGTAATCAATTTACTTTACCAATTACTGCATACAGAAAGTATTTATTTTACTCTGGAAAGTAACTTTTGAGTTACTTCTACATGTCTGCTTCGAATCTCTTGTTAAGGCACGCAGTTATATTATTTTAGTATCTCTTTGAAGCCTTGATATCTCAAAAACTAAGCTATGTGATAATCAGATGTCTCAGGATGACTTCTAACTTTAACAGGAACTATAATGTGCTTTACTTTCATGCCAACAAACATTTTGTAGGAGTACTGTAGGTGTCAATCCTTTCAAACGGCAGATATCTCATCCTGGGATCGCTCTCTTCCATCTGAGACTTAAATCTGAGAACTGCCTCCTCACTCTAATTTAATTTTTCTTTATAAGCGTCTGGGATTTCATACATATCCTTATTTTTCATTCTGCTCTCCCACCTGGCCACGAGAAAGAAAGAAAGAAAGAAAAAGAAAAAAAAAAGTTCGCAAACCCCCGTTTCCTTTGAGTCAAACAAGTAAATCTACGATCTAAAGTGGGAGAGAAACCCATTTAGCTCGGTGTTGAGGCAGTGGGTGGCCTCTGAGGCGAGTCCCCTGACGTTTTAGAGACGATTTCACCTAAGACAAAGTGCAATCTTCATTAATAAAAGATTCGCCACTGCCCAGAGCAACGTAGGACTCATTTAAAGTCCTCCCTTCAACTCGATGGGGACACTCGACTCACGGGGAGACACGGTGGCTGCACAAGGAAACTGGGATTTACAGTCTCATATTAAGAGTTTTACCACCAAATTAAACAGTGAAGTAAAGTTTTTTTCTGTTTTTTCTTTACAGACACCTACACTTACCATTTTTTATTGTCATTTTGAGTTAATGAAGTTTGTTTGTCTTCCCAAACGTTTTCCCTGCAGATATCGTGTGACTGTTTACGACTCGCACACACTCGAATACGTTTGAGAGGCATGTTCTTTGAGCAGACATGATCCGTCCTCTAATTATTCAATAATCTAATGACACAATTGGTCATGGTGAGCAACACCACGTGCTGACACCAGATGGTGGCTTTTGTAATGCCACCCCCCCCCACCTCCACACACACACACACACACACACACACACACACACACACACACACACACACACACACTATGCATCCACATCTTTGCGTCAACTTTACGCTCTTCAACTTTTTAAGGTGACTCAAGGAATTTGTCTTTCAAATTCTCTGTTGCTTTTACGACTGAAAAATAAATTGTGGACAGAAACATGGTGCAAAATTTCTCGTTTTTTTGTCAACCGAGCTCATCCAGAGTAATTTGTTTTCCGCTATCGCTCATTTTTTTTTCGACGCAGCAGGTGCACCTCACGTCAAATCTGGTTTTTTTTTAACGGGGCCCCGCGACCGTCGCCAACTGTTGTAGGCGGCGTCGTCGGGCGCTGAGTGACGCGATGGCCTCGATCTGAGGCGGCGTCCTCGGGGCTGCTCCGGGGCAGAGGGACGGAGTGTCAGGAACGGTTTGTGCAAAGATGCCATCGTTCCTGCAGGAATGTGTGTCATGTGTGTGTGCTCGCGCGTGTGTGTGCGTGTGCGTCAGGGGTAAGCTACATATTAATAACCTGCGCTGCATGGCTTTGACTTCACCTCCTTGTGGGCCTGTCTCCTCCACGCTGTATATTTAGTCATTTTAAAGATGCACTTGGCACCTTTCAAAACATGCCTGCAAATAGCAACAAAAAAAAAAGATTTGACTGAATTACACAAAAACAAAACCTACAAATCCTCTAATGTGACGCTAACTGGACGCGACATTTATTTATCAACGAGTCGGGAGAAGGTATGTCCCCGTAAATTGTTCCATAAGTGTGCGCGGTAGATAATATTTAATCACACTTTGAAGCTCCATACCAACGGAAAATGCATCAGATGTCAGTCAAACTTTGACTATATTACATATTTCTCTGGAGCTTTCTTACCACCATTCTTCAACAGTCAATAGAAACACAAAAGACTCGCAAATCAAGTTACTTTTTAAACGCAAACAGACTTTATTAAGTGCATTTAATTTTTGTTTCTAGTATAGTTTCAGTGCATATTCAAAACCTGCTTGGAAATAGTATGTGGTGCAGATTTCGTCATTTTGGACGTCGCCATCTTTGTTTTTGGTGCCAGAAGTGACCATATTTGGACGAGCTAGGGAGGAATCTGAGAACCTAAGGACGCTACGCCCCACCTCCTTTAAGCAGAAACCTGACTGCATTACAGGCCTGCCAATCAAACAGACACGCCCCCGCCCCAAAATGTACCCCTTTCCAGGCCTAATATCTAATAAATGATGGGATTGTTTTCAGATGGACCACCGGAAGATTAATAAGAAGGAGTAAGTTTAGCTAATGACATCATAATGACTCAAGGAAAACAATTATTCACTTTGTATTACATGAGAGAAGTTGAAAGGGAGTCTATGGAGGCCAGAGGTATTTGAGCTGACCCCTAGTGGCCATCGGCGATATTGTAATTAAAGACACACAGTCCTCACTCATAAAGAATTTCATCTTAATATCTTGACATACATTATAGGAACCTCCTCTGATGTTCTGGTATTCATAGACTCCCTAATATGGCATAAGTTTGATTCCAAACTTAATAATAGGTCTATACACTGTATATTTTTTCTTTCCAAAAACAAGCGGATCACAAAAGGTTTTAAATTCCAACAAAGGACATAAACGCAGATATTAAAAAAAACTAAAGCGGAAGCAGCGAAGCACTGAGACATGCTTGATCATCAGCATTAATTGGAAAGTGAGGGAGGAGAGGAAACTTTGTTGCCATAAAAATCAAAATAAATAATTGCTAGGTGAAACTCCGGGAAGAGATGCATTCTCTATCTGGTCCATCATAAATCCTGAAATAATGACATGCTTACCCATAAATGACTAAACAAGGGGCCATTAAGGCATGCATGACTTCTCCTGATGTCTGTGTAGCAGATGTTAATAATTTTTCCATAATGGAGGAGGAGAGGAGAGGGTAGGAGGGGGGGGGGGGAGGGAGGGGGGAGAGGAGGGCAGCTCTAATCATATCAAAGGAAAATGTCAAATAAGGGTCAACAGCGATGGCGACGCAGCGACCGTGGAAGAGAGAGAATATGAATGTTTACTGAAATCCAAGTCATTTTTTGCACACGTCTGTTTACAGTGTTTGATGTATTATATTTTTTGTAAATTTAAGTTGAAAACACGGAGACGGTGAGGAAGGTAAAAACCCAACAGCTAACAAAGCAGACGTAGATAGCCATCGCGTCTCTTCAGTGTATCTGCACATCTCCTGTGTTTCCCCTCCGCTTTCGCCGGCATCTCCTTGTTGTTTCCAGATCTAAACGGGAGATATTTGGGTTTGTTTATTTATTTATTTATTTTTTTTGGGGGGGGGGGGACTATATGACGACGTGACGGCGCGCGGCTGATCGGCACCGCGATCATCGCGAGCTCCTTATCGCAAGCGCAAGATTTCGGTTCCGCCAGCAGCAAGACACGAGATTATCAGTCTATTAGATTTCATACTGGCATAATGGCACGGATCACATTAACGCTAAATTCTGATTCACTCCAACTAAAATGTATTATTATTATATCTTAAGGCTCCGCACTGATTTTTATCAGCCGAGACTGTCAAGATAAGAACTCACAAAAATATCCGTCTCCCCTTTTGTGATCTTCTCCATTGTCTTAATTAAGCACTTTGTCACTTTTTTGTTTGTTTGTCAGTATCAGAGAGTCTTATAAAGTCATATATAAATCGACACAAGATGTAAAATTCACTTTTGATATTAAGTTTTTTTTTTTTTTTTTTTTTTTTTTTTTTTTGTCTTGAAGTATCATCGCCGCTATATTAATCAGTGCAATGTTGTCGTCTTGAATGTTATGCTTTGTTTATATTGCTTTTCATTCTGACATTTTATGATTGCTGTTGTAATTAGAGCAGGTAAGATTATTGGAGCATGTTATGAGACCTGCTGCTTTATCACCTGATATAAATCCAGAATATTTATACTGCTTGTGTGGTGAAGAACTGTAGTTTTTATTGACGAAGAAAAAAAAAAGGATATGAAAAAGTGACATTTTATAACGTGAAACTCGAAATAAAAACAGAGTTTTAACTTGAAGTTATAGACAATCTGAACGTCACATATATGAATTGATATAAATTCTTTGCATTTCAGGGAAAATTGCATGAAAAAGCAGGTCAACTGGAGATTTCACGACGCATTCGCCAACCTTGAAAAACTTTGTTTAAATGACAGACGAGACGTTTTCCCCGAGTCTGAATCGTCCAACCATATGTGCTTTGATTCGCTTCTGTTCGCCTGCTTTTTGTTTTGACTCTTTTCAAACTCTGCCAAGAAATTTAAAAAAATAAAATAAAATAAATAATACACCTGATATCTCACATACGGTAAAAATTATTCAGAACTTTGATTCATTAGCTCTGAATTACAGATGAATAAAGACAT
This sequence comes from Embiotoca jacksoni, assembly GCF_022577435.1. NCBI lineage: Eukaryota > Metazoa > Chordata > Actinopteri > Embiotocidae > Embiotoca > Embiotoca jacksoni. The sequence goes on along the minus strand of NW_027185421.1, from coordinate 581,313 downwards.
TAAGCTCCAGCCTTGGTGTGTGTTTTTTTTTCTTTAAGTGCATCACTCTTTTAACCATTTTAAATCGAACTCCCCCCCCACCTGGTCTAATTTCACCTTAAACAAAGGAGGAAAAGTATGTTCTGTTAAAACAGGTCAAACTCTTTAAGCTACGATTTCAATTCAATTTTTTTTTATTTTTTAAATCAGCACTGCTGTGAGGATTTTATACAAACTTTGGACTTTAACCTGGAAAATATCCAGCCGCACATTTCACATCCATACTTTCACTCCTCTCTCTTCTCTCCTCTCACCCCGACAGCTTGAGGCAAGGCGGCCGCCCACCCTGAATCTGGAGGCTTCTTCCTGTTAAAGAGGGGAGCTCTTCCTCCCCGACCGTCACCAGGCGCTCGCTCATTGGGGGGGAAACATGTCTCATACTGTAAAGTCTGGATATTACGTAAAGTGCCTTTGAGATGACTTCTGTCATTTGGCGCTATTTAAATAAAAGGGAGCTGAATTGAACTTAAAAAGTCTCACACGCTGTTTTTTTAATGCAGTAAAATGGCTGTGTGTATTCATGAATTATTTAATGTGTCCCTGCCCGTCTGCTGAGACTTCACTGTATGCTGATACACCACAATAGAGGACGCTCATGTATTATACATGGCGAGTTTAAACGGGGTCGTATTTACCATGTACAACGAGAAGAGTCCGTATGAACGGCGCCCTCTTGTGGTATAAAACTCTACGTTTTCTACGAGCCTCGAGTTCACAGGTTGTGACGTGTTTGCTGACGTTTACAGAAAGGTCAGAGGTCGTGGAAGTTCACGTTTCGTTGGATGTTGAGCTAATATGTTGTAATTTTAGTCACGTAGAGTTTTTCTTCGTAACTTAGATAACAGCCTAAGTCTGAGAAAAATGTTCATCTTCACAACGGACTCCCCCTCAGTCCCTTAGCTTGATAAATTGTTAGCCTCTGTGGCTTCCAGACGCCGTCCACGTTGCCGTTGCCTAGCAACAGTTTTTTTTTTTAACGACTTAACCACTTGAACGCAGAGCATACGGTGCTCACGATTTTTATTTGAATGCAGCAACAGTATGTGTTTAGGCCTCCAACCAGTAACTTGCAACTGATGAGGCTATTAGCCGCTGGCTCGCTAATAAAAGACTACGACTCGTTTAGAGTGACGAATAAAACAGGTAATATTTAATATGGTCGACTCGTTTGACAAGATATAACCTACATAACATAACAAATTCCAAAACACGATTAAACACACAAATAATAATGTCTGGCTAAATGTCCAAATAACTACAGGTTAGCATAATCAAATATTTATTTATGTATACAGCTAAGAATAATGCAAATATTTACGTTTCAAAAAGATTGGCAGTAAAAAGTTAACGTTTTCTTTGGTAACTTAAATCTGTGCTGAAATGTTGAACGTGATAGCTCGGCTGGGGCTAGAATAGATCTGCGGGAGGGACACTACCAGTGTTTTGGAGAGGTTCATGTTACGGTTAGGATTAAGGGGGAGGGTTCAAGACCAGTTGATTGACAGTTAAACAACCAATCACAGCAACGTAGAGTTTAGAGTGCGCGACCCTTCGGCCAATCCAATCTCGCACCAACCGCTGTAGCTCGTAACAATACGGTGACTTCCTGTTTACATAGTGGACTGCTATTTACAGAGGTCTCCTAGCAACAAATTCAAGATAGTTTTACGAGTGAAACCTGATTTAGTTAACAACTTGTCTGAAATCAGCAAATAGCCTTTAAAATCTTTACACACGAGCCTTGAAATATCAAAGGTTATTTGTAAAGATAAAGAGGGAAAAAAACGTTTTATGTATTTGACAAAGTAAACTGAAAGAGAAGTCTGAACATGCTGACGTCGGCAAAGTTTCCTGGTTTATCTGGTGTGTCCAACGTATTCTGCTATTTTACCAACAGAGAAACTACACGGAGCCAAAACATTAACATTAACATTAACATTAACATTAACACATCTCAGTGCTGCAGCAACAACAACAAAAAAAGCATGAAAACAGGAAGAAAAAAACCCCAACATTAAAAAAACGTAAAGATAGTTAAAGCAATTTTTCCAACAACAGCTTCCTGTCGAATCGGCAGCGACTGCATCGACCTTGAGGAGCTTCGGAGAACCTCGGGAAGTTCTTCCCACAGAGATTTGGCTCGCGCTGCTGCTGGATATCAGACTGTGTATTAGACACTGATCTGTTTAATTACAGTCTGAGTCACACGCCATCTGTAAGAGCACCTCATCGCCGCTCCACGCTACCCGAACGACTTAAAGAATCCACAGATATTGTACTCCAAGGACGCGCTTAATTGAGTTCTGAGCGCAAAGTGCACCGCGGCATCCTTCGACTCCAGCGATGTTAAAAAAAAAAAAAAAAAGAAGAAGCTTGGCCGAGCGGGCGTTTTTTTTTTGTGGAGTGCTTTGTGGTGATATGAATTAGTCGTGAATTGCTTGTGATTGTCAATTACATGCAAAATGGGGATGTGAACAAAGCGCGATTACGGATTTGCTCGAAAAAAAAAAAAAAAAAAAACTCGACCTGTGCGACAACGGAGCGAAGAAGGTAAACCCCCCCCACCCCAAACAAAAAACAAAAAACAAAAAACGTAACAATATTGTTTCGGGAGGCATGAAAACAGACGTTTTCTTGCAAAATGGATTTGGAAGGAGTGGGATGAGGCGAGAGGGCTAAATCTGTCTTGTTCATTTGTGACGGACTTGGCGTGAAGCAGTGACTTGAGCTTGGATAAAGAAAAGACACTTGCAGCAGAATTCTGCCAGTCTTTTGCTTCCCTGTGCTTCGACATCCCCACCGCCGCCGCTCCATCACACGAACCCACACACCTCCCCTTACCTTCAACACGGCGCCGAACCTGGTGCTCCACACAGCCACATTAATCCCTGCGTGTCGGATCCCAGCCAGGTAATTACTGTTTAAAAATATTTCATCCTATTCTCTCTTACCCCCCCCCAACCCACCCCCCTCTATATAAAAAAAAAAGAAAGAAAGAAAAGAAAAAAGAGACAAACGGAAACAAAGGGGGGAACAACAGTTCTGAACAACGACAAAGAGGTGCTTTAAATGCATTTTCCTTTCTCCGGTGGAAACGCTGGCTTTGTTTGCGACACAGTACAAGGTGTCTGAAACCAAATCTGCAGCTATTTCATATTTAAATGCAGCTGTCACGCTCCAGTTTTTACACATGTTTTTTTTTTTTGGGGAAGTTGGTGATGCTGCTTATTTCAGAGACAGAGAGAGAGAGAGAGAGAGAGAGAGAGAGAGAAAAAAAAGCTTCTGTTTGTGGTGCAATAAAACCTGTTTTGTTGGTTCACATCCAGGCAACTTCCAAACTAAATCGTTTGAAGAGGGATGAAATGATGAAGTAATCGCAGTCGGGTGAACATTTTCGCTGACCGCGTGCGTCCGTTTTCATGATATGTAAAGTTAAGTGATTCTATTTTCCGTTTTGTCGTGTCACGCCGAAGTTTATCTGAAAACATCGGCTCCCCGTCGTGTCACAACTAATGTCTCCTCGTATCAACAACTATGTCACCGTGAGCCGGCGCTGAGCGGAGCTGACAACGGCTAACAGGTAACAGGCGAAGCTAACAAGCTGATTACGATTATTAATTTATTGTTTTAAATCTTTTAAAATGGGAATCTTCTCAATATACTGGCTACAATCATGACATGACGATACATGATACCCAACACTGACAACTGAAGCTAACGCTAATAGGTCCAGGCATGCACACCATAGACTGTACATACATCCGGGTCTGAAACGTGAAACCAATGCATAAGTGCCTTAAAGTGCAATACCACTGATGGCCAACAGGTGCTGGTTTAAAAAAACAACAACAACAACATCTAGCTCCAATTGAATACAATTCCTAAAGCATCAATTTCTCTCAAGATGTCAGGCCTCTAAAAGATTTATGTTTGGTGACCTTCCCGCCCTGATTGACAAGCCAGCTCGGTTCCTGTTTAGGTGGGCGGGGCATAGTCAGTCAATTCCACCCCTCGCTCCTCCCAGCTCGTCCAAATATGGTCACTTTTGATTTCAAAATACGAAGATGGCTACAGCCAAAATGTCTCGAGTTAAAATCTATAAAAACTTTTATTTTTGTGCTCCTTGCCCTTCGTTAGCCAGACATGCTAACAACTGAAACCGAAGTCAGAGGAAACACGGTTTTGTTTTTGCGATGAGGCTGTAGTAGCTTTTATTTTACATGTTGTATTGCTGAATTGAACACCACATCCGCCTCTCGTGCCCTTGAAAAAAAAAAATCATTTCTATTTCTGTGTTTTTCTGTATTTGTCCTTTATGGGTTAATGGGATGAGAACATGTCAAGGAGGGTGTGATATAAATCAAACGCATGTTCTATTAAAGTTCAGTAATTTATGACAACAAAGCAACACATCCGACCACTTCTCTCTCTCTCTGTCTGCTGTTTGAAAATTCACACCTGTCCACCACGTCACATTTCTTAAGTTAATAAAGTGCAAAGCCAGTTTTTTCGAGTGTAACCCGACAATTAGTGAATTCATGCTTTAATAGCGTGCGAGGTGACTGTTATAAATTCCTCGTTCTTTCAACACTAAATAATAAAATGCTGTTGTTGTGACATTACATCCCTAAGAATAGTGTGTGGGGGGGAGGGGGGGTGGAATCAATACGCTGTCAGTAGCAGGAAATATAGTTAATATGCGGATGGGTGGGAGACGTGAAGGATGCATTTACCCTCCTGTCATCGCATGAACCTGCAAACACAACTGCATGTTAATGCTGCTTGTGTCTCAGCTTCTTTTGTCTCTTCAGAGTCCAATAAGCTGGAAAAACTGCATCTGCAAATAGTTTTACGAGATACTTTTAATTTAAAGAATTATCCCTGAAAATGAATTCTCTCAGAGACATTGGATGTGTGTCGAAACATAGACTGTTCATAAAAAGTGAACATAGCTTGGGGGTCTGAAAAATTGGGGAAGATGCCGAAGTGCCCTTTATGTGCAATACCACCGAGAGCCACTAGGGGTCGGTTCAAAACAGGCTCCGGCTCCATAGACTTCCATTCATATTCTCTCAATGGAATTCAAAGTCAATAAAGTGGCGATGGTCTCATTTGCTTAAGTTACTCATTGTTATTAATTTTCTGGTGGTTCACCTTCAAATAATCCCGTCATTAATTAGATATTAGGCCTCAAAAAGACGTGTTTTTGGAGGCGTGTCTGCTTGATTGACAGGCCTGTGGTGCAGTCAGGTTTTCCCTTTCAGTGGGCAGGGCGTAGCTCCCTTGTGTCTCGTGTTTTGCGCAAAATTTTCATTCAAAATATGAAATAAAATTTCAGAATAATCAAAACACTACTCTAATCTGCTTATTTTATCATTTTACAGATGTTATCATCTACATGCTTGTTTTAAGTAAGAGGTCTTTAAAAGCTGACAGACGGGTGAATTACACACTTTGGTGTGATATCGGGTCAAGGTGGTACTTTAGAAGAAATGAAGAACTAAACGCTACCAATAAATCAAAGTTGGTAATGTTTTCTGAGGTTTTGTGGGACAAACGTTGTTTTCTATTAACTGTATTAACTCCGTCCGTTCAGGTTCTGATTGTAGATTCAAATGTGAAATCTTTTTCTTATTTCCTGTTTAATTTGTCCTCTGCTGTCATATCTCACTCAGTCACCTGGAAACTTATAGGTCAACACAGAACACGCAGTGAATATACTGGATTATACATAATGGATGACAGAGGATGACTACTAAACTACATTTGAAGGTTTCACAACGCTTTACATATCTGTCAACAGCCTTGTTTAAAAAACAAAACAAATAAAAAAGGTCCATATTTTGACTCTTGATCACCATCTCTGACTGAATGCTTTTGTGCTGATATATATCAGATTTTTGTGACATAAAATCAGATTACAGACTGTTTCTTTGAGTTAAAAACTCCCAGACAATGATTACAATTTAAGTTGTATAATTCCTGAACAACAGCAGCCATGTATTACAGCGTGTATTACACTGCACAAGTATCTCTTCAACATCCCAGCTGTAACCAAATGAACTGCTCAACACATAACAGATATTCTTTGAAAAAAAAAAAAACCATGAGCATAATTAGTTTACATGCAAGTTTCTGGTCATTTTTTTTTTTTTTTTTTTTTTACCCTTCACAGGTGTATTTTCGAAACAAAACAGGCTGGTTACAATTAAGACAGTGAACGTGGACAAAAGAGACGTCTCGTGGCATCTGGCAGGGTCAGATGGAGAAGGGAAAATCTTGTCATACAGCGGTGGAAATCTATTAACTCGGATACATATGGATTTATGACAACAACTGGCATAAGGAATCATGAATAACTCACAGACGGATGTTCTTATATAAGCATCAATTGTTAATTGAAGAAGCTGTCACACTCCCCGGGGCTGTCAACATAGTTTTTATAAGCATTCAAAACTTGGCTTTATCAAATTAATGGTCTATTCAGTGCTGGCTGATTCTCCTGTAATCCATCTTTTGCGCTTTCTTGCAGAGAGAAAAAAAAACACAGAAAAACACTAAGATTTTGGTTGCTGAGATGCATCATTCACTGTAAGAGGAAGAAGAAGGAGATGCTGGCACGACACCGTTCTCGGATCAGGTGATTTCCCCCGGACCCCGAGACGCCTCAAAAATGACGACAAATCTCTGTTGCATTTTTCATGTCTCGCCTCCGTAAACAGAGGCGGCGGAGTCAGCAAGAAAAGGCCGGGTGCTGCGCCGAGGTGCTCAGGTGTGCTGACAGGTAGATCTCTGAAGGCCACGTGAGGGCCCCCCTCAGGGGAAATCATGAACCACCCTCCTCTTGCAAAAATCAACGTGTTTACCGCTCAGAAGAAGAAGAAGAAGAAGAAGAAGAAGAAGAAGAAGAAGAAGAAGAAGTGGAAAAAACGCTGAGGAGGCGGGTTTTCTCGGAGCATGCTGATGGGGGACAAACGGAGCGGACTATCTGGGGGGGGAGGGGGGGGGCTGCGTTCTCGCTGAGCAAATTTAAAGTTGTCAAGTTGAAACGTGACAGAAGTCATAACTATAACCAGTCAAAGACTCTCTCAATAAAACGTCTAAAATAACAATAATGAGGAAATTTCTCACAATTTCTCTGAAAAACTATGTACTCGATAAAAACGCTGCTGAAGATATCTGGACAGAAAATTTGCTTTTACAGATAAAACTTTGCGTAATCAACAAAAAATAACTCCCTATTTACAATCAGCGAGGCTCTTCAACTTCTCCGATCATCGTCATAACAAACCTCATGTTGGTTGACTGACAAAAAAAAAGGGGAAGTGACGGGTTTTATGGGAAATGTGGTCCAGTTGTAAGAGACTGCACTTCATTTTAGTACAGTTTGTGTTGAATTAATGATATTTCAAGTCAGTAAGCATTTAAAGTACTTATTTTTACAGAAGACATAGCTTTTGTTTTTCTATATTCTAGTCACAGATTGTTTGTTTGGTAAAACTACGTCACTTTTAAGGCTCAGGACTCTTTTTGTAACTTTGAGCCCCATGATGGTTCTTTAAGTTAAGAAGATTTTAAAAAAAAAGATGAGATTTAAAATATTTCTGATTTTTAAAATCATACAGAGCAATTACAAATGTCTGGTATTCACTATGTGTAAGTTGAAAATAAATTTAAAAAAAATTAAAATGGCAACAATCACAAAAAACCTCGGAGAAAAACCAGAAGGGAGTGATTAGTATGATGAAACTATGCAGGTATAATAGAGATAGAATAGAATAGAGAACAGAGAACATTTGAACAAACAGCAACGTAGAGCTCTTTAAACCACTAAAATACATTTCTTCTCAAACAGTACTGTGAATTTGTCTAAATAGTGGACTTTAATATGCCGCCAATTTATACCAAGTTGCTCACCCGGCTCATACTGAAAGTTTTTCCTCTTCCTGCTTTGCTCCAGCGTTGTGCAGCCGGCTGCAGATACGTAGCCTCCACATTCAAGTCCATTCAAACTGAATTTTGCGCCCCATTAATTTCTGAGAGGAACGGGGCGGTGAGACTCTTTCTTTTCTTTTTTTTTTGGTTTGACCTCAGATAACTGCACGGAGACAAAACACAAGCAGCGGAGAGGTTGCATGTTGCTCGTCTGTCATGAAAAGAATAACGATTAAAGGTTGATAAAGGAGCTTGATGAGTGGTTTTACATATTTATAACTTGTGGAATATTGTTTCAATTCAAATCTATTTCATTTATACAGCGCCAAATCCCAACAACATGCTATTTCAAGGCACTTGGGCAGAAGGAACGTACCAGCATTATACAGAGAAACCCAACAATTCAACAATTGCCACGTAAGCTAGCTCCTGCAGCTATCAAAAAATTTATAGTTGACTTTGGCTGTTTCTTCCATGTAAAACTTGGGTTTCAAAACCAGAACTTGTTGCAGTACCAAAGTTGGCCACTGGGAAAGCCAGTAGCGAGGCCCGACTCTACAACCCGGTATCACGGCCAAGCGTGAAATAGACACGCCGGTCCCACGACGGTGTAACGTGAGAAAGCCACACTTTGAGCGGCCTGAGGCGTGAAAGTTACTCGTGATTTACAGAAAAAAAATACAACTTCCAGCAAAAACATGCGATTGAGGTCAGGAGACAAAACAAAGAAAAACGTCGACACGTCTGTGATTGATGACACTTAGCCACATTTGCATCCAGATGTGTTCAAGTTCAAACACAGTTCACAGTGAGACGAAACAACGTCCCTCCAGGACCACATCTTTTATGCATCTGCTCTTTATGTTCTACTTCCAGCTATTACCCATAATGCACTTGGATGCAGCCAGCACTGACCCTTGTGGACTTTCAGTTTTCCCTTGTGAGATACTGTATAATTGATATCAACACACAAGTACAGGATGAGTTTTAACCAGTAAATGTCTTAAATTCAAATTCAACATAAGATACTTCATTATTTTGGAATTTCAGTCAGTTTGACGCCACGGTTCACGAACTTTAACGAGTCGTCTGTGTGAAAATGGACTTTGTTTTTTTTTTTTTATAATCAGAGCACACGAAGGTATCTCCAACTGTATAAATATTAATGATAGAAATGTTTGGGGGTCAAATGTTATAAAAGGATTACATTTGGAAAGTCCTTGTAGCATCCTCCACTTCCTGTCTCGGTTTTAAGGCCTCCAACTCCAGAGTAAAAAAAAAAATAAAAAAAACTACACACAGAACCGCTTCGTATGTTGTTTAACTGACAGCACGCTCGTGTTTTAAAGTTGGAAATATTTGCCTCGTCATCTGTGAGAAGGAGAAACACGCTGTGATCAACATCCATCTCCATTAGAAAGCTTCGGCTTTATTGAAAAAAAAAAAAGGCAGAGAGAAAGAAGTCTGGTACAAACACCGGCCAAATCAAAGGATAGCAGCAGAAACCGAGTGATAGCTGCGTATTTGAACTTGGTAATTGGTTGGGCACTCCGTAGGCAGTACAACAGAGAGCCCTACGGAGGGTGGTGTGTGTTTCCCAGCCCCACTGTGCAGCCTCGTACAGTACAAAGGCAGAGAAGGAAGTTCAGAGGGGTTTTTTAATGCCTGAAGAGAAAGAATATGGACATTAAATTATCAGGGGGAAACAGCAGGGTGTGAAAAAAAAAAAAAAAAAGAGCCTTTCTAAAGCCAGCGAACGTACATACGAGGCTGCTTCTGACACGGAAACCTGGCCAAATTCACAGGCTCCTTTATTCTGAGCTTCACACTGATACTCACGCTGTTTGTGTGTCTGTGTGTGTGTAGGACTTTTACTGTATGTGCGCACATGCTTTACTTTTTTTTTTTAATTGGAATTTAAAGCTACCATAATACCCATCCAACACATTTCTTCTCTCGCATTGAAAACAGTCAAATTTGTAAATATGTTACAGCTACTTTATTTTTTGTATATTTCAAAAATAAAAGCTCGACTTAAATCTGTTATCAGAAATTAACAACAACACTGTAGCTCATTTTAGTGCTTTTTGACCAACCCACGTCACAGAATAGTTGTATTTTATTGCGGTTTTTGGATCATAAAATGTGCTTTTTAAACCAGTAGAAGTTTGTTTGTTTGACTCAAACAAAAGTTGATATTTTTTGCGTAGTTTTTCAAAATGAAACCACACTGCTTGGATAATAACACATAAAACAATGATTTATCTTCCTCTTAAGTGATATGAAAAAACAACACTTCTTTTGTCTTGACGATTAATTAATAGTCTCATTTCAACAGAATAAAACAACAAACTGAAATTGAATTTCTTCCGCTGCGTCCGGCACCGTGCGCGTGATTGACAGGTGATGCATGAGAAAGAAAAAAAAAAAAAACCGCATCGCTTGGCATTACACAACGAGGCCTTTGAGGGTCTCTCCAAATAGTCTGGATTTCAAAGCCAGAAAAAAAAAGAAGAAAAAAAAAAAAAAGTACAATGGGAAATAAAAGACTATAGCTAAATGAAAAGAATCACTCTTGAGAGTTACAGCTTTTACACACACACTTCCTTATTAATCTTTAATATCTCGTCTAGCATCCCCCCCACCACCACCACCACCCCTCCTCCTCTCTTTCTCTCCACCTCCGTCTTCCTCTTCCTCTTGCGACCGGTTTATCTCTTCTGAAGCAATTATACCCAAGAGGGCCGAGCTCAGAGGACATGCTCCCCACTACCTAGAGCAATAATATATCATTACATACTAAACATATAGCAGCTACGCAAACAGCCTTTATTACTACTCCAGGGCGAGTGCTATTTATAAGCACCGGCAAAGCCACAGAGATCACTCCTCTACCTGAGCTGCTGTTGTTTGTTTGGAGATTTTTTTTTTTTCCCTCGGCGTGCTAAAGGAAAGGAAAGGAAAGGAAAGGAAAGGAAAGGAAAGGAAAGGAAAGGAAAGGAAAGGAAAGGAAAGGAAAGGAAAGGCTGTCAGTTTGTCCATCTTATGCCTCTTTTTTGTTTATGTCAGTATCCTCATGCTGACATTAGGGGGTGCTGGAATCCTTCAGAGTTGACAGATGAGGTGTTGAATTTCAAGCAAGTACTGAAGAACTGACTCCAGTCTGTGATTCCCCCCCCCAAAAAAACCCAAAACGTTAAGAAAAAGCTGGTGAATTTAACTTTTTTTTTTTTTTTTTTTTTTTTTTTTTTACACTAAATTGAGGTCAGGTGAGGAGGAAAACTTGGAAAGTGTGCAAACCCATGTTCATCGTTTGTGACGTCTTGTAGTTTTGGGACCCGGAAACGCCTTGAAGTTTAATTTGAAAATGAATTATTGTGAAAGGTCCAGAAACTGGAATCTTTTCAATCTTCTAAGTCTTTTTATACTGGCTGGGGGAAAAAAACTGAAAAAACAACTTCTACTAAGTAACTTATTCAAAGAACGACTCATGAATTATTTACAAGAACACATTTCCCCCTTGTTTATTTATATATACATATGTATAAAATATCATTTATTCTAAGAGGGTCTATAAATCAAAAGTATTCCCAGAGAATAACAGATAAGTGAGGTTATTGTGCGACGAGGCCAGCTGGTGGTAATAATTTAATGACGTTTTACAGGCGCCATAAAGACGGCAAACAGATGTGGCATTAAGGATTATAAAGTTGGTAAAACTTTTAACAAGTGCTATGTGTTTCTGGTGGTACAACAAGCACAACCCCCAGAATAAAAAAAAAAAAAAAAAAAAAAAAAAAAAAGAATTTACACATCCTTCAATTCCAAAGCTATCAATCACACGCGTGTTATTCCCCTGGGAGCGTCTTTACATGCATATTTATCAGCTCAACATGCTAATTCCCGCTGCTATACGCCCGCCAGGCACGTCTCCAGGCGTGTTTATGACTCGTAATTGTTGATATCCTTTGATATATTTCTCTCAACTAAGACATCATTTGGTTTTTGTGGTCGAAAGTCAATGAGGCGCAGTGACCCGAGCTTTCAATTCAAATTTACAGTTCAATATCTATTATGTGCCGTTGAGCGCCTGGGAGGAAGAAGCCTCTTTTTTTTCAAAGCAGGAAAAAGAGGAGGAGGAGGAGGACGAGGAGGAGGAGGAGGAGGACGAGGAGGAGGAGGAGGGATTGAGCTGCACTTATCAGCAGTAAAGCTCATCTCAAGGTTAGTTAATTGATTTGAAAATAAAATAAGTGGGAATGTTGAGTTATTATTGCGGAGAGGGGTGAAAAAAAATTAAAATAAATAAAAAACAGCGCTCGGCTTCACGCTCTTTAGCGGGGATGTCGCTCATCACAAGCTTTACCTGCGGGGGGGGGGGGGGGGTAAATAAATAAACAAACAAACAAACAAACAACAACAAAAAAGAAGGCGCTTTTGTTGCAAAACTTCCGTAAACTTGGATGCGGCTCACAGGACTTCTGAATCATCTCCAGCCAAACAATTAACTGCGGGAAAAAGTTGTTGTTGTTGTTGTTTGTTTGTTTTTGCGGCGTAAGACGACAGCGTGCCGTATTGTTTTTGCAGGGATCCGAGTTCATCGGCATGCATTTACATCGCTAAAGAGCGTATATGGCGGACGAAGAGGGAGATCTCACCAGCTCTCTTCTTCTTCTCCTCGCTTTTTTTGTTTTTCTTCCCGCAGACACCTGCCCGCCAAGCGCGCACCTCCAGGGAACCAACATCTGAGAAATGCAATTTGAGCATTTCAGCGCCACAAAGAAAAAGACAAACAATGCTGGAAAAAAAAAAAAAAAGATGGAGGGAGTGGGGAAGGGGGGGGGGGGGGGGTGGATAAACACGGTGCCGAGTTGATGCTGGACAAACATGTCGCGTTTCCTCTCTGCAATTCACAACCACGGTTTTTTTTTGTTGTTGTTGTTGTTGTTTTTTTTGAGGCGCTCACAGGTGTGGAAATTCAAGGACGAACTTGATTGCGCCGGCGGCCGCTCGTCGTCGTCGTTGTTCGCCGGGTTTGTTTGCTTGTCGTGCGCTCGTCTCCCCGACTTATTGTTTGACGGATTCTCTCCTTGAGGAGCACGGTCCTTTAAAGTGACGAAGGGGGGGAGGTAAAAAAAAAATCATCGAACGCCGAGGAAGTCGTTTCATTAACACTCTTTTTTTTTTTTTTCTTAAGTTTTTTAGCCTGAAAGAGCTACGATAATTCGTTTAAGCTTTATTGACCGGCTAACTCCTTCTCCGAACGTCTCGGCCGTCCTCGACGTTCATTCATTCGTGATGACCACTTTAAAAAAAAAAAAAAAAAAAAAGCTTCAGCCGCACAAAGAAGACAAAATAAACGTCTTTTCAGACGGTTCGCCGAGCTTCTCTTCTCGGCCGAGACTCGCGATGGCTCCGCACAATGTGGACATTGTCGGCGGCTCATAAAAAGACAAATAAGTAGGTGTCACTTGCTGGAAATTACTTTCCGTTGATGAACTGCGCAGCCATCATCGGCAATGACACGGCGTCATTCACATCAACAACACAGGTGCATGAAAAATGGAAGGAGCTGGCAGCAGAAATGAATTATTAATGACACATTTAAGTATTATAACAGAAAATCAATGAGCATACCTGGTGTAATTAACATGCACAATGTTTTCCATAATCCAGCACAGTATAATTATGCCTCTCTATTCCAGAACACGTTAGCATTAGCTTTTTCTAAAGCACACAACACCTGTTTATTTGGTTTGCTTGTTCTCTGCCTTGGTTTTTTTATTTATTTTTTTTGCCTCCCCCCCGTAATGATAAAGAGGCAGTGAAATGTTATTTGGCTGCTCTCCGGCGTCGGATGGATGTGGACCTTCATTTGAAGTCGGACGCTGGACCCTAAAGCTCAGAACCAAAAGGGATCAAAAAACTGGGGCTGTAAAAAAAAAAAAAAAACGGCCCAGTTTTAACAAAACGGCTTTATGAAAAAAAAAAAAAAAAAAAAAAAATGTTTTTGAAGTTAATGCAAATGTTTCTATATAATTTAAGTCCCATAAATTCTTTTCCTACAAACCCTCAGAGCTTATTTTTGTTCCCGGTGATATCTACCATCAAACATACGTCGGTGCCGTTTCGTGTGCCTGCTATTGATTCAGATTGAAGGGGTTGGGGGTGTGTGTGTGTGTGTGTGTGTGTGTGTGTGTGTGTGTGTGTGTGTGGAGGGGGGGGGGGCTTATCTCCGTATACTGTAACATGTCCACTAATCACTGATTACCACCGTCTGTTTGTGCTGTGACCAGTGGCAGCCTACAAGATTTCCCATCGTTCCTGAAGGATGCTGGGGAACAGCTTGAGCAGAATCCAGCGCGAGGACTGGGATTTTTTGGCAAGTCAAACTTTATCAGCACAAACATGCGCAAAATGAAAACAAACACAACCCAGACTGCTAATTACCATCCGCTTGGACCTCTGTCCCTCCTGTTTTTTTTTTTGGGGGGGGGGGGGGTTTCTCTCTCCGAGAGACACAAAATGGCGGCGGCGTGCACGGGAGTCGGCTGCTCCCTCTCGTCCGAGGCCCGGTGTCGCCCGGTGGATAACGCGGCTTGACGCGCCGGTAGCCACGGTGATTTTTCAAACCTATTATTTCACGCGCAAAAGTTATAAATTACAACGAGTGACACCAGTCTGGTATCTTCTGGGGCCATGTGGCCTGAATCAGCGCCAAATCCTGTGCCACTAATTTTTACTAATTGTCTGAGCCCGGCCAACACTTTCCATTGGTGTGGAGCCTGCAGTGTCACAGGAAGCTAATGAGAGCTAAATAATGTATGTGAACCTCTCTAATTGCTTCATTTCTCATTTTGCTTACCAATTCTCATATCATAGTCACGAATGCCAATTTTTTTTCCTTTCTTTTTTTGTTTTAGTTTTTTCCCCCTGCTGATGATTCTAGCAGTGGTTAATACTAATAAACTGCACCAGTCTGTCAAAGGGCACATCCTGGGAAAATGAAGCCTGCCACTGCATTGTGTTGTGTTGGAGAGACACACACTGGGAATAATGTATTTGTTTGTATATTATTTATTGAATAATCCTCCTCTTTCTGTGTGTGTGTGTGTGTGTGTGTGTGTGTGTGTGTGTGTGTGTGTGTGTGTGTGTGTGTGTGTGTGTGTGTGTGTGTGTAATATCCAGACTGAATCTGAACTCCAACCAGCCGCACGCTCTTCGGGTAAACATTATTTTGGATGCACTCATCGATGCATACAACATCATCAGGTGAGGCGGCGTATGCCAGCATGTGCCACCTGGGGTTGTGTGTGATTATGTGGTGTTTTTTGTGTGTATATGTGTGTGTGTGTGTGTGTGTATATATATATATATACAGCTTTGCTTATGTGTTTGTGTGCTTCTCTCTTGTCGGTGTCTGATGGCTAAGTGTGTGTCTGTGTGTGTCGTTTTCCCTTTTTCTGGCTGGCTTCCCACTGCAGCACCCGTTGGCCACCTCTCTCTCTCTCTCTCTCTCTCTCTCTCTCTCCCTCTCTCTCTCTCTCTCTCTCTCTTCCCAGGCCTATCAACAGGGAAGCTGTAATTTAGCAGCAAATTTGATCATCTAAATAGCTGAATATTTAATGATATTAAAGCGCAGGGTTAAAAAAAAAAAAAAAGCTGTATTATTTATTGACTCCCTATAGTGTGAGCTTTATTCAAGCGACACCAGGTGGTCCCCCCGTAAATATACTCTATCTGACACCCGTACTGAATTATTGACCGATAATTTATCATAATTCATGTCACCGAGAACTCAATAATATCTCGCCGGGACATCGCCGGCGCCGCATCCTGCCTGTGACCCAGGCGGAGACTCCGGCCCCGTCAAGGTGGCGGGAAGGTCAGCGTTCCCCCGTAACGACAACTGGTCGGGCCTGACTCCTTTTTTACTGCAGTCGAGACTATTTTAGATTAAAAAAAAAGCTAAAATAGAAGTTAAATAAAAAAAATACTCTAAATGAGTAGAAATATTAGGAATTGACTGTGAATACATAAAAATATACATTTAACAGTAGATCTCCCAAAAATGATGAAAGAAACCAGACACAATTAAAAAATCCATATTTAACTTTTAAGAAAAGACATTATCCGTGTCTGAACAGGTAAAACAGTCCAAAAAGTCACCAAAAAAAAGCGTCCTCAAAGACCAGATTCGCTGTAACAAAGACAACAAGGCTGGGTTTTTTTTAAGCTGTCAAGTTGTTTATTTCTACCCACAACAGCTTAAAAAAAAAACCCGCCTGCAGCTGCATCCTTTCACTTTGTGTGACGGATGTAATGTGAGGTAGAGAGCTCCGAGTGAAATGCAGGTGGCAAAACTGGGCTGATGTGGATTTTAAAAGAGTTCATAGTGTGTGTGTGTGTGTGTGTGTGTGTGTGTGTGTCTGTTTTTTTTTTAACCCTCTCTCTTCTATTTAAGGCCACGTTAACACACCTTCATAGTCGGTAGAAAACAGCAGTAAAATTCAGGGACTGAAAAACAATCTGAAGCCGAAATCATGCAAAACACAAATAACCAACAGATTATTACACAGAAATGAGACTTGTGTTTATGGGATATCACATTTATGAGTGTAAAGTTAAGTTAGTTGTGCTAACTTCTCCATGTGATGTTTAACTTGTATTAAATGTCCCTTTTTTTATAGTTCTGAACACTTTATTTCTGCTTTAAAGAGCAGTGCACTGATTACGCTTGGCTTTGTTACTTTATCACCCTATAACCCTCCGTAAAGATTATCGCTTTACTTGTAAACAGCTGGTGCCTATATTACCCACAATGCATCATGACTGCTGACCGTTTTTGTTAATAGTAGCAGCTGATGTAGAATCAGACACATCTTTCTCTGATAGAACTTTTCC
The DNA here is from genome assembly GCF_022577435.1 of Embiotoca jacksoni. Lineage (NCBI taxonomy): Eukaryota > Metazoa > Chordata > Actinopteri > Embiotocidae > Embiotoca > Embiotoca jacksoni. The sequence continues at coordinate 564,435 of NW_027185421.1, read as the reverse complement.
AGCCTCCTCACGTTGATAAAATCCTTTTTTTTTTTTTTTACTTATGTAGCTAAAATCTAAAATTACAGCACCTTATTTTACCACATACAGTTGTGTGAAGCGTTTAGGTGAAAAACCTGAATCACAATGTAATTTTCTCTTAGTTAAAAGTGGATTTTCTGAAGTTGGTATCGGCCCTACCATCCACCCTGAGCACCTCCCAGCTAATTTTGTGCAGTTCAGAAATGTAGCGCTGCATTTGTTCAACAATTTGTTTTGTTTTTGAATTAAAAGAGTTTGTTTGACCAGGAAGTGACCATATTTGGACGAGCTGGGGGAGGAGTCAGCGGTGGATCTGACTGATCTGATCGGAAACCTGACGATACTACGTCCCGCCCGCCGATAGCTGTAACCTGACTGTACCACAGGCCTGTCAATCAAACAGACACGCCCCCAAAAACAGGCCTTCTTGAATCTTCTTTTCTAATGAATGAGGGATTATTTTCAGATGGACCTCCAGAAAACTAAGAAGAAGGAGTGACTTTAGCTAACAACACCGAGATAACTGATGGACACATTTTATTCACTTTGGATTTGATGAGAGAAGTTGAATGGGAGTCTATGGAGCCGGAGGCTTTTTGGAGCCGACCTCTAGTGGCGCTCACTGGTATTGCAGCTTAGGTCATAACCATTTTTCAGACCCGGAAGCTACGAACACTTTTATATCCAGTCTATCGTCACGTAAAAGAAACTGAAAACAATCTAGCATGTAAACACACTTCACGACCCGTTCAAATCAGTCGTTAAAACCCTTCATTCAGTCTAACTGGGTCTCTGATTCACTGTCTTCTCTGATTTCATCTCCGCTTTCACCGCTCATTTGTCTCCTTTAAAGTGCTTCGCCTCGTCTTTCGTCAGGTCTGTTCCAAGTGAAGTGCGGGATAAAGAAGGATTAATTAATTGATTGATTGATGAAAGGGATCCTGTGGCACATTAGAATAACAAAAGCCGGAAGTCGGGATTGTGAAGGGGGGATGAATGAAAAACAGTGGTATGCTGAAAGAAGTGTCTAAAAATACAAAAACGCTCTCATTATCCATTAATGACAACACAGTACAGTAGTCATAGTCTATAATGCAACACCCAAACAGGATGTCACTGGCAGGGAACACAAAAACTGCAACCCTTAATAGGATTGTGCCTCTATAGCAATTTGTCAAGCCAAAATATCCAGTATTTATGAGACAAATATAGCACATTGGAACAAGTACGAGAGAGAGAAATCACAAAATAGTCAATAGGATTAACCGAAGCATAAACTAAATACTCCTTGATGTGTCATTGATAAAAGGATTTTTGATTATTCGTCACCATAAAATGCGTGGCAAGATTGTCATGCCATCATTGTATTACTGTATCCCTCTTTATCTGTATGTCAATCTCACCGCATTAGAATCTGGGCGCTGTTTTTCTCCCCCCCGCCTGTGTGTGTGTGTGTGTGTGTGTGTGTGTGTGTGTGTGTGTGTGTGTGTGTGTGTTTGTGTTTTAATGGATTTAACACACAGTCTGCATTTAGAGTGCAGCCCCCCCCCCCAAAAAAAACAGATTACCTCGTCGCCTCGGGTTGACGTCGTGTTAATAAAACGGTGAACTTCTGTAATCGCGCCCCCCCAAAAACAGACACGATGTCACCTTCAATTAATTCATCCGAGATCGATAGTTTTTGGGTTTGACAGTTTGCGTGCATTAGTCACCATGAATCATTTTATTTACAAACAACAACAACAACAACAACAACAAAGCCGGCTGATAAACGCAAACTTTTCTGACAGGAGGTGGATTTGTTTAGGATCTCTCCGGGTTATTTGGGCGACCGGGGGGGGTTCACGTCCAGGGTTTGAACAGTGTGTCGTGTTGTTCTTTGTTACAGATGCTGTGACGACAAACTCAAACAAACTCAACCTGTGAACGTAAACTCAGTCATGAAGTGTCCGGCTTGTCGTCCGTTCATTTCTTTGTGGCGAATCACTCAGAAACTTGGCGCCTGAGTGAAAGAGGTCAAAGGTCAGGGAAAAGATGAGGCCGTTGGGAAGATACACATTTTCAACAAAACAAACTCCAATCGACTAAAATTACAACGTATTAGCTTCACATCCAACGGTAAATGAATTTCCACGACCTCTGACCTTTCTGTAAACGTCAGCAAACACGTCACAACTCGTGAACTCGAGACTCGTAGAAAATTTAGAGTTCAGACGTCGTGAATACCACAAGAGGGCGCCGTTCACACCGACTCCTCTCGCGGTAAATCGACAGCAGGAGTGTCGACTCTCAATTCAATCAAACAGTTATTTTAAAGAGTGTTGCCGGCACAAAACAACGACATTTTGAAATGATTAAGGTCAGTCAATAAAATTTAAAAAAGAAACAGTTGAGAAAATTATAAATTCTTGGGTGAGCTTTTATTCTACACGACAGACTTATCTGAGTTTATATGTTCCTGATCCGCTACAGAGATGGATTCCAGATTTACTATTTATTCGTATATATTCAGACGAGGCCATTTCTAACAGGTAGATATGTTTTCTTTTTGTGGGAAGTTTTCCTTCCCCATATCCAAGTTTACAGGTCCCCTATTTCCCACGTACTCGGCGTGTAAATGGGAAAACACATCTGCTAACATATTTGCCACTGCAAATTTGTCAGGTGACACTAAATCAGTTTGGTGTTTACAACTCGAAGCACTTCCCTGCGAATCAATTCGAGCGGGATGAGCTGACATGTTAAGGTGATCAGGCTGAGCGTGACCTGAACTTTAGGGACACACGTTACATACTGTGGCAAAAACAAAGTGAGTGGCGGGATTGAGTTAAAAAAATAAAATGAAAATGGAACATGAAGAACTGGAGTTTCCGGATCAATCTGAGGTGCCGTTAAAAAAAACAAAAAAACACAAACACAGCCTCACTACCAACATCTGGCTGTTTGGGAATATGGAGTATAACAGTGTACAGTTCCTCCTCACGAGACTTTACGTCTTTCATTAAGGGGAAATTATACTGTCGAAAAACACAAAAGCTTATTTTCTTTCTTTAAACGGGATCAGAGTTGAGTTGGAGGTCAACGGACAAAAATCACCAGAGTATTTTTCAAAGGTCATAAGGTCAACGATCAATAAATATGATCGATTTATACCAAGCAGTCGTCGGTAAGAGAAACACAAAGTTTTCCCAGTCGACACCGACTCTATCCGAGCTTCGACGAGTGAAATTAATGTTGTGAATAATTGAACTAAAGCAAATATTTGTTGTTCATTTTGGGATAATTATAGCTCCGCTGTTTCAGGGAGTTGCTAATTTAAGCTCTTTGGCTCCGCTTGTCACAACAACTCCTTGAAGCTTCGGCGACAAAAATAACGTGTGCATTTCTTTAATAAATTTTTTTTTGCCTCAGGAGTTCAAAAGGGAGCTCCTGTGGTCAAATTACATGCCTTGTTTTTATGTTATTCACACGATAGCGATGGAGAAATGAGGGGAGATCGTGAGGAAATCTGAGCTCCACGGATGAGACCAAGGTGATATTCACGGCTCCAAACTGTGAGGTGAAAGAGGCTGAATAACTGGCAGCGAGGGTTTTTTTAATGAGCCAACGTCGAGGCCCCTCACAGGCGGAGGAGTCAACATTATCAAGAGGATGCAGGTGAGTACAAGTGGATACGAGCATACATCGCGTTCCACGTTTATCTAAAATGTGATGGGAAGTGACTCAGACCCAGCATGCTGCTGCTGATCTCCAAGAACGCAGAGTGTTTTCCATGTGTGGAGAAAAATTCTGCCTCCAGCAGAACGAGACAAATGTGGACGGATGAAATTATAATAAGTGTTTTTAAAGGGGAATAAAGTTGCTGATGAACCCATTGAAGGTATATAAAAGTGGACGTAGCTTCCAGGTCTGAAAAGTGAAGCTGATGCAGAAGTGCCTTTAAGCTGCAATACCAGCGAGTGCCACTAGAGGTCGGCTCCAAAAAGCCTCCGGCTCCATAGACTCCCATTCAACTTCTCTCATCAAATCCAAAGTGAATAAAATGTGTCCATCAGTTATCTCGGTGTTGTTAGCTAAAGTCACTCCTTCTTATTAGTTTTCTGGAGGTCCATCTGAAAATAATCCCTCATTCATTAGAAAAGAAGATTCAAGAAGACCTGTTTTTGGGGGCGTGTCTGTTTGATTGACAGGCCTGTGGTGCAGTCAGGTTAAAGCTATCGGTGGGCGGGACGTAGTATCGTCAGGTTTCCAATCAGATCGGTCAGATCCACCGCTGGCTCCTCCCACCAGCTCGTCCAAATATGGTCACTTCTGGCCCCCAAAAAACACTAATGGGTCACTTTGGGTCACCGCTTGAGCTCAAGAGATAGTTGGTTTAAATCTGTCGCCTGGTGTCCTTCGGAGGTACATACAGGTATATCAATCCTCTGATCAAACTGTGCAGCAGGAGCAGAAACTAGACCAGAAAAGATCCGGAGACGGAACAAACAGGGACGTGATGAAAACGGTTAAAAAGATGATATCCATCCTGGCAAACATATAGAAAAGAGCCTTAGGGGCGCTGATAAACTAAAACAGTGTGGCTGGGCACCGCTCCCAGCAGTTATCAACAAAATGGAAAATCATATTGAATGTTTTCTGGCAACAAAGAAGTCCCCTCGTGTTCAAGCAACAGTCTCAAGGTAACTCCAACGATGCTGTTGCTCATCACATCAATCGAAGATTACTTTTTTTTATTTTTTTTTATTTTTTTTATTGTTGTTGTTTATCACTGCCGCTTGACTTTTCTTTCAAGTGCTTCAGGAATATAACCGAGCTTCTCTTCCTACATTTATTTTATTTATTTTTTTGACAGGTCTGGTCGTTTTACTTTGAGCATCTGCACCGAGAAAGTGTGTGACAGCTGTTTGTTTGATTGGACATCGCAAGTGTTTCATTTACAGTTTGCGCACCGTGTTGTGGAGGAGATTTTTACACCTTTCTGTGTTGATACGTTTCGTAGTGAAGTGCACATATTATTTATTTGCCTTTCAGTTTGAAGCCGCTGAGAGGCAGTCAGTGAATGGGGGACGGAAGAGTTTTATCATTAGCAGCAGAGTCACCGTTGCTCATTTTAAAAAGAGCAGCATGCAGGATTTAGCGGCATCTGGAGGCGAGGTTGTATGATTGCAATCGAATCGAGGTTGAAAACTTAATTCGCAAGTGCCAAAAATACTGCAGTTCCTCAAAGGGCCACTAGAGGCCAGCTGATGATCATGGCCGTCGACAAATTTGTGTATGGCGAATCAAAGGTGGACAACTGATGTCCCTCTCTCGCGCCTCGTGTCTGGTTTGTCCCTCCTGGGCTACTGTACAAACATGGCGTGCCAGCCATGTAAATATGAAGGACTCATTCTGAGGTAACAAAAACACAACAAATCTTAAGTTTCAGGTGATTATGCACCAATGAAAACATAACTATGAGTGTTATATTCCATTTTTTGGCCCTAAATTCTACATACTGGTCCTTTAAAAGAGTTGAATGGATGGATGGATGGATGGATGGATGGATGGATGGATGGGTGGGTAGGTAGGTAGGTAGGTAGGTAGGTAGGTAGGTAGGTAGGTAGGTAGACAGACAGACAGACAGACAGACAGACAGACAGATAGACAGATAGATAGATAGATAGATAGATAGATAGATAGATAGATAGATAGATAGATAGATAGATAGATAGATAGATACTAGCAGCTCTACCGACTTCAGTCTTGAGTACAGGAACTAACCTTTCTTCTACGATGACACATTTACTGCAAAACGGTGATGCAATCGGCTCTTGTGGTTTTAAAGCTAAAGATAAACCAGGTCAACTGAAATATTCCTTGTGGCTTGTGGTGAGGCTTTTGTCTTATGCATTATATAGTCACAGTGTACCGTGCCTACACAAACACCCCCCACACCCCCGGTCTGCATGCTCTGCAGTCTGCAGTCTGTTTTTTTTCTTCGTCCCCCCTCCCCCCCCTCCCCCCAAGAGTTGCCCCGCGACGACGACTCGCCCCTTTTCTACCCAGAACCACGTTTGCAGCTGCAGGTGGCGTTTCCTTACAATATTTAACAGATTCACACATGCCTTCGCCCCCCTCCGTATCCCCTCCCCCCCAGCGCCCTCCACCCTGCTCTCCCAGCGGGACGCCCCTGCACGGCGTTTGAGCTCTGAACAGCATTACCATCAGTCCAGTGTAAATAACATGAAGTGGCAACTCATAAATAGTTAATGATGCAAGAAAAAAAAAAAAAAAATCCATGAAGTCGCTCCCTCGGCTCCTCCGAGCGGCGCTGCTCGCTGCTGCTGCTGCTGCTGCCGGATTGCTGCGTTTCCTGGAGGGTCTTGTGGGGCGCCCTCGTGTTAGTTTGAATCATTGCCGGCGCCGTGACAAATTCACAGAGCGATTAGTAACAGGTGGTAAAACGCCACAGCAGGTTATTCAAGGCGGGCGATATCACAGAGCTAAAGGTAATTATAAATGTTTGCGCTGCGTGTCAATAGAAGCAGACATTGAACACAGGACCTTGGTAGCACGCACACGCACACACACACACGCACGCACACACACACACACACACACACACACACACACACACACACACACAAGAAGAAAAAGCGATGAGCACTTTGTTGTTATGCTCAAAGGAGCTCACTGCGTTGGACAAACTGCAGGCCGGCGTGTCTGGAAATGGAGCGCCGTGGGGGTTTTGAATGGGATCCACTGCTGCTACTTTTTTTGAATAATGCAAAGGGCTCAAATCAACACTCAGTGCTCTGTTCTGGTATTAAATGACCTCTTCTGATCTGAATCTTAAAGGACTCTGTAACGCGTGTCAGCGTATTAACCAACGAGCAGGCAGGCTTTTCTCATTTATTTGATGGTAACCGACGTTAGTAGGAATTGTTACGATTACTTTCGCTGCGACACTCGGTTTCAGCTACCTGCAACGACTTAAACTGCTTCCTTCGTTTCCTTTTTCTTCTCCTCGATGCCCGAAACTGATTTAACGTCAGCTTCGTTACGACGTCTGCAGTAAACAAACCAAACCGTTTTTCTGAGGTTTCGTTAATTTCGTCCGCCGCATGAACAACGTTGGTTCATGTCCGTTTGTTTGAACCCTAGATGTGTTAAAGGCCTTTTCTTTTTGTCAGGTTTTTATTGGTATCCTCATTGTTTGATGCGACAGCCGCGTGTGTTTAAATAATAATGACGAAACTGCACAGAAATGAGGAACTTGTCCTTTCAAAGTTTTGTTCTCTTTGAAACTTGATCAAAATCCAGCATTACCACAAACTGAGCTTGGCACCAAAGATGAGGGTGACAAAGTAGAGAAATGATCAAAAAGAGTTGTAACATTCACACCGAATCAGTTTGTTTTCCTGCAGAGTGATTTAAAAACAAACAGAACACAAGAAATACAAGCAGATTCTCCCCAAACCCTCCACTGATCTACATAAATATATATATAGTATATCGATAGTTGTTTTTGTGATTGTTACAATCAAAATGTTGCATTTCACAGCGACTTTTCTCAAAAAACTTGTTGTTTTTTGCAGAGAAATTAGCAAAAAAATTCCAAGACAAGCACCTACTGTACCTTATAAAGAGTAATATGTCATCACTCTCTGTGATAATAAGCATGCTGCATATCACAGAAGTGTTTTACTTGTTAGTTTACTGATATTTTATGACTTGGTCCAAAAGATGATTCAATTCTCTGATTTTCAATGTCTGGAAAAGAGTTTTTAAAATTCCCTGAAATTCCCCGACCCGTGGAAACCCGGATTAATTATGGATACCGGAGATTGAAATCTGTCTGCGTGCAGGGAAGGCAAGTTTAGTAACACTTTATTTTAGTTTTGTTGCATTTACAACTATGATACATTATTAAACCAGTTATTAAAACTACTACTAAAAATGCTATTAATACCTCGTCGCAGGAACCTTTTATACGTGATACAACCAGAGATCAAAGTCCTCCAAATAAAAACTAAAGCAACTCTTCGTGTCGGACAGAAATTCATTGGGTTCCAGGTTGCAGCGGAGGTTGTGGTGTTTTCACCGTGGTGTATATATATTGTATTACATACCATTATACATACAGGTGTTTCTATTATTGTGTCCAACCCTCCCCCCAGTATTTTTTTCCCTGAAATATGAAAAACGTATCTGTGGCCTTTGAGTGCTCTTGTTTCAGGCGGTGGAGGGCTGCCAGTTATGGAGTCTACAGCCAAAAAACAAGAAGGAGGCATCCAGGGAACCGAATAAATAAATGAATAAATAATCGGGTAAATAAATAAACACAGGAAGGAAGGACTCCAGTCAGAGATACTGCAACGAAACGGCTCACCAGGACCCGGTCCAAGCTGGTACCGGAACCTGAACACCCCCCTCCCCCCCGACGCAGCACATTAGATTCATTGGTGGATTGGAGCTCCTCATGCACACAGCGAGTTACCCCATCAGCTGCCTGTCTGTCAGTGAGAGGATGGTAATTCGGGAGGGAGGGAGGGAGGGAGGCTGTGGGGAACAGCTGCTCTCGCAACAGCCAATAATAATGCAAAAAAAAAAAAAATTACTAACCTTAAAAACCACAGAGATGGGACTAAATTGGGAATGTATACAGCTTCCGCGGGCCCTCTCCCGTGAATTGTCTTCTTCCCTGACAAGCAGCTCATTGCATTTCCCATCATGCATCTGATCGGTCATTCAGAAACACAAAACACAAATAAGTCAAGTCGACCATCTGCTTGTTAGTGGCAACTATAAAAGTGCCTGTTTTTTAAATAAACAATAAAATTACTTTGACGGGGCCACCTGAACGGAAAACCAAATATTTCCGTGTAATTTAAAGGTAGGGTTTCTGTCAACGATAAAAAAAAAAAAAAAAACAACAACACAAAAAACAACAACAAAGCTCGTCTTTAATTTATTACGGCAACACACAGTACTTGTGTTGTCCTCATTTTCTAAATCAATAATCAGCCCAGCATGCTTCATTAACAGTGACCAATCAGAGGCAAGCTGGGGGATCTCATTTTACAACATGAGCATTCTGAAGACATAAACCATCTGCTACTTGTAGGAACAGAAAAATCAAATTAATCCATTCTTATCATGCATTCAGATTTTAAAGCAATTAAAGATGTTCTCAGTCTAATCGCACACACAGAAGTGTGCTCGGTAATGAGGAAGGCAAACTCGTAGGTGAACTTTCCAGGGTTCTCGACGGCGTGTTTGGAAACTTTACAAGTCTCGCACACTCCAGTGAGCCGTTAGCCCGTACAATACAGATGTTGGCAACAACAATGAATTTTTTATTAAGCATTTAATCATTGCGCAAACCCACATTTCCCATAACAAGAGGCTAAAACTCAAAAAGTCCTGGGATGCCAAATCATCTACAGTGTGTGTAATGTTTTCCCTTTTTTAATATAAGAAATAAACAGCTGCCAAACAAAAGCGCAACTGGTTTTAAGATTATATAAAAAAAAAAAAAACGATGATGAACTCGAACGTTGAATTCACCTTAATTAAGCTCGGGGACTTCTGCTCGCCCAGAATGCTAATTTGAGCTCAGATGTGGCGCCGGTGCTTTGCTAACCTCAGAGGGGGTTCGGGCATCAAACCCGTGCAACCAGGACTTATTGCGGCGTGATGCGGTCCAATTAAGGTCTAAAATATGGTCGCAGCTTCAGGACAAAAACACGCTTCATCCTCACGTTGACTTCTCGACCTCCGTCGTTAAACCTGCGCGGGAAACGTGCTGCCGGGCGCGCTAAGTGTTAGCCGTCCGTTGCAAATGAAAAATACAAATTACCTGTGTTTTTTTTGTTTTTGTTGTTGTTGTTTTTTTTTTAACACCGGAGCCGGTGTGCGCCGTTCGCGCCGGGAGAGCCGGTGTGTTGTCAGGAGACTGACGAGGAGCCGTTATCGGTCTCGCGTTCAGTATTTCCTCCTGAAATGTGACAAAACTGTGAGAATTATTTCTTCAATAAAAGAAGCCTTCGTCTCTGCAGTCAACCTTTTTTCTCTTCTTTTTTTTTTTTGTGTGTTCCCACCACAAACGCTGAATGACATCCTGGAGGGTTTTGCGACGCAGGCGGAGACGGAGCTCCCTCACCGAGACATATAGACGCTCTGAGGGCGCCACACATCAGTGCACTCACATCTTTTATGGCTGAAGTTAAGCACCACTTCCACATTACTGCAGGTCTGTCAGAATACAGGAAGGACTCGGTGTTAAACAACTTTGTTATTTTCCAGAAAAAAGAAAAAAGATGTTTGCCGCTCACAAGATTTTACGTGTTTTGGTTGTTTTTTTTGCTGTGATTATTGTAATTATCGGGGCTCTAATTCCTCTTTCGGTCCCTTTCCCTCCACCCCAGCCCAATTTCCATGTGCACTCACATTCGTGGCCCCCACATGAAATTCATGAAGTCCCCCCCCCCCCCCCCCCCCTCCAGCCCTCCCTCCCCGCCCCTCCAGCGCCGGTGGTTTGCTGGGCCGGCGACCAAGCCAAGAGCGCAATGAGCTCATTGTTACGCTTCGACTGCTGCTCTCGATTTCAGAGCTATCAACAGCTGTCGATCGGAGATGTCCTGGACGCCGTCCATCAATCACAGGGGCCCCATCATCAGGAGACAAAACAACTAACAGTCAGCCAACACTGCAACGGCTCAGAGTCAAACCAGGTGCGACGGAGCGGACCCCGAAGCAGGACCCCAACTTCGCATTAAAAAAAAAAAAAAAAAGCAAAAAAACGAGAGGTCTTTATGCAGTCGCCGAAACAGACTATTAAAAAGGTCAAAAGTTCAGCAGGGCGTGACGTTAATGTGCCGGTGCATGGTGGAGTATCACAACAACAACGACACTGCCAGAGTGCAACTCTCACGCACTCACTCACCCACTCAGGTCAGCCAGGCTCAGAGAGGCTTCGAATGATCACATGGATGTTACTGTGGTAGGAACACAGAAACCAAAGCAGCAGATTCTGCTGATATCTGGTGTCATTTTTTTTTTTTAAATTGGCCTTTTAAATAAACACTAGAGAAAACAGTTTTGACAAGTTTATGTCGTGCAATTATAGACTGTGTATAAAAGTGGACAGAGCTTCCAGGTCTGAAAAATGAAGCCTTAAGCTGTAATACCACCGATCACCACTAGAGGTCGGCTCCAAAACGCCTCCATAGACTCCCGTTCAACTTCTCTCGTGAAATTCGAGATCAATAAAATGTGTCCATCAGTTATCTCGGTGTTGTTAGCTAAAGTCACTCCTTCTTATTAGTTTTCTGGAGGTCCATCCGAAAATAATCCCTCATTCATTAGAAAAGGTTTCCAATCAGATCAGTCAGATCCACCAGCTGGCTCCTCCCACAGCTCATCCAAATATGGTCACTTCCTGCTCCAAACCGCTCCGAACCAGCAAAGATGTTGATGGTGTTTCACGAGGAAGGAAACGCTTCCGACATGTTTGTTGAATGTGTTTCCTGTTGCTCAGCGAGAGAAATGAACATAAGCAGAAATGTTTGTTTACAAAAAAACAACAACTCAAGAGGGTTTCTTTAAACCTTCGCAGTGCTTTTGTATTATCTTGCATACAGTTTGTTCACTATCAGGAAATTTGAATTGGAAAAAAAGCCTCAAATCAAGTCATTGAAGCTTAAACATACACATCCTGTAGCAACTACTGAGTGTGGAGGAATGAAATGTTTTACTATTAGTCTAATATTTCTTATTTATATGCATTTTTTTCTTTCTACTTTCCAGCCACGATGACGGTGTTGCTCGTGCGTCTAATCCCGTCCAACACAGTCCACTGCAGCTGCCTCTGTGTGTGTGTGTGTGTGTGTGTGTGTGTGTGTGTGTGTGTGTGTGTGTGTGTGTCACCAACACGCTGCCCGTCACTGAAAACGCACGTTATTGTAACGGCCTTTCAAATGTTGTTCATACGACAGTAAACTGTACACAAGTCGGATGGCACATGAACGAAAGGATGAATGAAAAACTGAAAATAGAAGGAAGAACCTTTTACATGTTCCCCTGTACTGTTTCCTAACGCGAGCTGACCTGCTAATTCAGAGACCGACAGCAGAGGAATTGTTGTTGCTGTCAGCGTATGGATCTGACTCAGAGTGCAGGTAAATAAATCATCACCCCGATCCTACCCAGCCACTAACCCTAACACCATCTGTTAGCATCAAAACTATATGACACACACAGATACATAATTAATAGTTAAACAACAATCTAATTAAAGCGGACAAACTGGATGCTCTCGCCATTAGGGAGCTATAATTACGGGCTAAATTTTAAGCTAGAATGAAATATTTAAACAGGAAAATTATCTTTCACTCTCCGGTCTTGAATGCATTAATATGGATATTGAAGTGCATTCGAAGTGGGACCTTCCAAGATGTAATTTTCCTTCATCAAAGCGGCAACTAATTGTTAAGTTTGCAGCCGTGCCATATGTGCAGCGATGAGAAATGCAAAGCAGGTTTTTATTTTCTTTTTTTTTTTTTTTACCTTCCCCCCCCCCTTCACACTTTTTTTTTTTACCTTCTCTCAGGTACTTTTCCCCAAAAAAAGAAAAGAAAAGTAAAACTTGCACGTTCGGGAGCTGCTCGGCGACGCCCACTTGACCTCCGTGACCTCCCATTTATATTAGCTACATCGTCATAATGCCTTTGGTTGTCTTTTTTTTTTTTTTTTTTTACAATTTCTGATATTTGCAATGTACAGACCAACAGCTGCACACACACACACACACACACACACACACACACACACACACACACACATACAGAGAGAGAGAGAGAGAGAGAGCGAGAGACACGAAGAAACACACACGTCGGGTAACGCGATGTTTCCCCGAAGGCCTATCAATTCCTACGTGTAGATTCCAAACCGCCATCAAAATCCAAACAAGATCCATCAGCAATTAAAGGGGAATACAGGAAGAGGGGGGGGGAGGGGGGGGGCCGACATTAGAAAGACGAGCTGCTATCCCGGCCCACATTCCCGGTCCCGGCACAGCGGGGCCAGTGGGATGAGTCTGGCATGGAGGCACTCAGTGGAAGACCCACGCATACCCTGGGTCATCTATATTCCACCCATGTTATGGCAATATTGATATTGGCAGGCAGGCTTGCTGATATTGGGTACGTAATGATGCAATTAAAACAGGAGCCATTTTACTATTATTGGCAAGAATGTGTGTCTCTCCACCGGCCCCCCCGTCCCCCGTCCCCCGACCGCCGCCCCCCCCCCCACCTCCCTTCCCATTTTAGGAGGCAAATATGATTTGGAAGCAACGCAGAGAGATCCGGAGAGAACCCCACTCGTAATAAAGGAATTCATCTTGTCATATCAATGTCGGTTTTTTTTGGTTCGTCTGTTAATGCGGTTTATTAGAGGAGAGGAACCGTGCTTTTTTTTTTTTTTTTGTGGCTCTACATATATTTACATAAAGCTATCATGCATCTCGGCGGTCTGTGTTTCTCTTTAAAATCACAAAGTACGGCGTCGTAATTCACCTTGCAGAGAAAAAAAAAACAAAAAAAGAAAACACCACAACCCATCGAGCCGAGTCTTATGTTTTGCTTAACTGCACTCAAGTTGAGAATCAAATATATAACGAGGGAGAAACGCTTGTTTTATCCATTATTGAAGTCATCTGCGGAGATATGAGATCTGGAAAAAAGAGCCCGGAATGAAAGAAAAATGCAAATCAGTCCAATAATATTGGTTTATGCACAGGTTATATACCTTGGAAATAAAAGAGCGGGAGTGCTTTTAGAGCCATATGTTGCTTCTTTGTTCCAAGAAGGTGGGGATGGTGGGGTGAGGGGGGAGGAGGGGGTAGATGCATTCATGTCACTTATGTTTCTGATTAGCAAAATGATTTATGCCACGATCGCTCAAAAATTCAGACAGCGAATGTGAAAATGCATTGTGACTCCACCAGATGTGCACAATAAAACGAGATTCCCATTGTAATCTGGGGTACTTAGTTTATATGAAGCTAATATAAGGCGCACTTGGACGTGGCAAAGTCACTCTTTTTTAAAATTTGACTATAAATGATTGGAAATAAATTGTGTGTTTTATGCGGGATGGCATGAAGTGGGTTGATGAATTAGGAACAGTTTTGTACCCTGACTTATCTACAAGACAAACCTGGTGGAGATCACAGGGATTAATTGCTTCAGAGGTGTGGAACGCCGCTCTCCCCTATTCTTCGCCGCGCATTCTGTGCCTAAACAATGATTAATCACCCTTTAACTATTCTCCAGAGGACGCCGGCATTTGCCAAGCCTGGCCTTATCCGCCCAAATCCGCCTGTGCAGGTTGGGGAAGGTACTTGCCAGGTACAGCGGAGGCAACCTGTCCTCATCCGTTATCAGATTAGGGAAGTGTCAGGGAGCAGACGCACTGGAGCAACGCTGTTGTTCCTCGCAGATCCCGAAACGACGCCCCGCCCGACTCCTCCCCCCCACTTTATTTCCTCTTCTCGTGGCCACTACATCGCTGCCACTCACGCAAAAAAAAAAACCCAAAAAAAAACCAGCAATCGGCTCTGTCAACTCTTCCCAGCCAATCACGTGGCCCGGGCCGCTCTGGCAGCTCGAAGCGCCGCTGATCGTCTGCCAGCAGCGAGCGCTGTGAATCAGATCACGTGCCGGCAACTTCTGTGGGAAGTAAAAAAGAAAAAAAAATGCCCTTCAAAAAAAAAAAAATGAACAAATATCTGAAATTATTGTACGAAAGCCGACTGGCCTGTCGAGCTTTTGATGAGCCAGATCAGTAAAAACAACCTTTTTTCTGTCTGAACCCTTTCAGTTGCTCAAAAGGACTTTGATATTAGAAAATTAACGAGTCAAACAGGTAAATAAATCAAGTTTTTTCTGCCTTTTTTTTGTAGATCAAAATATCCAACACGTGGCTGACACTGACGATAAGATCTTGCCGACCTTTGGTTACAGAAATAATACAGACGAAGTAAACAGTTCATGCTGTCACACCTTTAAACAAACAGTTTAAAGGATGCGCCTTTTAAAGAAAATATCCTCGTGGTTATACACAAACACAAACACACAAAAACACAAACACACAAACACAAAGAGGAGACCTAAAACCTCAAAACTTTAAAATCAAACTTGTAAAAGTTTGAACCATCGTTGAGTTCAGTGTTCCTTCGTCCAAAGTCTGTCATTTTACAGCTGTCGCCAGAGCACCGATCAAAAGGAGGAGATTCATCTAATGACGCAATAATGACTCGTGGAAAACATTTATTTACTTTATATTTCGGGGGAGAAGTTGATGCTTTTTGAATGGGAGTCTATTGGAGCCAGCCCCCTGGTGGCACTCAGTGGTATTGTACTTTATGGAACTTCTGCATTGCCTTACACTACGTCCATGTTTATATATAGCCCGGGTTAGGATATGCTTTTTTCTTCTTTCCCACATGTTGGACTGAGGGCACACACACTCACTATTGCCTCTTCAGGTGCGGGACGGTATTGCAAGACGAGACGAGACGGGCTGAGGCTAGCCGGTTCAGTCGACATCTGTGCAACAAAAGTCTTTGCCATAACATAAGGACAACAATTTTTTTTCCACATTTGATGAATGATAGGAGTTATTTTTTACCGTTTTAGGCTGAAAAATATTACATATCGCACATTTAACTCCTCCTTAAAGTGTAGCGAACCCTATCGATACCTAATATACTCCATCATGTTCCAGCTTACGCAAGTAAATAAAAGAAAGAGAACAAAGAACCTGTTTCAGTGCAGCGGCTAAAAATAAACTCTCCGTCTTCATCGAAGCCATAACGAGCTCATAGTTAATAAGGTGAGAAGAGGAGCCTCGGAGGAATCGTTGTGAGTCACGGATCCCAACACGGCGACAACGAGGAGGACGACAATCAGCGAGACCTCGTCCGACCCGAGGACGCACAAAGACCACTGCGCTGCGGTCAGTCAGCAGAAGGAAGTTATCCTGTTAATATTTCATGCCACCTGCGGGGGGGGGGAGGGAGGAGGAGGATGGGAGGGGGTGGGGGGGACGCTCGCGCTAAAGTGGAAGACAGATAAAGAGGCCCGCCGGTCCCTCGCTGATCTTTTTCACGACGGCGGCTCGTAAGTGCCGGCTTTATCTCCGTATCGACTCAATATCTCAAATGGACAAGTTGTGTTGCCTCCGGTTTGCGTCGGAGGAGGAGTGAGGCGTGAAGGCTGCGGCGAAGGCGGGTAGAGCGGGAGGGGAGGGGGGGGGGGCGTGCACACACACACACACACACACACACACACACACACACACACACACACACACACACACACACCTCACGCTAATGCTGTTTGAGTTGCCGGGAGGCCCCACGAGGGCGCCGCCTCACGCCCCGCCCGCGGCGCCCTGCTCCTCCTCACAGATGGACCGCACTCCAGCGCCGTCCGCTTAATGCTCCCCATCAGCTGTCAAACGCCACGCTGTCACTCCGCCGTGCGACCGGAGCGGCAGCGGCAGCGGCAGCGGCAGCGGCAGCTCTCGCCACGAAGGCTGGAGAGGAGGCTTGTTCGCAGCCGTGTTTTGATTTGGTCGTTTTTACTTTTACTGTTGCCACACGTCGATGAAACGGGACGTTTGTCACCGACTAGCTGCAATTAAATCAGATTAATGCTCACAGAGGCCGACAGAACTTAATAAGTTTAGTGTTTTCCATTCGTTTTCTTAATGTCTAATTGTTACTCAACAAAGAGTACACAGGGCTTCTGTTGAAGACTATTTTTCAGCTGTGGATGAATTTGTTGAAAGTAAAAAATATGAAAGTAGAGAAAGCAAAACAACAATAAAAGTTCAGCAAGTACAATAAACGTCCATCAGGAGTCACTTTGAATTCAATTCTTTGAGTTTCTATTATAAGAACAGGTGACATTGAATCTCGGATCTTTTCTTTGTCTGGTAAGGTTGGCGTCCTCAGAGGTGACTCGGTAAAAGTGCAACCGCTAAATAAAAAGTTCACACTTAGTCAATAACTACATACGGAATAAAAAGTCAACACAACTGCATATTAAAGTTATTTCCGCAAAATATGTCAACGCTAACGGTATGTCACTTTCAGGAAGTTTTTGTAACTTTATTAGGTAGTTAGTAAAAAGAAAAAGAAAAAAAAAACAGTTGCAAATTTTTTGAATTTTCAAAGTTTTGGCGCAAATATTTTCCGCAAATTATATCATGATTTTTTGATAAAAAAAAAATTTAAAAATCGGCCACAACATGTAGCACTTTTGATCGCAACGATAACTAGATATTACAGTGACGGTCCAGTAACCTTCATGGAAGAGCAGTGCTTTTCCGTTTATATGCAGTTCGCTGTGCAAGTGATGACAAATACTGTTGCTCTATTACTATGGGATATTAGGTAGAGTTGGACTATTATTATTATTATTATTATTATACAGTATTTAGAGCAATAAAATAAAACGTCTTCCCAAAACAACAGATCTCTGCAAACACAAATCGGTGACTGTCGTAGGTTCACACGAGCATGATGTGGACAGACCAGCGATGAGTGCAGATTTTCAGAATAAAAGCTCACTTCGTCTGCACAGTTGAGGCGTTTTAAAAGTTAGCTAATTGGAGCGCCCTGAACTGGGCGGCACACCTCGTCTAGCTCGAGGAGGCCCGCGTGAGCCCGTGATCCGTAGCTCTGTAATCATTCACTTGACAAGGTCTTCCTTGTAGTACGCTGTGCATTAGGCTCGTTTAAGCATGTGACAAAACACCAGCATTTTTGACGAGCCTCGCATATGTTAACAATGGCAATGTGTTGCCGTGGCGCCGAATTAAAAAGACATCTTTACACCTAGAGACGCAATTCCTCGTAATGTTACAATATGCAAGCTGTTATATTCAAACAAGAGAAATGCGAATGTAAAACGGCGTTAATCAGTTGGATTTATACTTGTCAGACGTGGGAGGAGGTGACGGGAGTCTGGTTTCTTATTTATTTCATTATTTAGCGGATTATCACATTTTCAGTGCGGCAGCCTCGTAAAACGACTCAATCAATCAATCTGCTGCCATCTGTCAGGAAGTCAATCAGTCAGGAAACAGGAAGCAGACCTGCGAGGAGTGTAAAAATATCGACCCATCTTCTGATTTCCAGCGTCGACTTTGGCATAAAGTATTTTTTCCCGTCGTTGGCTAATAGTGATAATCTTCCATCTGACTGATGCTCCATTGCAGCAAATGCAGAGAGGATGATCACTCATTTTGAGTTTCACAGATTTTTATTACGGATAAATGGGAGATAAATTGATATAAAAACCTGTAGTGGAAATTGTTTATTTTTTTTCAAACTTTTTTCCCCTCTCTTCGATAAACTCGCCGCAGCTCGTAAAGGGCAGCTGTTTGTGTCAGGCATGGCCGAGAGCAAAGTTTAGGTGAAGTCGTCACTTTCTGCTCCAGGGAATCGTGGGACCAGCAGCTGGCAGGTGCAGCAGTTTATCACAAACCCAGAAATAATTGAAAGTGACAACTGGCAGCACCACAAATGATTTATTAGTCTTTTACTCAGCTCCTAACCATCCTCGGGGCTGGAATCAATTATTCACCAACTATGTGTCTTCAAATCATTAATTCTAGTGTGTGGAGCCAAAACGCCGCTTCGTGTACCTCCTCGTGTACCAGACCTTGGACTTGTTCCACCGCTGCTCCACAGACGTCTGCAGCGGAGCGTCCGGCGGACATATACGGTGGAGGGGTCACGCCGGGTCGCTACGACTACGTGGACCCAGAGAAAGATATGTATAAAAATGTTTTAATCACCCAGCTTCGATTCATTTCCCCGTTAGAAACCTCTATATTTAATATCCCGGTGATTTGAATGCATCGTTTTGGCGGCGCAAATTAAAAGCTCAGAAACGACTGATATCATCTTATACAGCCAAGTATTCATTTATCAGGCTAATATTACTTTCATTAAAAACTTGGATAACAGCCAGTCACTGTTGTCCCCACCCCATATGGTGCATTCACCGGTTAGCTCTGTGATTTTAATTACGATTGTGAATGGGTTTCATTTTTTTTTGTTTTTTTTTGTTTGTTTTTGCATTTAGAGTTTTAGCCTCCATTGTTTGAAAGGCAAGCTGCCACTGAAGAAGAATAACAAATCACAGAAACACTTGTAGTACAGCACTTTCAGCTTAACAGCTGTCGATCTGAATGAAATGATAAGACAAGAAAAATATTTGGTCAATTGATGTCAGTCTGAAGGAAGAAATAAAACATTTCCGTCACCAAAAAAGTTGAAATTAATACACGAGTATTTTTTTTAAATTTTTTTTTTATCACAGACGGATAAAACAATGAAATATTAAAACATATTTGTTAATCAATCAGTTGGAACTGTGATTAGAAGACCAAATTAAGAATACAAATATGTAATTATATGAGTCTAGTGTCGCTCGGTGTTTTGGTGTTTCAGAGTGGCCGTCCTTAAATACTTCATGTTTTCTCTACTCCGCCTGTAGCGTTCATCTCCGCTCGTGCTGAAGACGTAAATCTTTAAAAGACGATATACAGAGCTTTTTTTTTTTTTTTTTTTCTTCTTTCCTTTAAAGCAAAGTGAATTCCTTAAACAGCATCGCCGGCACAAAACTTCCTGAAACTGAAGTGAATGGTGACATTTACTGGAGGACTATTTTCAGCTGCACATTAACACGCATTTGGTGCAGCTACTCTCTCGCTGAGCCGGACCGACTGTATCTCTACCGGGATGCGACTGCACCGGACAAAAAATACACCACCCGCTAGTGGTTGTGTAGATAACCTCAGTTCTCCGCACGAACGTGAAGACGGAGAATTTGACGGCGGGGACTCGGGAAGAGGAGACGGTCGTTTGCGTCCCGTTTGCTTCTGATTTTGTATTTAATCAGTTTACCGAAAGAGACATGTGATGCATAATTATATTAAATATAAACATACAGTATGTGTCCAGATTTTTTACAATTCAGTATTTAAAAAGATTTACCAAGATGTGAGATTGAGCATCACAGTATAATCTACATCTGTCCTCTCACTTTTTAATCCTAAAACATTTCTTTCGTGTCTTTTTGGAGATAAATATACTGTATTTGATTTCCTGTTATTATACAGTACATCCTGCTGTGATGATTACCTTCCCTTTCCCTCAATTTGTTTCATCTTATCACTTATGCTCTTTCTCGTCAGCATATCAAAACGCAGACAGCCAAACAACAATAAGACATTTAGAGGAATTTTAGTTTTATTTTTCATTCAAAAGAGTTTAAGTTTTATGTATAATTTATCTGATGTGGTTTTAAAGTTCAGCAAGCAGTATTTTATCTGTTATAACTCAGCCCCCTCTCATCTTTATGAATACAAAGCATATATAATGTGCCGCCTTCCTATTATTAATTATGGAAATAACACAACAAAAGCACATCCTAAATCCATTACTGTTGTAAGCTAGACTTGTCTCAATAAATCAGCGTCTACAATCAAAATTGAAATAATTTTTTATGCATAATGTATGTGCTTGTTGCCACAACATCTGTTCATTATGCAGAGTAATGCATTCTTGTAGTTTTTAAAAACTTCAGTCCTATAAAATAATCATAATGACTGCTTCATTACGGAGCACGAGGAGACAGAAGTACATTTTACAATACGTCTCATGATTTACAGTTTCATCTACTTTTTATAGTCAAGTCAATCACAAGTTTGAGGGAAGACTTGTGGGGGAAGTCTCATTAAGGCAGATGTTTGTGAAATCACACGCGTCCGTGCAAAGTGGTGTCGGGCTGCAATGTGAAGTGGGTGTGAGGGATTGGTGGGACCCCGGAGCCAGAGTCACCTGTCACTCATAAAGAGCCCGGTGAGGAAACCATCGTCGGTTTACCTGCGCTGCATTTATTAAAGCGCTGACTTTGTATTTTCACATTGTGTGCGCATTGTCTTAAAGGTGGAAGTAAAAATTTAGAGACGTGAAACTTTGTTCAATGGATATAAATGTGTGAAATAAACTTTTTATTTAAAAAAAAAAAAAATTTAATAGGCCACATGGGGGCGCTACAATTTTTCTTTTCACAGTTTTTAAAACAAATTTCAGGGTTTGGACTACAGACTGTCTATGAAGGTGGATGTAGCTTCCAGGTCTGACAACTGAGGCAAATGCAGAAGTGCCATTACGTGCAATACCACCGAGGGCCACTAGGAGGTGACAAAAAAAAACAACATCTGGCTTCATAGACACCCATTCAAAAAAGCACCAACTTAATATAGAAACTCAAAAAATAGTCAAAATGGTGTCATATGTGAAAGACACTCCTTCTTATTAGTTTTCTGTTGTTCCACGTGAAAATAATTCAATCAATAATTAGATATCAGGCCTCAAAAAGTGGTATTTCTGTGGGCGTATTGACAGGCCTGTGGTGCAGTCAGGTTTCCGCTATACGGGGCGGAGGATCAGCGCTCACAAAACACGTGTAACTCGGATGCTGATTTAGATCAAGCGACAAAATTTGTAACACCTACTCGTTAGGGTTGTACCTTCCTTCTGCTCTGTGGACGTCACGGTGCTGCGCATCGTGTGCACGCAACAGGAGCAGTCTCGGAAATTATTTATGCACCCTCGTACTTTGGAAACCCACAAATAAAGGGATCTTTAAATGGACAGTAATGAGCAGAAGTTTTCCATGTTTTTTTTTTCCCTTGACTGTTGCTCTATAACAAAAAAAATTAAATCTATTCCTTCCTATTTCTCTGCACAACTTGTTTCATATTTTAAGCCCTAACACAACCAAAAATGTGCACAACCACTAGATTTATGCTTTGCAAAATGATTGATAAAAGCTGTTTGCAAAATTGATCTAACTGAAAACGCTATCACTTTCACAAAGCACCATTTAATGACATACAATAGGATGCATACTGAATGATTTAATGTATTGTTAAGTGGAAGTCGTGTTATTTTGGGATTAATACCTGCTTCATGGAAATGATTGATGACAGAAAAAATAAATAAACGGTGGTCTTCTCGAGTGTTTCTGACAAGAACAGATAAAGATTTGACGACATTATTTGCCGACAGCTGACATGCTAACACCCGACACGCTGCGGCAGGAGAAAAGCTGGCTTCCTGAGAGCTTTTAAAAGGATGCTGCTTGCTTTGAGATGGGATGCATATAAACAGTTATTATCTGTGTCAAAGTACTAGTGGCAGCGCTGGAGTGATGAAGAGGAATATTTCTGTTTGCCCCTGTGTGCCGCCATGGGACCGTTATCTCTGCAACACATACATCAGACACTGATGCACACACCTCTTCCCTCTGAATGCAACATGACAGGTTCCTTTAGTTTCCCACTTTCAATTCAGATAACACGGCAGTCTTGATCCGGCATGAAGCGCTTAGGAGATGTCGGCCGATATGAATCGAACTGTCAATAATGCACGCAGCAGAACACTGGGCATTTAAAATGTACAATGTCCCAAAGAATATGTATATTTTTTGATACAGAGATTATGTTATCAGTGTTCGGGGTGTATATGCAGAGCGCTATTCAAGAATTGATTGATAATGCGGCAGAGCCTCCAACATTTTGATTATTTACATTTACATAAGAAGCAAGGAAATTGATTTCCTTTTTTAAAACAGCACACACTCTTATATTTAAATTTTTTTTTCAAAGGGGGCCTTTTGCTGATGCTCCTCTCAACAGTGACTCGCGACGGATGCAACACAGGAATAGGCTTTTTTATCGTTTGAGATTAAAAGCAACTAACAGAGATGAGAGTGACTGTGAAAAGTTTCCAAATAATGCTCTCACAGTAGCGTACATAATGGATCCAGATGATTTTCATCCTTCTTCCTGTTTCAGCTTTGGATTATAAACCTGCTGTATAAAATCCGTACACTGCATGTGTGATGTTTGAGCGAATGCAGATTAGAGATTTACATAAAAATAGAGCAGAAGCAAACAGCTAATGGATAAACGGTGCGAAGGGAATAAATGCTGTGACTTAACTGATCAAATCATCATATTTGTGATATCTTTGGTCTCAAAGAATAAACCAGGTTGGTTTATTCAAGGGTGTTTTAGATCATAACTAAGGCCTACATCACTTATTTAATTAAGAGTTTAATAAAGTTTTATGAAATGAGCTCAAACTCTGGAAATTAGATTTGGATTTTGTTGAAACAAATAAAATTCTTAATTTTTAAAGCATAAATTTATCTACATTTTAAACTCTCTTGTTTTTACCACATACTATTGACTCACGCTGCACTATTAATTGTATCAAAATCTCGATCTGGATTCACGCCTTTTATACGATCTCATTAATTCCGACGATTCGGACACACTTTTCATTCTGGATATCAGCTGCATCAAAACAAGCGCTCCCACTCTCTCCCTAAACCAATAACAACATGACGTTCCGCCATGCGAGTGTGAAAAACAGAAGCCAGCAGTAAGGATAATAAAACTAGTGAGATTGGGTGAGAGACAAAAAGAAAGAAAAAGGAAATGTT
The DNA here is from genome assembly GCF_022577435.1 of Embiotoca jacksoni. NCBI lineage: Eukaryota > Metazoa > Chordata > Actinopteri > Embiotocidae > Embiotoca > Embiotoca jacksoni. The sequence goes on along the minus strand of NW_027185421.1, from coordinate 540,826 downwards.
CAGAAAGAATCTTGTTTAAACGGTTGTGTTTAATAAAAGAAGACCAGAGACTGAACTTTAGCGTTTTTATGTTCGGTTGTGCATTTAAGCTAAAAACAAGAGCATTCCCTTTCTTTTGTCCGAAGTGTATGTGCCGGCGTCGTGCCGAGTTCTGCCCGCCCGCTGAGAACTGCATGCAGCTCGCAGGACCGCGCAGCCAGATATTGTCATGATTTGGAGAAGTAGTAGGCCTACTGTTTAAAAACGATGTCATCCTCCTTGTCAGGTTTATCAGTGGCGATAAATTGTGATGATAAAACCATTTGACTCCTGTCAAACTTTTATTTGAAGTCCCGTGCTGTGAGTTGACATTTAAATACAGTTTCCAGGAGAACTGATTGTAGCTGCTGGGCAATGCATCCCGGTAATTTTAGCCTAGGTCTTTATAAAATGTGTGAAATTCAAACTGTCGAGGCAAAACGGGCCAAACTATGAGGAACATATCACAAGGTGAATGTAATTCTTGGTGGGTAGGCAGAACTTGGCACGCCACCAGTCCTTTTTCCAGCGCCATTAGTTTATTTGCTGTATATATTATATTGAAAAACAATCGTGAGAGAGAATTGCGATCTCAATTCTAAGCAAAAAAAAAAAGTCGTGAAACTCATTTAATCCGCAGCCCTACTGTTGACCTCTTTAACCGGCCTCAGTCATTGCATTGTTTCAACCCACGAAACTATATTTAAAATTTCCGGTGAGACTCCAAGTTTAACATGACGCACTATGTGGCCCTCACTTCCTGATATTTTCCCGGAATTCAGACTCCAAAATCTGGCTTAAATACTATTTCACAGAACAAAACATCTATTCTTTAAACTACAGACATCATAATCTACTTAATAGTTACCTTCGCCTGGTGGCATATAAACAACAGTTTGATTTTCTGAATAATTCACCACCAGATTTGGAGCAATGCTGAAGCTCCAGTGCAGCAAACAGGCAATAAAATGGGTGTCTTCCACAATGGCTGCCCATTACAGTATCCAGTGTAAAATAGATGACTGTTTCTACTACAGCTCTTGTCTTAAGATGATCAATCAAAGGGTGATTCAGTGTTTGTCGTGAGACTAATCATTCTTCGTCTTTCTGTTGCGCGACAGTTTGTATGTTAATAGTGAGCTTTCAGGATCATTTTTCTACTTCTTTTGCTTCAATGAAGAAATAGCCTGAGAGGCAGATTTAATATCCTTGTCTGACTTGATGTGAAAAGGCGACCCAACACTGCAACAATGCAGGCATCTTGATGCAATAATCTCAAATTAAGTCATGAATAATGTAAGGAAAAGTCATGAAGAATAATTAATAATTCAATAGATAAATAATTTACAAAATAATCAAATAAATAAATAATGACACACCATAAATAAAGCATCCGATTAAATCTTTCAACCAGGCAGCCGCATGCAAGAAGCAACACAAACACACAAAAAAACAAAAAACAGAGGAAGCCTTGCCCATTGTTCTACAAGGTTTTAGGGGATAAAGTATGTTTATAAATATAATATTCAGGTTGTTTGACCTTAACGAACTGGTAAATACTGAGAGGTTTGTTCTAATATTTACCACACAAACACTGCATTAATTAGCTTCAGCAAAGTGATGTTAAAACCAGTGTTATTTAGCATAAAACTAAATAATTATGTGTTTGCAGTTGTTGCTATTTGACTCAGGGTTGTAAAACACGTCATGATTTTACATTTCTATTGCAGTATTGGCTTTTGTATACGAGTAGTTTCTCTTTCCGCTATAAGCCACCACCAGGACATGTGACGTGGTTGATAGTGTCAAAAAAAATAATTCATCCCTCACGTCCCTCCTTCATTTATACCCTAACCTCAACATGGGGATCATGATCTTTAGGTTTTGCCTTAACACCAACATCTTCAGCCGTTTAAGCGAATTCCCAATAATAACATGTATGTTTACTATCAAGTAAAGTGCAGCGGGAGGAAGTCAGGGTTGTTCGATGGGTCAACAAAGCATCAAACTCTGACCTCTTAGATCACTGTTTCCTGCCAAAAGTCGATATTTCTTTTAACCACTCCACAATTTTTGTTTTGTTTCCGTGAGATCAGGCTAAATCAGTGAAATCTTTTATCTGCTGTTCTGGAGGGCAGATACAAATAACGTCGAGGGTGTTGTTGAATTTGGAGGCCGGGTTTAGAGTTTCCATCTTAAACCTGCAGATATTTTTTTTTTTTTTTGTCTACTTTAAAGTGAAGGAAATGTGCTGTGAACACAACACTGGCATATTATCCTCTTCTAAAGGTTCTGTATTTCAGATTTTGACGCAATTTACATGTAAAAATTGCCCAACGTGTAAATATATTGTAACGTAAGGCAATAATGAGCCATTCCCCGACTTTCTCCAGTGCCCATAAAAACCTGTTGACTGATTTATACGTAAGTAACTTGAGTTTTCACTTCTATGTATCATCTATGTACGATATTTTATGCATTGCCTCAACGAATGCCCAGTTGGTGCGTGCATGGCGGTTGCAGAACATCTTGGCACAGCCTGTGTAAAAGTACCCTTATGTAAGCTGTAATTAGAATATGTGAATACTTTAGTCTGTTTTCAGTGCGCTATCTCTCTGTTTGTGTATCTCGCTCTGAACAATGGTGAAAAAAAAATCACATGACAGCTTTTAGTTACAGCTCCTCACTTGTTGGACCTAAAACAATAAATTATTGATGGCTATTCTCAAAGGGGAAACTCAATCGAGAAAGATATGTCTGGCAGTATCAGCGCCGCAGCAGACAAGCTGTAGCCAACACGCACTCGCCGTGCAGACAGTGTGTCCCAGGCGTTAGGACAGTGTGCTAATGTTAGCTTAGCGACTGCAACGGCTAATTAAAAACCAGCTCCCGACGAAACAAATACTCCCCAACGTAGGAGCAAACAGGAAGAGCCTTTATGGCAAGCATGTTTCCAAATAAAATTTTATTTGGAAGCGGACTTTCTTGCCAGATAGAAAATATAAGTCTAATGTTCACTCGGCTTTAACTCTGTTCACCGGCGAGTCACTAACTGCAAAAAAGAAAAAAAACAAGGTAAAAGATATGCTGCAAATCGCCATAAGATGCAGTCGGATTTATGACTACAAGTTACACCTTTCAATCATGTGATTGTGAATATCAAAATATTGATTATAGTAGCTTTATTCCCCAAAACGACTGTAATCCTAACAGTTACTTAGAACCAACCTTCTGTTTAGGTGGGCACTTTTGTCTTGTTGCCCAGGTGGGATCCATAAATTTTGCATCCCTTGCAGCATCAAAGTGGACAAAACAGTCCCGATTTTAATCATTTCAAAAGAGCATGGAGACGTCGGTAATAATGCATGAGGACAAAGTCTGCGTTTAGGTTGTTTGGGCCCAAGGGCAGAAGTGCATCTAAGTTCTCTTAACCTCCGTCGGTGTTTGCTTTGTCAGCCACTCGCACGAGAAAATGCTGTGAAAACTCGACGGCAGGCTTACACGGTGAAGACTTCTTAGCCCGTGTTGGTTTCTGCCCATTGAAGACATCAGTTTTCCCGGTGCCATCTGCCTATCAACCTTACCCTATCAAGAAACAATCAACAGAACCATCTGCGGTCTAGTCACCAGTCCTGTTATCCCTCCAAACCAAATAATGACAAACTGGGAAAAAAGCAGGGTGAGTAAGTCACTAGTGTATCTATCAAAGCAGGACGTCATCCAACAAGAGAGCTCAATCAAACAGAGACACAGTGGCAGAAGATACTGTTTGACTTCTCTGTTATAATGGAGGCTTTTAAAAGACTTTATGGGGATTTAGAGCAAATTTCCAAAAGTTAGTGAATAAAGAAGGTCACTGCAAACAGTTTTTAATTGGATTTTTTTGAATAATTATAACGATAAAAAGGAATTCTTAACTCTATCTTTGATGATAAAATAGACAGTTAAAAACAGGTAGTTTTGGACGTGTGATATTCTTTCAAACTGCCGCCTGAAAAATCCAACAGTAGCTCTCTCAAAACATTAAAATTCATCCACTCCCAGTGATTGCAAACAATGAGGATCCAAAAGCAAAAAAAAAAAAAAAAAAAAAAAAAAAAAAAAAAGAGGTGGCAGACACAAAGATTAATTAAAAAAAGAAAAGCTGTACAATGGACACATGGATTGTTTCATTAGAAGCCAGTTGTGTGGCTGCAGAAATGCCAAGAAAATATGTATGAGGGTCCGCGGGATGGACAGCGCTTAAGATAAAACAGTCGAAAAATGTGCAACAGACAAAACCAGGCAATGTGGAATGGAGGAGGCCTCTAATGAAGCCAGCTGGTCCCAGTCCAGACAGGCAGGGGAGGAGGAGTTGGTGGGGGGGGGGGGGGGGATTGATAGAGGGAGAGACCCACGGGGGTGGGTGGAGAGAGAGAGAGGGAGAGAGAGAGAGAAAGAGAGGGGAAAAAGGGAGTAAGACATGCAGGATGTATGGCCACCCAGGCAGCTCTATTGTATCAGGAAGCACCAGTAGGTGTATTTCTTCCAAACTCTGCAGAAAAACCTAAAGCCATGCCAAACAGCGCGTCTGCTAATCGTGCTGCAATTACTACCCTAATAGATGTTTTTTTTTTTGTTTTTTTTTATTCCGCTTTTCTCGCAGCCTCGCCGGCCGCCATGTTGGGAGGCAGAAGCGTCGTAATGATGGTGGAAAAAAGGGATGCTGGCTAGTTCTCCCTCATCCAACCGCTGTGATCTTATCCAGCTGCTAAAAAAAAAAAACACAAACCGACCCCAGTAGTCTGGGAGTGTTTCTTTGGGCTGTACCGTATATACCCTCCTCCGCAGCTGCGTCCGTGTACCACCAACCATGCTTGCCTGAATGCACATCCACTGATTAAATATGGAGGGTGAATTTTCCTGTGGTGTGATATGTACAAGATGCTGCAGTCTGCTTTTTTTTTTTTCTCTGTGCTATTTCTTGGAGAATGTAAAAGCTGTGACGGTTGGGGTTTTTTTGTTTTGTTTTTTCCTGCATCAAACTCAACAAAGATCTCGATTCAAATAAAGTCGTGTGTTTTAGGTGTTTCGACCGATTTAAAGGAATAGTTCGACATCTCATGAAACACACTCGTTCTTTTTCTGGTTGAGAGTTAAGATGAAAAGAAGTAAAGCAGCTGACGCCAGCAAGCCAGTTAGCTTAGCACGAGAACTGAGAAACAGGAGGAGACACCTTTTTCTGCTTCCGTCCAACCAAATCCATCTCCCCGCAACCTCTTACAGCTCACAATTTAGGGACCAGTTGCCAGGCAACCGGTGGCGAATACAGAAAGCTACTCGTCCAAGCTTCGAAATATAGTTCAGTACGTAACGTAGGTTTGCGCTTGGTTTTTTTTGTAGAAATTAAAACACAACATGTGACTTAACAGTAACTTTTAAGTGTTGCTGGGCAGATTTTGTTCACCGAAGTTAGCCGTCCGGATATTCTGACCCTCGCTCGTCCTGCCTGAACCCGACTGACCTAACCGCCGCTGTCAGTCACAGAATCTGACGGGTCACAGATTTCAGTGTGACACCAAACTACAGTGACTCACTATCGCCCCCCCAAGGTACAAAGTGGTATTACAAAATAGGATTTAATTCTTCGAAACAACACCCTTTAAAGACAATGTTTTTAACCGCCACAAAGCCTGACATCTCTCTAAGGTCACTCCAGCGACATTTCTATACATAAATATTAGCTATTTCTATATTCTACATTTGTATATATTCATTAAAAACAGAAAAAAAACCCAGCAATTTTGCACATCTGCAAAAGCTGATCTCTGACGTCCTCTTGTCTCTGAGTGGTTAATATTAGAAATACAGTGTCGTATTAATAGTAGCTTACTGTACTGTTAGTGCCCCCTCTGGGAAATCTGGGACAAAAGAGTACGACAGTTTGAGGTGTCACAGAAAGATGAAAAAAGAACCGCGGGTGGGAAAAATGTAGAAGATGGAAATAACTCGAGAGCGCAGAAAAGAAAAGAAAAATTCCAACAGCGGTGCATCTTTTAGGCCTCAAATGAGTTGAGATCACGTTCTAATAAAAGTTTCTGCATTTGGGCTGAAATCATACGAAGATTAAAATATTAACTTTTTTTCAAAGTGCACTAGTTATTGATGTAACAGCAGTAATGACAGCAGCTGCTAATAAGTAAATCAAAACAGGCACTGAGAGAATCTAAAAGATGCTCGGCGGGTTCTCACCTTTAATTGGCATTTTTTTTTTCATTTTATAATCTCTGCGTTTTTTCTCCATGACGCCAGCGCAACACTTTCCTTCATCATCAGCACAATTAGGTTTAATAAAAATCCATCTAAAACCCACTGCGGTTAATGTCTAAACCTGACACCAGCTGAGATTCAAAGAGGATGCCATTACGCTATTTGGGGGCTAATTTTTTTCTTTTTTTTTTCTTAGATGCCTTGTTATTGGGTTTTTTTTGGGAGGGGGGGGGGTTCAGAGAATCAAATGTAAATATGAGACATCCTGGTAGATTAAGTGGAGTTATTGGCTTTATAAATGTTTGAATAACTCCTCAAACACTCCCAGCTCTCTGCGGGCTTCAGCCTCCTCATTGCAGCTTCGGAGCTAAGTGATCGTTTGGCTAAATGAGGAGCCCCCGTCTCCGCATGTTTGCGAGAGCCGTAATGACACCGTAACTCTCAGCAGGCCTCGTGCAACACGCCGCCGCGCCCAGAAGAAAGGAGGAAGACCGCTGGGCCTCCGGCGCGCCGCGGTCCTGACTCATTCCTCGTCCTCCTGCGGACCCGTTACTCCGCTCGACGCCGGTCCCGGAGCAGCGGCGATGCCCCTTCCTGCGGACCCATTAGTCTGCTGCGTACGGACACTTAAAACAAAAAAACTGCAACCGTGTGAATTCCAGATGCTTCGATTCCCGCTGAAGACCGGCAGCTAATTTGCATCAAACGGTTCTGTTGTACACGACGAGTAAATACAAAGAGACGAGGGAAACGACAAAGTAAATAGATTGTTTACAGCAGTCAAACCGAGAATGTTGTTTTAATATATCGTCTTCGTTTAGCGGCTCTTCGTAAAGGGCACTTCTTGGTATTCATGTGGTTATCCTCAATAAACTTTTACATTATTTTTTTTCCTCCTACATCCTTCAGTGGGTTTAACAGAAACTGAGATGTGCTGCTGGGTAACCCAGGGTTACCGTTTCCAAATCAGTTAAGCGACTTGTTTGCACACATACACGCTGCAAATTCTGATATTGTCTTATGTGGGTTTTATGTGCTTAATTGTAGTTTGTTTTAAGCTTAAGGAGAGACGAGTCTTCAGCTACGACGGCGGCTCTGGGATGCTGCGTTCAAGTACGGAGATGCTTTGTGCTAAATGCTAACATCGGCATGCTAACTATAGAGCGGTCCAAATTCACGACTGTAGTTTAGCACGACTGTAGTTTAGCACGCTACGGTACTTATTTTGAAACTTTTAAAAGGCACCAGCTGAATTACTTTGATACTTGAATTTAACGTGGTAATGTTTGCTGAGTATCACTCAAACACAAATGGCAGCTGAGGCTGATGGGAATGTCAGCGTGTTCTCAGGTGTTGTGAATCCTGAAAATATTCAAATCTTAACTTCACGACTACATTAAAATCTCACGGGATTACAAAAGCGAAAACAATTCTTTTTGTTAGAGACGTGAACGTCGAAAGCAAAACTCAAAAGAAATCCACCCAATAGTCAAAAACTACAAATGTCGACTTCACGGTGACGTCGGAGGAAAAGTCCACCGAAAAAAACCTTCTGGATGTACAAAGTTTGTGATAATACCCTCACACAATTAAATGAAAACAAAACAAAAAACATTTTTGTGGGAACCAGTTTAATTGGCTTTAAATTGTATGGAGAACAATATTCGGGGCGGTTGGCTGACTCGCTGGTACATGACTGAACTATCTGATAAAAAAATGAATGGAAAAGGTCCCCTTGGCCTTCGAGCTGCAAACCAGAGAACAAAAGCTTTAATCTCTACTTTGACCAGTAGAATAAACCCACAACTGCTTCCCTGGCAAAGATTCCTCAAACTGCTTTTTTTTGGAGTTGAACCACATATTTATATCAGCTAAGTTTACTGACAGCGAACCTCCAAACCCTGAAGTCTGTTGGAGCAGCTCCTGGTCTCCCCCCCCTTCAATGATGAAGACCGTTTCTAAGAGGTTTATTGTACGATTATTTATTTCTATCAAGCAATCGATCAGCTCCGACAGTATTGAAAAATCTGTTATATGATCACAACCGTTTTTCTTGGCTTCTTCCTGTATGAAATATTTAAACAGAGCAGATTATGTACAGATTATGTGCATCTCTGCATAATCTGCTTTCCTTAAATATTTCATGCGGGTCGTTAAACTGTCAAAGAGGTTTGTTGTTGGATGCCTTCGTTGACATCTCTGGCAAATTTGAGGTGTAAAATCCTCAGGGGAGCTGACCGGACATATTTTTTTGGAGGTCAATGGGGATAGCTTCCTAAAAAAAAAATACAGCTGTCTTTGTCAAATCTTCCAGATTATAAATGGAATAAAATGTTGTTTATTATTGCGTACAAGGAAAAAAAAAATAAAAGCATGAATAATGTGTGTTTAATGAGACTCTTTACGGTACAGAGCAGATATCTGTAGACGAAGCTTTACCTCATAAATTCTGAGTGACGTTTCATTCTTGACAAACTTCAACTTTTACTGAAACCACGTCTGCGTTCGATGAAGGTTTTTTTTTTCTCTTTTTTTGAGATTCAGCAGCGCTGCCAAAAAGACGAGACTTTGAAAATTAAAGTTCCGGCCATCAAAGCATGCAGCCAAGCATTAAACAAAAGATGACATTCTCTGAAAAACATTTATGATTTGAGCAAAATTCAAAGACTGTAATTCTGTATTGTACATTTTGAAATTATTTTCCACCAAAACAACCGTCATCGACGGGGGGAGGAAAAAAAAAAAGTTACGAAACAAAGTAAATAAATAGTTTTTCAATTTTCATTAAGGAGGAGAATAAACATCCATTTCAACCAAATCGACCATAAACAATAGAAAAAAACAACAACAATGCAAAAGAAATGTCTGAAGACGAACGTTGCCAAGAGAGAGAACAAGATGCACTGACAACAATGAGGCGAAGGCATTGTCTGATTGTCTGCGGATCACACAAGAACGGGTACAGCGGGCATGTGTTCCTCAGTCATCAGCTACAGAAAATCATTTGTTTCGTGGGGAAGCAGGAGGCGCACAGAAAGAGAGAGAGGGAGATTCTCTGGGGGGTTGAAGGAGTCAGAGGGCTTTGTTTACCCAGAGCAGCAGTGACGCCAAGGTCAGGTATCGGGGCGTGTCCTCCGGCCCACCTGGGAGGTTATGGTTGTCGGGCAGCGGGCCAAAACGAAACTCCCCCCCCCCCTCTCCCTTCCTCCCCTCAGGGTCCCACCAATGACAAATCAAAGCGTCCCGACAGCTCAGGAGAACACGAGTGGATGCGAAAGGTGTCAATCACATGTTGAACTGGCGCTCGGAGCTACTCGGACGTCTGAATGCACAAAGATGAGCTGCTGCGGAGAAATGAAACAACCAAAACCAGCTCAGACTTCAAAGAGTCTCCTTCTTTATCTAACTTCAAACTCTGGTGCTGGACTCAGTGTGCACACTTTCACAGGAAGTGACTAAATCAATGTCATGTGTTGATTATGATGGAAAATAAGGGTCACAAAAAAAAAATCAGAGGAGGATTTAAAAAAAAAGATTTTGCTCTGTAAATTATATTTCAAGACAAAATTTGCATTTCAAGATTAAAGGGGCACTTTTGAGAATAAAACTACTTCCTTTGTGCATATTATTCTACAAGATGACGCAACATTTTGAACCACCTCCAGATGTGATCCGGATTGCAAAAATTTCCCGCATTTCATGTGTTTTTTGCTGTCGAGAATCTCAAAAATCAATCTGGATACAATCTAGATATGACAAAAAAAAAATGTTTTGCTCAATGAAGCGATACCAACAGTTGCAGCAACGCCGGCAAATATCGACGAGGTCATTTACCAACATGGCGTCCCATCTCTGCTCACATTGGGGAAATGTCTGGTGTTTTGACGCACAACATACAGTATATGGTGGTCAATGCTGATTGGTTAAAAGCTGCTCCAACAGTTTCTAAATTAACACCGAGGTCTACGGCCGTTAGCATGCGAATGACTGAATGACTCACACATTCGGGGACGTGAGTTCGGGGAATCAAACCACCCTGCAAGTGCCGTCCATAAAAACAAACAATCTAGCATGAGGCGACCAAACAAAAAAAAATTCAGGAAAAAGAAAGTAAATATTGGTCGTGATCATATATAATACCCAACTCTTACCGAACAAATACAGACACAAGTTAGGACTATTTTGCGGCCAACAAATCCCGACTATGTCCTCAACAAAACATGACTGTTGCTGTGTGTGAAGCGATCGCTCCAATTGTATTTATCACATAAAAAGCTTTTCAGTATCTTCAGTTTCCTCCTGCGTGTTTAGTAACATGAAAGGAGTGAAGCCGCCCGGGTTTTCTTTCCCCCTCCGGAGCGCTAACATCTCTATTTGTCGTCCCTCGGGGACCGGCACTTGTCAGCGCTCGGCTCTACGGAGATAGATCCCTCCTCTGACTCTGAAGGGAAATCACCTCGTTTGTTTTGTGTCAATCCACTCAAATCCTACAGAGCTATTGTGCTCCGGCTGACTCGGCACCTCCCCTCGCTCTCCCCGGGGAATACAAACCGCATTATTCCTGCCGTCACGTTAAAAAAAAAAAAAAAAAAAAAAGGTCAACTTAACACAGAACTGGAGTCGACAAATCTTTTTGGTTTGTCATGAATAAGCAGGATCTGCTGCAGATTTAAATTCGTGCCACTGCTCGTACTTCCTGCTTCAAACTGGTTGACAGTAATCCATTTAAAGCTGTATAGAAAGACATCTTAAACACAGATAGGGCTAAAAGTTAAACCACCGTGAATCTGTTTGGTCATGACACACACAAAAAAAATAGACCTGCTTTTGTTGTTAAAAATTAACGTAGCAAAAAAAAAAAGCATTATTATCCAAAACTACTTTCCAAAAGAAGTTAAAAAAAATATGGATGATTTTTGTTTTGTTTTCCTGACTTGTTTTGGTCGGTAAAAATACAACGACGCGAGAAGGTGTCACAAAATACACAAACAAGAAGTCAGAGTCTGTGGAGCTCATTTTCTTAAAAGCAGTATTAATTGTTTTTTCGGTGGACCAAACTGTAAACACGACAATGACATCAGCTTGTAAAGTTGTTATGGCCGCACGCACACGTATGCACACACGCACACGCACACGCGCGCACACACACACACACACACACACACACACACACACACACACACACACACACACACACACACACACACACACAGAAAACAAAGAAAAATGATCATTGTCTGTGTTCGGTGCTGAGCCGGTAGCGTGCATTTGGTTTATCGGAGCTGTGCGGCTGAAAATATCCGCCACAAGTCGGGTCGATGAACCGAGAGTAAAACCGAAACACGGAGCTAAAAGGTGCTAAAATGGTTTTCCATCGATAAATAGATAATCAGTAAATGCTGCTTTAACATCAGGATATGTCTTTATTCATGCTTACTTTGCTCTCAGTCGCACAAATCAAGTCAGTATTGGGGTGTTTTAATTTATTGCTGTATATCATACAGTCGTGTTGCTAGTGTGCTATAAATGTTAGAGACTTTCTTACCTTCGTTGAAAAAAGGTCCGGTGGGTCTTCCTGCTTCGTGGAGCTGTGATTCTCTGTGATTCAGTGGAGAACTTCGGTCCAGTGGTGCTGAAAAGCCGTTTCAGATATTTTCCTCCTATAAAACAATCAAGGAAAAACAAAGAATCCATGTCAGTATTTTGAGGTTAAAACAAAAAGATGCAAAAGTAAAACAATTTAGTAAAATACAAGATTTTGTACAAAGAAAACCTTTGACGATTGTTTTTTAAGAAAGATCAATTCTTCAGTATTGTTCTGTCTGTATTTCCAAAGAACAAACTTATTGTCGAAGTCGTGATTTGTTCAGTCTCTTGCGTATACGTTGGGAGTTGTTGAGTTTTATGTATTTTAAACACCTATCTGGGGACGGCCATTGCAAATTATCTCCGGCTATAAATGCTGCTGTGGTGTGGCATTGGTTTCTGCTACATACTTGTCCCTAAACAAATAAAAATGACAGAAATTGCACAGATTAAAGGAAGGTTGTCGTAGAGGCTTGTTTTTAAATGAAAGGATATATCCTGGTCATAGATGACTCCGAGGCAATGCCATCCAAAGTAACTCAGTGGCTGGACAAAGAGTTTCGAAGGTGCCTGAGGCCAAATACCACAACTTCAGTGTTGTCTGAGTTTAGTTGTAGAACATTACAGGTAACCAGGCCTTCATATTTTCAAGGCATGCTTGAATAAACTGATTTGTTTCATGTGGCTTCATAGATAAATATAGTTGGGTGTCATCTGCATAGCAATAGAAACGAAGCACGAAGTACGAAGCACGTACAACATGAAAAGTATCGGCCCTAGTACAGAACCCTGTGGACCCCCGTGACCAACTTTTGCTCGAGTTGATCGTTGACATGAACAAATTTAAAATATATTTTATGAATACCAGCCTAGTGCAGTTCCTTCAATCCCGATAAACAGGTTCCAGTCCATGTAATGAAATGTTGTCATCAGTGGCATCACTGAGATGCAGCGAGATAAGTAGAGTCCATTGTCTGAGGCAATGAGAAATTTTACGACAACTTTAACCAGTGATGTTTCTGTTCATGATGCGCACACTCAAAATCTTCCAATAAACCGTTCTTGTGCAGGTGGTCATACAGTTGACCTGCGACAGCTTTTTAAAAGGATTGTAGATATAAAGGGGAGGTTGGATGAAGGTCTATATTTGGCTAAAACATCTGGATCAAGAGTATGTTTTTTTTAAGTAGAGGTTTAAATAGAGCGACTGTAAAAGCGGTACATAGCCTTTCAGCAAAGATAGTAACAAAGAAAGAGATTCTTCATCAAACCGTGAATTTTTTTCAACTAAACATGTGATTCAGTTTATTTTACAAATGGTTGAAGAACTCAAGCCTGGTCAAACCTTTGATATGTGACTTTGACACTTGCACGGTCGACACGCAGACCATTTAAGTTGACAAGCGCCGTTACTGTCACTGTAAAGTCTTGACAGTATGTGGCGGCAAAAAAACAACAACACGAGACACCTCCAGCAGAAATAATAAGCATTGTGGAGCGGTGTACCGAAGCAGGTGCAAAGACGCCCATTTTTTTCTCTCCCTCCCCCACCCCCTCCACCACCCATATCACACACAGATGTTTCCCATCAAAGGCACCCACAAACCTCTCCACCCCAAGTATGTAAACCAAGATAAGGACCCATTCAAACGGAGGGACTCTGCAAACTGCACCTTGCTATTGAGCTTTTCTTTCTTTTACAATGTGCACTTAAAGACTGCGGCTGCTTTTTTTTTTTTTTTCTTCCTCTGATGGGTCACATGTGCTTCAGCGCCTTAAGCGAAACGTGTAGGTAGGATGTCTGTGAAAGGCGTTTGTAAATTGACAAGAAAAAAGGGGGATAATACCAGAGTGGTGTTTGGATGCGGCAGGGAGAGAAAAAAAAAAAAAAAAAAGCAAATGATTGAATAACAGTAATTAAAGCAGTTATTCGTTCGGCGAGCACCTGCATGAGGGATGATATTGCTCCTTAATTCAGCTCAGTTTAACTTCTCTCAGCCGGTGGTTCCAGCGTCGCCTCATTAATCGCTGATTGGCATCGAGCTGTTCGCGGGAACAAACTGTTTACTCTGTCTTGCCTGCTTTCTGTGGGCTGCATGTGGCGACGGCCTCGCTCAGAGGCAGCATTAAGGCCTATTGTACCGAATGAGGCCGGCGCTGCGCTTTTTACCTTCCTTTTGTGGACGGTGTGCTAAGGCTGATTCATACACACACACACGCTCTTCAGAATATGATGCACAAGTGTACGATTATAAAGTGCATTCAATGTGATATTTCTTACATGTGGTGCACAGGATGCAATCTGTCTGGCTGGCTGTTCGAAATCCAATTAATCTACTTTGAATTTTCGAAGGTTGCAGCTAGCAGGGGAAACTTTCACTCTCGGTAAGTCGGCCGGCGTTGCAAAGTATTCAGACCACTGTATAATCATTGGTGAAGTGGTGAATGCAAATGAGACTGCATTTATTTAGTCATACAGAATATTAAAATTTGTTTGGGATGAGCATTAAACTTACTCGGCTCAAGTTTTTTTTTCTCCCAAGGCAACTAATCGATATTTTCATTTGGAAGAATGTTGCACGTGAATGGATTGCATCACCAGGGCGTCCACGGAGCAGGAGGAAACTATAACCTTCGTCAGTAAGTATCCCAAGTTTCGTTTCTCGATCAACATCAGAAGCTGAGTAACACTCGTTCTTGCGGCCGCTGGTACGTGAATATCTGTGATTTTACCGAGGACTCTACCAGAGAGCGGGCATCGAATTTTGTGTGAAACCTGATAACACAACAACAGAGACCCTTGAAATGCTTCAGAAAGTCTAGAAAGTCAGGTCAGGAGACCCCAGGTGGGTTTTTATTTGACGTTGGCGGTGGTTGTGTCACCGTGAATTCGTCCCCCAAAGGGTCAGACTGTCAACACCGAGTTCCAGCGGGACCTTCTGAGGCGTCTGAGGGGGAAACATTCGGTGTGAACCACCTGAACTGTGGCACGACGGTACTTGGAGTCTCCAACATGTCAAATGCCGCTTTACACACGTTGAAAAAAGTTTGTAACCCTCAAAAACACAACGGTACCTCCCCACCACCTCTACTCACCGGATTTGACCTCTTTTGTTCCCAAAGATTTGACACAAAATTTGATGTTTCACTTGTATTTTACTTATTTCCATGTGATACTTCCACTCGACTACATTTCAGTTGTTTGTACTATTTTTACTCCAATAAAATTATCTGACAGCTTTAGTTCCTTTCAGATGAGGATTTAACACAATAGATATTGTTATATAGAATATAACAAGCTGTTAAAATCCAACACATTGTTAAAGATTAAACCCAGTTTGTCTCCGCCGTCTTACAAACAGCAGCGTCTAGTCGGGTCGCATTTTCAGATGTGTACGAGTCGTTAAAAGCTCCACCAAACAGATATTTTTCCCTTGAAACTTCTCACATGGTTTCATTTCAAAAAATGTTCAAATGATCCCAAATCTCAGTAAGAATCAAAGATGAGAGAAAAAGTCTAAAATTGGATTTTGTTTGGATCAGAACTTTGTTTTTTTTCTCCTACAAAATCATCTGACGGCCGCCTCACAATTATCTGCTGTCCCTGGATAGAAAACTGGATAGAAAGCGGTTGAAAGCAGCTCCAACAGTACAGTCCAACATGCTGCTCACACTGATGCTGCAAAAATCGAATGATGTCATAAATAATCGGATATCAGTCAGAGAGACCAAACCAGGACTTTTACTTTAATACTTTAACTACATTTTGCTGCTTGATACTTCTGTACTTAATATATATATATATACGTACATATAATATTTCAACCACTACTATCTGTATCGAACCGGTTTAATACAATTTAAAAAATAAAAACGAATAAAAACTTTTTACATTTAAGTTTTCACCGTTGACTAAATGAATTCCTGTTTTCAGCTGTAAGCAGCGACACACACTTTATATAGAACACAAAGTTGGCAGACACACACACACACACACACACACACACACACACACACACACTCACTCAAGACACAAACACACCACCTTTCTTGGGGGGCCTTGCAGGGGCGAACCTCCCACTCCTGCTGGCTCGCGGCCCACCTGCCAGTCAACATAAAGTGAGGTCAAATCCCAAAAGTCATCGACTATAAAGCATCCTACAGACAAACAAGCTAATGTATGCGTGATGGATCGGGTGGGGGAAGTGGAGGGGGGGGGGGATTAGCTATACATTCTCCAATATATCAAAACACAATTAAGTGAACTGACAATTACAGTGAAAAGAGAACCTGTAATTATCTCTTTGAGGACTAGAACTTGATGGGAGGTAATAGCCGGTTACGGAGGATGGCGTGGTCACATGGTTGTTTATCTGCCAAGCGAGTTTGATCAACTTATAAATGCAACTTATAAAAAGTAAATTAACAGCTTCGGCTCGGCGGACGTGGCTGTTATCTAATCAACAAATGCTTCATTTCTCTCGCAAAAAAACCCCCATTAAAAATTGATGGTTTCTATGGGTCGAATATGGCGGCTCACGAGGGACAAGATGAATATTTTAGACCACATATGTATCTCCAATATCTACATAACATACGGTATTCAAGAATAAGAGAATTTATCAGATTACATTTTTACAATAAACCATTGACGTTAATGGTAAAAAAAAAATACTGCATTATTTCTTTGTATTTATAAATATCTACATATGTTATTTATAAGGATGGAAACTAACCACAACTAATTAAAATTTGCTGTGCTTTCATCTTTAATTTTAAATGACGAGGGCAGAGATCAGTTCACGCGCGCACACACACACACACACACACACACACACACACACACACACACACACACACACACACACTCCTATATAACGCTAATGTACCGCCTCCAGTGGTTGGAGATGGTCATGGCATGCGGCTCGGAGTTGGACCTTGTGTTTATTATTATTTTTTTCTTTGTAAAGTTGTAAATCAGGAAATAACGTTCACGGTTACCAGACAAATAAAAGAGGGGATTTCATGGTGAGGAAGTTTGTGCAGTGCAGCCTCTGGTGATTAGAGAGCCAATCTGTCAGCTGAAGCACCTCAATTCAAAACGCCGCGTTGGAAATCATCCATTTTAAACCGGAGTGTGTTTCTGTGTGTGTTTGTTTGTGTGTTTGTGAGACACTAAAGTTCTCGTACATATAGCTGCAGGGCCGCCGCTCTCCGCGTTGACCTCTGACCTTGCTGCAAGCTGCTGTCCTGAAAATAAAAAAACACCCTGCGTGGATAAACAATATATCACACATCAACTATCAGGACAAGCGTGCACTCTGTGTACATGTGCGTGTTGAAGAGAGAGAGAGAGAGAGAGAGAGAGTGTGTGTGTGTGTGTGTGTGTGTGTGTGTGTGTGTGTGTGTGTGTGTGTGTGTGTGTGTGTCGGCAGGCAGAGAGGGAGAGTTAAGAGATGGAGCAAACGAGCAGCTGTGGCAATATTTCCAATATTTACTCTCCTCCACCGAGTGCAGTTGCTCGGGCCTTTGAGGAGCAATCAAACATCCGGAGATGGTCGCAAGATTCTCCCTTTAAGCCACGAGGTTTTATTTGAGAAAGAATACCTTCTGTTCGCGGGATTTGCAGCCATTTCATTTCAATCCATCTGGTTTTTTTTTTTGTTTTTTTTTAAGGTGAAAAAGAGAGGAGAGGGGGAGTGAGGAGAGGGGAAGAAAAAACAAAAAAAACAAACACACACACACACACAAACAACAACAACAGAAAGAAGAAGAAGAAGAAGAAAAAAAAAGCGGGCTATTGAACAGAGCATGTTTGTGCATCATATTGTGCTTGATGTAATGTAGGTCAGTGTTCTGCACAGCACCAGATAAGACACAGGGAACAAGTGCTGTGTGTACTTACAAGCAAATATCTGTCAAAATAGCAATTGACAGATCTACAAGAGCCTTCCCTCTCTCTCTCTTTCTCTCTCTCCCTCTCTCTCTCTCGCTCTCTGTCTTTTTTTTTTTTTTTTTTTTGGCCGGGGAAGTGGTTCCTTCGTCATTAGCATTTTTGAAAAAAGGGCCAGAGATTTGGGCCTATCTGCCTCCACTCGCTGCCGCAAAGCCAGTCTGGCCCAGGTTGTTATCTGTGCACTACAGAGGTGCAGCTGTTTAGCAAATGGATTTGCAGATTTTTAAAGGGAGATGAGGAGAGAGAAAAAAAAAAAAAAAAAAAAAAAAAAAGAGGGGGAAGAATCAGGTATTCACAGCTAAAAACCCTCCCCAAACTGTGTGTGTGTGTGTGTGTGTGTGTGTGTGTCTGCGTGCGGACATGTACGCGTCTTATAAATCTTTACCTCCTGTTTTTCTAAAGGAGCCCACATTATTTTTGGAAATGGCATTAAACACACAAAAAAGCATGAAAAATGCTTATTCTCTCTTTCTGCGCATTCCTTTATTCACTTTCCAGACTCCCGAGGGGCCTTTTTTTTTTTCTTCTTCTTCTTCCTTCTCCTCAGCGGGCGCCATCGCCGCTCCGGTTGCCTAACTGGACCGAGGGATGCTGGGAGTGGAAGGAGGAACCAATGGGGCGCTTTAAGGTGGGGTGGGATGCTCGCTGTCTTCGCCACAGCTGCTGGCAAGTGCGTCTCTTTTGTCTAATGCAATCCCAGCGAGCCCCAGACTCGCTCTCACACGCACACGCACACGCACACGCACACGCACACGCACACAAAACATACACATTCACACACACACGTGGAGGAATTCTGGCTTCAATCAAGGGGCCCCCATGGGAGAGAGAAAAGGGCCCTAAGCCATTGGAGACACCGAGGGTGGTTGGCTTTCCTAAGTGGGGGTATGTACTGTATGTATACACACACACACACACACGCACACGCACACACACACACTCTCACGCACACACACACACACACGCACACACACACACTCTCACGCACACACACACACACACACTCTCACGCACACACACACGCCTCTTCAAACACACCTTGTTCTCTCCTTCTTAAAGCTACAGACAAGACACTGCCAACACACACACACACACACACACACACACACACACACACACACACACACTCACACACACACACTGGGAGAGTGTGATGCCTGGAAGCTGCAGCCTCAGTCTCTACCAGGAGGTGTC
The DNA here is from genome assembly GCF_022577435.1 of Embiotoca jacksoni. NCBI lineage: Eukaryota > Metazoa > Chordata > Actinopteri > Embiotocidae > Embiotoca > Embiotoca jacksoni. The sequence goes on along the minus strand of NW_027185421.1, from coordinate 521,823 downwards.
GTATAACAAACCAGAGGATGCAGAGTTTGTCCTCCAAAGAAAAAAAAGTATGACACCCGAAACTCAGCGCACGCGCACACACACACACACACACACACACACACACACACACACACACACACACACACACACACACACACACGCACACGCACACACAGACGCGCGGAATAATGTATTAGACCGCTAGAAGACAGCTGAGATTGAACAGTTTTTAAATAGAAATGACATTTCTTTATTTAAAATCGGCCGTTTTTCATCCCAAATTCAGAGTAAATATCCAGATTTGATTCATAATCTCCGCGTGTTCATGAAGTTATTTTTTAATCTTCATCGTGCATCACATGTTAACGCACCTCTTTACATGTTTAGTAATGTACATTTTAGCGGGGCGATATAATATTGTTCCATCTGTAACAGCGACTGTAAATCAATCCATGCATGTAAGTTATTCATGCTGTCATCCGGCCTTCCCACTCATCCATTCTGCTTAACATGCCGGGGATCCGCCGGCTGCCTGTGTTTGTCTTGACTCCTGTTTTTATGTTCAGATTTTGGTATTTTTTTTGGTGTTGGGTTTTCTCTTTCTTTTTTTTTTGTTGCAACAACTCAGCAGAGATTATTAAAGTTTCAGATCTACTTGGTTAACTCCACTAATCAGGTACAAAAACTTTGACTCAGGGCTGTGAGTGACACTGCAAATAAAACAGACTTTTGTTTGCTTGAATTTAATGTAGGTGAGGCTGTTAAAAGGGAGTTTTTCCTTCCTTCTGTCGGAGGTTTTTCTTCCTGTTAAAACTGAATTTTTCCGTCCCTCTGTTGAAGTTTCTTCCTCTTAAAAGGACATTTTTGCCTCCTATCTCACGCGGGAATTGTTGAACTGTTGTAAAGTTCTGTTGTGAGGACTTTACTGTGTTAAAGTGCCATGAAATAACCCGCGTTGTGCTTTGCTGCTCAATAAATAAAATTGACTTGACTGGGTTTTAACATCACAACTTGGATCTTTAATACGATAAAATAAATCTACGGCAGCCGTGAAGTAAACTACTGGACATTTTTTTAGCGTAGAATCAACTCGACGCACGAGTCAGCTGACATTAAATAAACGTATATTTGTACAGATTTTAATGACTAACACTACGATTACGTGCTGAAAACGTGGCACCGTGGGGGGGCGCCTACTCCCATCATGCTTTGCCTGCACGCCGCTTCCTCTGACTCATCGCGCCTCTGCCTGAACCTCCCCGGAGTGTTTACCCGCGGAGACACCTTTGACCTTTGTGGCTCTGAAAAGTCAAAGTGATTATTTAACTCTCAACAATTAACAGCACACAGAGTATCTACGGGCTGATTAATAAACAGCAGATGCAGGTTTGGATTCACTTTAAGGTTTCAGCACTGCTTTCGTAATGCCAGGTTTTGATTTTTTTTTTTTTTTTTTTTTAAGGAGGAAATAAGATACTCGAAAAAGTTTGAGTCAACAGATGCACTACTTTGCATTTGTTATCAGTGTAATTGAATGGGCTATTGTGCTGATAAATGTAAACTGCAGCTTAGGGGACAGTAGGTGTTCTTTGTAATGACTAAAACTCGGTTCCAAAATTAACAAAGAAATCTATTCAAAATAGAAGAGAAGAGGTGTGCAGGTGTCTTTTAATTTTATTCATCTTCTCCTTTGCTGAGCCATTAGTGTTTTGTTTTTTTGTCTTTGCCCGACTATTGTGTGGGCGACTGAGCTCACAATTACACTATTGTTGAGACAATTGAGAACTGATAAAACTGTGTTCAGATGGTATAATATTCCAATGTTGCTTTACTATAATTACTATTAAACCATTTAACCTTTCAAATATATCCAGCAGGGGAGCTGGAAGCTCAGCCGGCTGCCTCGAATCAAGCTAAGGAATTATCAAATGTCAAAGTTGCTGAAAAACGGATATTTTTTTTTTTTTTTTTTTGAGAACGATAAATCAAATCCCCACTTCAGGAGTTTATCATTTTAAAAAGTTAATTTCACTTTTGCAGAGTGCTGTGCGGGCGGCGGGAGGACAGGTGAGCTGACTGGTTGTCGAAGCCGGCTGACGAATGTTCTGCAGAGGAAAAAAAAAAAATAAAAAGGCGCTTTTTTTTTTGGCCTTCGTCGGTGGGTCTAACAGATGCTGCCTGTCCGCGTGTACCTCTCCGCTGCCAGAAATATCAGGGGCTGGGAATTAGGAGAGGCGATGTATAATTTAACTTAACAAGTGACAGTTCATGTGCTGCAGCAGCAAAAGAGCCACAATAGAAGTGCATCTCGGTGTTGGAGATCCAGGCTCGCCTCGAGCCATCGCCTCCTCCCCTTAAAGTGGAGTGGGAGGGAGAGGGGGGAGGGGGGAGGAGGAGGAGGGGAAGAAAACACCAACACACACACACACACACACACACACACACACACACACACACACACACATCCTGCTGTACTTCACTCTCTTGCTCTCTGCCGGGGAAGTGGAAAGAAGAACCTCCACTGTGGCATAATGACTTTGCAGGGAAACAATAAGAAATAAATACCTTGGAGCTCCTCTATTAGTCAACACTTAAAAATCCTCTTTTTTTTTTTTTTTCCCTTTTCCTCCTCCTCCTCCTCCTCCTCCTCCTGCTCCTACTCCTCCTCTCTCTCTCTCCCTCTTCCTGACTCTCTCTCTCGCTCCTAATGAGCCTCTTGTTGGAGAGGTAACTAGGGCCGCCGCTCTGCTCCGCGGCGCTCACGATGAGGAGACTGTTCGCTGTAATCACACAGAGGCTTGAGATGGAGGGAGCCGGGATTAGCTACTTTACCGTGTGTGGAGTGTTTAACATGGCACCCGACACCGCGCTCCTTTCCTGTCTCCACTAGACAAACACTAGCCGTCATTAATTTCATTTGCTTATCACAATCGCACCCCCCCACCACCACCACCACCACCCTTCCTCCTCTTCCTCCTCCTCCAAAAAAAAGAAAAGAAAAAAAACCTTCAATTTGGACCCTTCTTGTTTTTTTTTTCGATTCAGGCGTCGATGCAAATTATTGCAGCCCGCTGCTAAGAATTACTAGGTAAGGAAGCTAAATGAAGATGAAGAATTGGAAAATGTTTCCAGTTGGAAGAATGTTGATTACCAGGGCCGGGGTCCTGGAGGATTCCCCACTATTTATCCTCATATTTTGGGCTGCCTCTCCCTTCCCGCTCTCCTCCGCGCTCCTCCTGGGGCCTTAGAGAAGCAGCTTGCACTCAGCGCTGCCAAAAGAATTTATTAGAGCAAATGGTATTGTAAGCCCTATGGAAGGCATACCTTATGTGAAGATTTAAAAGATATTAGGAGGATGGCGCAGGCGGGAACCCAGGTGTGCCGGGTAATAGCCATTGTCTTGAGTGTGCGCGTGTGTGTGTTTACATGTGGCTCAGTGTCTGTGTTTATCGAGCTTCTGCCTGGGAAGACGAGAGGAGGGGCACAGTGCACCCGGGACACCAGAGCAAACTGTGTACTTAAAGCGCATATTTTTTTTTTCACCACTGAAAAACCTGTGCTGTCGTGTAACGGCCGGCTCTGATTGGTTCAGGTACGCCGTCATGTGACAGAGAAGGGAATGAACTACGAACGCGTTGACCCTTCAAGCTTCCTGTTGGGGACGATGAAAATACGATCGTTGTCGTCAAAATTGGAAGCAGAGAAATGTCCTTCATTCGTCACTTTCAAGTTCGATTTCTTCCTTTTTTTTTTTAGGGTAAAAAAACAACAACATTGAATATAAGTTATGTTTCGACTGAGCGAGGGATGAAGATGAAGTTACAACATTGGTCGTTTGAATGCAAAGACTTCCTGTATCTCTTTCAAAATAAAAGCTGTCATTCCCGGTATTCCATACAGATTCCAGCCATGGATTTAAGTTGTGACCGAATGGGAGCCCACCGTGATCGCGGCATTTTGACCGTCGCCATCTTGGATTTTTGGAGCCAGAAGTGACCATATTTGGAACCAGCTGGGGAGGAGCGAGGTGTCAATCTCACTGAGAATCTGAGCACACTAGGCCACGCCCACTTATGTCACTTATGCCTTTCAATCACAGCTTGATATCTAATGAATGATGGATATGTTTTTTTAGAATAACCACCAGAACTCTGATCAGAAGGAGGGAATTTAGCTGTTTTTTTGTATTTCATGAGAAGTTGATGCTTTTTGAATGGGAGTCTATTGGAGTTGAGGTTTTTAGGAGCCGGACTCTAGTGGCCCTCGCTGGTATTGCACTTTAAGACACTTCGTCATTAGCTTCTTTGGTCTTTGGTTTTAACCCAGTTTAGTGGGAAGCAGGTCCGTGTAGGACAAAACAAATGACAACAATAAGGTGAGATGAGTAACGGCAGTTTGAGCAGCAACGTTCTCCAACAATGTGGTGAAAAGGATGAGACTCCTTAAACAACCAGAAACATGAGATTGTGATGGAAAGAAGGAAGGTTGTACGTTTAAAAGGTCTGACAGGCAGAATAACAGCGTTAAAATGATGTATAAATAACAGGGAAGATTACTGGACGAGTGCCGATGACAAAACTATGACTCGAGAGATTTTGACGAAGAAGATAGAGCAGCAGGAAGACCAAATATTCAAATATGGAGGAATAAAGAATATGAGGCAACAGATCTGCCTTATTAAAGTCACACATTACTTTTTTTTCATGTCTTTGGTGTAAAGTTAGCTTTGGCACGACGCGTCTGACGATTCGGACACGATTGATCGTAATAATTCAATTATTTTTCGATTCCGCTTTTGCACATCCAAAATGTGTTTTTCTCTCGTGAAGACAAACCGTGTCCACTGAAAAAAATCTATTTTAGCCTAAAAAAAAAAACCTCAACTTGTAATTTCAGGCTCCTGCACCGGCTGGAGCTGTTTTGGTGCTTAAAATGCGTATTAAGTGTAGTATGGTAGCAACACCTTATCCACATTATGCAGCTCAATTATTCCATGAGCAACACCTGCAAAACAAATTTGGCATTCAAATTTGCTAAGGATGATCAAACAACGCCGAAACACTGTCATTATTTCTCCCTCACATACAGAAGCGAGGGGAGGAGAAAAAAAAAAAAAAAAAAGATAGAGACTAGTTTTTTTTTTTTTTTTTTTTTTTCTGGATGCACTGAATTAACTATTCAGCTGGAAGCAAACTTCATTTTATAGGTTTCATTCACCTCATTTCCCAAAGTGTATTTAACTGCCATCGCAAAAACAACAACATAAATTGATTTGGATCCACAAAATCTCACCTGCGAGGAAAAAAAAAAGAAATCACTCTGAAGGAACTTTTTTTGGGGGAGTTTATTTTCCCCGAGTATAAACGGTCTGAGGCCTCATGTTTGATTACTTTTACGCCGAAACTTTCACCGCTGAGACGTTCAGTTTTCTGTCTCGCGAGGTTCTTTTCTGAATCCCAGAAGGTCGACGCGGATTCTTTCACAGGAAACACGCCGACGTTATCCCAACCCCTTCTCCGCTCAGCTAACCTCGCGCCGTGACGCTAGATAAAGAGAAATCAGGGCTAATGAATTGCGCCTCCCCGGATATAATTCTGTAATAGCTATAATCAGGCCGTTTCTGAGAACACATGAATATACATGGCCGGCGTCAGCTGCAATCCTGTTGGTGGTCAATATTCTTGAAGCTCTGCCAGTCAGAGAATATTCCTGCTTCCCTGCTCCTGCCTTAATGTTATCAGGTAACACACACTGGCATTAAATCCCACAACAAAATAAAAGCCTCTTTTTGGAAGCCTTCACAGCAGACAATGCAGCTCTCACCAAAAGCCCTTTAAGTGTTCGTGTTTTAATGTCATTATGGCACCACGAAGCCGAAGCAGCAGCAGCACACAGACCGGGCGGGAGGGAGGCAAAAAAAATTATTAAAAAAAAAACACAGAGAACTGCAGCTTGAAAGGAGAAACCCTACACAAGACCTCAAGGTACGTTTTGCTCTGAGCCGAGATGCACACACAAAAAAAAAAAAAAAAAGACTCGAGCAATGGCAAAAACAAACGGGACGGGTTTATTACGTTTACGCGGTGAATGGTGGAACAACGGCCTCGGCAGTCCTCGCTGACAGCTTCTAAAGCCGCAGATTTGTGCCCATTAGTCACACATTTTAGCAAGAAGGTGGTTTCTAAAGTGCATTGATAGGGATTACAGTTCTATCCTTTCCTGTCTTTCTTTCAGCACCGAAACATGCGGCGGATTCTTGAGATGCCAGGAGGTTTTTTTTTCTGCAAAGAAAAGAGTGGGGGAAACTATTGTATTTGTTTTTCTAAAATGGCAATCCATAGGGTATTAAGGGGGCTTAATCTGTGATTAATATTTTAATGATACAAAATAAGCGGGCGAATTTCTTAAGTTTTTAACGGCGTCCCACACCAGGGGAAGGTTTATTTACATGCCGTCTGGGAGAGAAAGAGGCCGATGAATGCAAAAAAACAACGTCGGGTTGAGATTACATGGTGGAACTTGGGTGCGATTACACCACGAGGGATTTGAATAATCTCAGTTTATTGAGTTCGAGATATTTTGTAATCGTAGATTAGTTTTAACAGGGACATTCTTAACCGTGCTCTCCAAAACTCGGATTAAAGGCAGATAAGAGTTTGTGTCACCGGATCCAAAAATCACTATTTCAGCCGCCTATTAGTCCCCTCGCACCGTGAAGATTCCTCCCTCTGGGTCGGGTTTGTGTTTTTTATTTTGTTGGCCTTCATATTTCTGGGCGAGGCTGTCGTAGTTTGAGCGACGTCTCGCTTCGGTCTCCCAAAAATTGTCCAATCGCGAATAAGTACTTTTTCTTTTGAGGTGCTTGTACTTTACCGGGCTGAAATATTTCCATTTAACTAACAGCTTTTGTCTCTGGTTACTTTTCAGGCACGCAAATCATACAAAAAGTAGATGTTTTGTACCACCTACATATAAATGCATCACTAATAATATTCCACTAATATCAAGGGGCCACTTTACTTCTTCCTGCTTGTAATGGTATATTTTTTATCGTGTATTATCGCTTAAACTTGTTAGTAATCTGAATCTGAATCTCCAACAGGTTATTAAAATGTGAATTTGAGCAATAAGGCAGCGTAAGGGTAGCTTCTTTTAATAAGAAGAAATTGAATAAACTTTATTTGTATAGCACCTGATTGTTTGTTGCTGATTGCTTGTGAGTGTTTTTGGGTTTAACTGTGAAACTGAATTGTCCTTCTGGGATGAATATAGTTGAATACCTCTGCCTGTTACATTAATAAATTAGAAAAATAAACATACGGCCCTCAAACGACAGCAATATGTTGTAAAATAGACTTCAGTCAAAGCTTCCAATGGTCTAATTGAAATTCTAAAATATGCACAAAGGGACATAAAAAGTGGAGTCAGCTTCTTTATTTTTTTTTTTCACCTGTAGTTATCACCTCAGACATCACAGAGTCATTTACACGTGCAGATTATTCCCATTAAAAAAAAATGAGAGCTCTTTATTCAACACGCCTGGTCATCGGTTCACAATCTTAGAGGGTCTAATAGTCTTTGTACTGTATATAAAAAAAAAAAAAAGACCAAAAAAATCCCGAGTGGGGTCTTGCGAGCGCTCAGATCAACTCCATGACCTCACTCAGCTGCTGGTTGTTTCAAAGCAGAGACATAAGAAGAAGAAGAAGGAAAAAAAAAAAACCTTAGATAACCATCAGTGTCTCCAATATCTTTCCTCAAAGAGGCTGAAGGCCCACATTGCCTATAATTGGATTTGATTTGCACTCCCAGCATCAGTTAGGGAGATTAAGGGCAAGCACAAAAATCCCCACGATTCCTTTTCATCCAGATGACAAGCAAGGCCTAACAGATCCTGAAAGGAATATTTGTTGATGGAAACCTTCCTCGCGTCGCCTCGCACAGAGGCTGCCGGAAAAATGACAGTCCCCGGGAAACAATAAACACATAATAAAAACGTAGATTATTACGGGTGTCTTAAGGATTTGTTTGATCTTTTTTTTTTTTTTTTGCCATCAAAGTGGGAAGGAAAAAAAAAAAAAAAAAGTGTCACTCGGTACCTGGATGATGGAGAACGACAAAAAGAAAACACTCGACCGGGATTCCTCAACAAACTTAAAACAAGGTGGAACAATAGTTTTACTTGGAGGAGAAAGACAACAAAAAGTAGTTAAAAAGTTGTTTGTGTACGGTGTGTGTGTATATATATAACGACCACATCTCGCCAACAAAAGCTCTCAAAAGCTCTCATAATACCAGACTTAACTTATTTTTCTTCCTCTTCATCGCCTGCGGGGAAGAGGGAGGTTCTGTTCCGGCCTGATAAGTCATCTATTTGAATGGATCGTCATTCTCACAGGTATGTAAATAAAAATAAATAAAAACAACAACAAAAACAAACAACCCATATTCCTCCTCTCGCCTTTTATTCCGCTCCTTTGACAACGAGCAATGCTTACACTAGATTAAATATCACCGTCAATAGACTTCCCCACGCTCGGGTGTCGTATTCACTCTACCCCATGCCAAAAGACTAATATTAGTATCTCCGGAAAATAATCTCTCTCTTTATTTCGCAAGTTCCCCGCTAAGGCATTCACATTTCGCATTTATCAGAGGATTTAAATGCGGATGAAATAGTATATAAGCTGGATCCCCTCAGGAGAGGTTCTCATTCTCTTGTATTCTTTCAGATGGGGAGAGAGAGAAGAAAAAAAAAGGAAAGAGAGAGAGAGAGAGAAGGAGCACGCTGCACCTTGGCGGAGAAAAAGGGAGGAGGAGGAGGAGGAGGAGGATGATGCCGAGGAGGAGGAGGAATTAATTTTTCCCCTCTGGGAGAAACACATGCTGGATCTCAAGAGTTGGAGGGAATCTTCCCATCTTGCTCTGATTGGCATTAACAGGAGGGGAGGGGGGAGGGGGGGAGAGGGAAAGAGATGCCATGGTTGTTACTAATGATTTATTGTCTGAAATGTGAACGGTGTTGTGGTGGGTGCTTGTCAAAAAAAAAAATACAAAAAATAAAACGTTCAGCGGATCTTCTCTTCGTTTTGGCTTTTTTTTTTTTTTTTTTTTTATGTCTTTTGAGCTTCAATTTCAATAAATTCATTATCAGGAAGTGAAACCAGAAACCCAGCCGGTAGGAGTCGAACCGGACGCAAACTTTTTTCAAACTACGAAAACAAAAACACCGAAACGAGATTACGGCGGAGAAAATAACAAATATTCTCCCGATCGACTGCAGTGTTGAATATTCTTCTCTATCGATTGATGGTTTTTACTTTTCCCAGATGTGATGGTTGCATTTGTTCCCAAGACGACTTCTCGAACTACGTTTTTGTCTGCATGCTTTGTTGTTTGTTTAATATCTGCTCAAAGTTTTTCACAAAGTTTTTCACAATTTTACACAGATATGGTCAAAAATGACGCAACATTTTTAAACATGTGCACCAAAGTCTTCCTCAAACTTCGGGGAAAACGCTGGTCAGTTTTTCAAAATCACGTTTACCAACAGTTTAAAATCCAAAGATATTAATGGTCACGTAAAGAAAAGCAGCAAACGATTAGAGTTTAGAAGGTGAACCTTCATGTCGGGCAAATCTTACTTCACGCATTTAAATAGTTGCTGATATTTTTTACACACTAATCACTTAATAAACGGATTCTTTCAGCTCTAACCGGGCTGGACTTCCTGGTTATAAAAGGATATTTACTGGAATATACAAGTTACATCACCTTCAGCTTTTTCTTATTTATTTATTTATTGATTAATATGTCCAAGAGAACGAAGCTATCGATTAACGAGCGGACAATCGGAGAGGAAACGCGGGATTTTATGAGTTATATCTCATATTAGGACACTTTATTTGCCACTTTTGGAAACTTTTGCGCGCGCGCAAAAAAAAGAAAGAAAAACACAAGTATATTCTCCACCTTTGGAAAAACGCTGTCGAAAATACATAATAAAGAAAAAGTAATTGAATTTGAACCCTAAACCTAAAGAAGGAAAGCAAAGGTTTAAATGAACAGCGTCAGTGAAAGATCATTTAAACTACGATGAAGAACCAGTGATGGAAGCTGAACTCCGACGAAGGGAAAGTGGATGAAACCGATCTACAAACCAAAACCTGGAAACCTTGAACCTCACGACATTAAAGGGCGCACGACTTATAGTTGATTTTTTTTTTATTACACCAAAACGGGTGTAAACAAGAAGAGGATGTCGGTTCCGTTTCGAGTCCAGACAGCCTCGGGCCCGACGAGGACCGGACGCCGAGTCCGGCTGGACACGCCGAAGGTACCGGGACGTCCTGGAGCTCCCAGCGCAACTTTCCACCGAGCGCATTGTTTTGTTCGTTGCGCACAAAAAGTAGAAAAACTGACAACGACGAAGTCCTGAAAGAGAAAACCTCGAGAGGAAGAAAACCCCCAAAGAGCTTTAATCCCTCAACGTTTGACTGACAGGTAAAAGTTTTGAAACAAGAGTGGCGAGCGCCAGGCGAGGAGCGAAAAATATAAAAAAAAGAAATCAAAAAAAGAAAACCTCACAGATTACCACTTTAATATTTGATAGCGCGCGGGGGCTTCCTACCACTTAGTGTAATTAAATCAGTCGAGACCTCACTTACAAAAAGACTGAATTTGGACTCCATTTGTGTCGTACTGGGTTTCATTCACTCAAACAACCGGGACGTCGGGTTTCACAGTGACGGGCAGGAACAAACAAAAAAACAAAACAAAAAAAACAACCACCAAATCTCTCAGCCACCGTTTGATGCATTTACACAACAGACGCACAGATAATGCGGTTAATGGCCAGACGTCTAGCCAGACACTGTCCCTCCTGTGTGTTGACGGGGAGACAGAAGGCTGTCGAGCTGCACGCAGATCAACACGTATTGACTCAATCTATTGACAAATGAATTTGGGGGCAAAGTCCTTCTGCGAGTTGTTGATTTAGGTGTCACAGTTCATTCCCGCCGGTGCCAACACTCACAACACATATCTCCGCCTTGATCTGACGGCAAGCTGTGAGTTCAAATATCCTTTTATTAAAGCGTAATACATCAGAAAACGATCATGATGTTTCCCGGTCCCGGCTCGTTATGAACGGTAAACCGCGACTACGAAGCGCGTCGCGGTGAGAGATCCGTTAAAAAAAAAAAAAAAAAAAAAAAAAAAACACAAATAAATAAATAAGTTTAAAAAAATCGGAAAATAAACGGCTGTGAATTTTCGAAAATGGAAATGAGACGAATGCAAACGCAAAGTTTGTTTTCCTGCAATATCACAGTCAAGCGACTACATTAAAAAGCAATTAAAACTAACTATTGCATTACAAGGGAATGAATCAACTTTCAGCGCGTTGAAACGCATGTTTTCTCCATAAAGCGCGGTGTAAATGAAACTCTTCATTAAGGATTAAGAAATAATAAAGCAAAAAATTAAGCCTGTAGTGTGAGCCCGTTTTAAAATGTTCATTATTAGCTGTATTTGCTTTAATGAGCCGTCGGAGAGAGAGAGAGAGAGAAAAAAATACAAAATACAAAAATAAGCGGAGAGAAAAAATGTGCCCCCGTGATAACTTGATCAAGTTTCTGAGTTCATATTTCAGGGGAGGAGGAGGAGGAGGAGGAGGAGGAGGGAGAGGAGGAGGAGGGGGAGGGGAGTTAATGAAATCTTCAAAGAGAGATCAGCCAATTTCATTTCACCAACTTCTCGACTTTGTACAAAGATGCAGCAGGTGTCGGCTCCCGAGAAGAGTTTTTGGGTAAATATTGATCCTGTAAATATGTGTGCCGTTCACACCCTCCCCTGGATTCTTCCTCTCCGGGAGACGCTCGCACGCCCTCCCTGCAGCCGACACCAGAGATAGTTAGCGGATGTATCGTCTTCAGTCCGCGGCGAGCCACCCCCCCCACCCCACCCCGCACTCCCTCCCACCCCCCACCCCCCCGCCGTCTCCCACAAGGCCACTGTGGGAAGAGGGTACAACTGTCGCGAGTGGGCGGCCACATCTGTTCCCTGAGATGGGCGAGGACACCCCCCCCCCCACCCCCGTCCCATCCTCCCCTCCGCCCCCGGAGGTCATGGCACGCCTCGGCTGACGTTTCACATGCAAAACCGCGAATAACCGCCGCGGTATCTCGGAGACAAAAAAGGGGGCCTTTACGGGTGCCACTCGCCTTCAGATCCGAGCCTCGACTTTTCTAACGGAAGAGACCTCCTCCTCGTCCTCCTCCTCGTCCTCCTCCTCGTCCTAGTCCTCCGTCTCGGCGCTTTGAGCAGGTTAAGTGTATTCAAGGTGTACAAAAGCCCCCCCCCCCCCCTCCCGACGGTGGAATACACTCGCAGTCGGTGGCGCAGCGTTTCTTCCGTTGAAGCGCCATATGCATGGCGCTGCCGCGTGCTATAGCTGCCAGCTTTCACATGCATGAGGCGTTTGGGAGAAAAAAAATAGAAATGAATATGCGCACACGCATACACACACACACACACACACACACACACACACACACACACAAAATGAGGACACAATTTATGGACTTAAAAAACTGCATCAGTGTCTCAGCTTACCCGACAAAACTTTACTGGAAGAATATTCAGAATCACAAATGTACAGATTTCTCTTTTCATGAAGTCAGGACTCGACTCCTACAACAGGCGGGGATGAGTGTGTGTGTGTGTGTGTGTGTGTGTGTGTGTGTGTGTGTGTGTGTGTGTGTGTGCGTGCCCCCGCAACAAAGTGAAAGTTTAAAATCCAAGTCAAGCTCTGAGGAGAAAAAAAAAAAAAAAGAGGGAGAGAAGAGGGAGAAATTGTGTTGTGTGGTTTGCATCCTCCACCCTCCTCCCCCCACGCTTAAAAGAGCTGGAGGGGGAGACGAGGGCAGGACGGAGACGGGGACGGCGACTCAGGTGACTCGGAGGTGGAAAACGATGGGAGTGCATACGTCCACGGGGGAGGAGAGGGGGGGGGGGGCGGGGGGGGGGCAGCGATGGCTACGGTAGCAGAGGGCGAGCAGAGAGCGTGGAGGATGAAAGATGGAGCCTAATCCTCCACATGTGGCATCTCTCCCCCCTCCCCCCCCCCACACCACCACCCCTCTTCTTTTTTTTTCTTTTTTTTTGAAAAAGGAAAGCCAACTGGAGCCGTTCTTTGGACTCTAGGCCAGGGGCTCCAGGAAAGCGTTGCCTCCAGCCAAAGCACATAGTGTGAAATGAGAAGCTAAAGCTTGAATGTGCTTTTGTTTATCAGAAAACTGCACTCTAAGTGGGATTGGCAGCGGAGAGGGCCCAAAACTCCATAAGTCATATAGACTGGCTCAGGCCGAAGTGGAGATGGCACGGCGAAGTTTCAGGCTTGAGCGGCCCGGGAAAGGCGGCTCTCGTCAGTCAGCCGCTTGGCACGGGACAAGTACAAAGGCTGGTATCAAGGAGGTCAATCTTAAAGTCCCAAAATATGGTCACAAGTTGAGTAAAAATAAAGACGAGGAAAAACAAACAGTTGTTATCCACAGGTCTGGTTGGAGCAGCGCGACACATCGAGCCCTAAAGCTCGGGAATTGGGGAAACAGATTTCCAGGGTGTGAGGAAGGCCAGCAGGGTGCCAAAGACCGATGGATCGTGTGTGTGTGTGTGTGTGTGTGTGTGTGTGTGTGTGTGTGTGTGTGTGTGTGTGTGTGTGTGTGTGTGTGTGTGTGTGTGGAGATCCATGACCGTGAGGCTTCTTGGCTCCGAAGCGCCACAAAGAGAACTTCAAAAAGTAGGCAGAAAGTTGTGAAAGGAGCTTTTGGACGGATCGGAGACGAGGCTGGAGGACGAGGCGGGAATCTGAGGCAACGACTGACCTTTGGCCAATTCACTCCCGAGTCTACGGCTGCTTTTAATTCTTGTTTCTTGACTGACTAAAGTAGAAAAAAAAAAAAAAAATGAGGCGACAACATCCAGCAAACTTTGACAAACGACAACAAAGTGTTTTTACAATCTTCTGTAACACTTTGGATAAGACTTCTATCACAAAACTGTCAAGACCCTACGTTCAATATTGTATTATATAAATGTTAGAAAGCAGCTACCGACTAATATTTAATAAAGGAATAAAATATATCACTGAAAAGAAGATCAAGGGGGACAAGCAGGTTAAATACACTCAATCATAAAAGGTGCACGTTTTCAGAAAATCATGGGAAGATTTGGGGATTTCCTTTCCAACCTGTAATTTTGCTGTTTCTCGACACCTTTTTTTTTTTGCATAGTCACAGTTGAGACACTGAGCCGACTGGATCTCACGATACGAGCAATTAAGAATATAAGAATCCGTATCTGCGTTGTGATACGACTGCATGAAGAAAATGAAAAGTGTGAAGAGAGTTTGGGGCTGAGTGTGGGAAGCGGAGTTCAGGAAGGTTTCCGGGTATGACGTTACAAATTTTTGGAGGAACCAAAACATCCCGAGGTCGGATGAAGTCATTTCTTAAGAAGGCGCATTAGATAAATCCATACTCCAATCGTACATCGTACATCGTACGCGGGGCAGCAGATTACCCATCGTAAGAAAAATCCAACCAACGTTGCAAAACTCAAGCGTCAAACTTATCACCTATTTTTCTTTGGTGCCGAACGCGGAGTCTGGAAACGGGAGCTAGCGGCGACGGTTACGATCGTTCGCAGAGAGCTTCATCCGTTTATCGACTACCCGTCTGTAAATAGTTCAACCAGGAGTAGTAACTTCAGCCTGATTGACAATAAGTTACTTTTTTTGTTGTTGTCATTATTGGACTAAAGGCCGACTGGACGCTACAGTGACTCACTATCGCCTCTCGAGGTATAAAGCGGTATTACAAGACGGGATGGGCAGGGAATCGGTTAACACGCTAACTTCAGTGTATATTTATTTATATCTCTGCACACACAATAGACGTCTTCGACATGATGTAAAAAACGTAGTTCTTCACATTCTGTGGAAAGTTTTAGTTCATTTTTTTTAAGTTTGAAATTAAAACACCTTTAAATGAAGTTTACAGGTTCCTTTGTTTTCTATTGAAGTATTAACTGGTGATAATCTGGGCAAGTAGCTGAGACGCAGCATTGTTGTACACATCTTTTTAATACCCTTCTTTTATATCTATTGACTGTCTGTAAAAAGGCAACGAATCAGTGCTTATTTAAAGGCAAAAGTGTTTAAAATGATTAATTAAAGTGAAATGAAAGGTGCAGTCATAAAAAACTTTGGCAACAAAACATCTTATTCCTTTAGAGAACTACTGACTTTTGTGTTATGTGTGTATATGTCACACAATGTGAAGGTTTTTAGTACCAAAACATAAAACAATTAAAGCTAAAAGTCAAATAAGGAGGTTTGAAAAGTTTCTTATTTAAAAGGCAGCATTGTTAAGAAGTGGTCCAGTAATCTTCTGTTACATGTTTTCTGGACTATCCAATGAAAAGACCAAACAACTATGAATCAAATACTGATGACCACAAAGTGTGTAGCTACAAACCAGATATATCTCATTCCCTCTGTGTTGTCCAAAAACTATTAAAAAAAAAAATAGAAAAAGAGTTATTTCATGACTATGAATACACCAGTTTCCTCCCACGTACGGTCCGGCTGCTGTAAATACCCAGAGGAACAACAAATGTCTCATCCGCAGCTGAAAATAGTGCCAAAAAAACGAGTGCATTACTCCGGTTTGAGTGGTGACTTCTAAAAACCACCCAGCTGTTTGAGGAAATTATTTAGTCTTATTTCATTATTTATGTCTCCAGTTGGGAGAAAAAAAGAAGAAGAAAAGAACTGGGCTGGTGAGCTGAGAGCCAGAGAGAGACGGTGGAGGGTGGGGGCTGAAGAACTAAAGAGATGCTTCGTGAAATTTACCGACAACACAAATATAGATTTACACCTGATAAACACAACTCTGAAGCACACATCGGGTTTTTTTTTTGCAGTGACTAAAAGGAAAAGAAGAAATACAGCATTACTTGCTGGGACGACAGCGCGGAGGTCACAACGCGCCATTCGATCCAAAGCGTCGTCGATTTTTTTACAAAGAAAAATACGGACTTTTTAAGCCGACCCGGGCATTTCATCGGGCAAACATCCATTCACAATAAATCTCTTCTAACAGACCCGTGCGTGAAACCACGCTCATTGATATCCAATACACTCCAGAGCCCAGATACTTTGCTGCTGCTTTTTTTTTTTTTAAAACAACACTGCAACACAAAGCCGGCACGTCGTCATTGCGGTGCATTTACTCCACTGCAGCAGCGGCAGCGGCAGCCCTGCCTTGTACTCGCTCATTGAAAAAAGGCTGTACCACTTTCAGTCACTCGAGGACAGACACAAAGAGCAGGCGCTTTTTCAAAGGGGCCCATTGTGGAGCCCAGTGAAATTATTCAATTAGTGAATTTAGCACCTGATCTGGTTAGCCAGTAGCCCCGAGGACGCTACAGCTGCATAAGAGAGAGGCAGGGAGTTAGAGACATAAAAGAAGAGGGGGGGGGGGCTGGAAAGACCAGACGGTGTAATATTCATTACCTCCCACTCTCCCCCCCCTGTTTTATGACAGCAAAATTACCCAGTATTCATATCGCACACTGTAAAATATTGCTTTTCATAACACACTTCGCTCTTCGCGGTGCGAGATATTATCGGCAAATTGAAGGCATGCGTGCATTTCGTTAAACAGATTGTAGATTTGCGACTCGGAGGTTTACGTTCAGGCCGATATCCTCTCTCTCTCACACACACACACACACACACACACACACACACACACACACACACACACACACACACACGTGTGGGTTTTTTGGGGTTTTTTTAGGACACGAGATCAAAAGCAGACGAGCGCGGACACGTCGTGAAATCCGACAGATCGGTTCCGGTTCAGGAAGTCGTAACGACATCCTGCCAATTGTTCAGGTGTTGTCTGTTGTCATGGTAGCGTTAACAATACACAACTGTTCCTGCTGCGCGTGCACGTCAACACCCGCTTTTGATTTCGTGAACATTTGCAATTTCAACACGGATGTGAAACTTGAGAGAAGGAGAATTTTTTTTTAATTTTTTTAGGGAACAGGTGGGATTAATGATCGTGTTGTTACGGGAACAAGAAACTTCTTGCCGAGTTGGAGAAACAAAGTTCACGTGGTTTGCACCAAAGGTCCCGGTAGAACTCGGTGTTCACAGTCGGATCCTTTGGGGGAAGGAATTCACGGTGACACAACCGACGTCAAATAAAACCCCACCTGGCGTCTCCTGAACCTGACGCGCCTTCTTCTTCGGTCTCGGACGGTGAAGCTCCGCCCCCTTTGAAACGGTGAACGTCACTCGAAACGCGTCGCTTCGTCGCCGTAGACTTTCTGAAGCATTTTAAGGATCTCCGTTACCGATTTCCAGAGTTTGACACAAACGTTGAAGTCCGCAATCTGCTCAAGTTTCAGGTCTGTGGTCAAATCTGAAATACGCACCAACAAAACTACGCGTGACTCCGGTGCCGATGTTGATAAAGCGACATCGCTTCAAATACTTGCTTCCAAAGACTATAGCTTCCTCCCGCTCCGTGCGAGTCACCGTGCCGCACACCGTTCACGCACAACAGGAACAGTTCTGAAACTATTCGATGCCCCTTTGAACTAGAAAACTACAGAAGTAAAGCAGATAATCAAGGCTAAAAATAACAGCGGCAGCAGCCACATGCATGAAAGACAGCTGGAAAAAAATTCATAATTAATAAGTTAGCAGGCTTATAATATCACTGCCCCGTCATTAAGTTGATGTGTTGCTGCTTTCTGAATTCTTCAAAGTCAGATTTACTGTCGTGTAACTTTTTTTTTTTTTTACATACAAGGAATTTGTCAAATATAATCGTGTGAATAATATAACCAACTCAAAAAGGTATATAAAGATAAAACAGAAAAATATGTACCGGTGCAAAAATCCACAGTATAAACAATAACTTATGTGTAATAATACAAAGAATTATAATAATTGAGTGACTGTAAAGTGCCGTGTTAGACTTGAGTTCACAGATGTGCAAAATAAGATTATAGATGTTAATGTCATTTGTATTTTTATGACGCGTATGAGAATTTTAGGTTTCAGCTGCAGCCCGAGAGAGATAGAAAAATGTGATACTTATAATTTGAATTGAAATGTTGGGGAAAAACAATAATGAAATCACCGCGGGGCATTAAAATGTTTGGCCCCGGTTCATGTCCGGTCTTACCTCCGCTACCTCGAGGTTGTTTCGGGCACACTGCTATCAGAGATCCAACGCAAATCAAAAGTGTAATAACCTCAGCAGCCATCTGGATCGAGAAGCTCCCTGTTTCAGCCTTCAGAGAGGATTGCTTTGACAAAAAAAAGAAAGAAAGAAAGAAAGAAAGAAAGAAATTTGAGCCTGATGGAACCAGATGGCTCACAAGGTCAGCTGTTCGGCACACAGCAACACAGAGGCGACATACATTACAGGAACATGCCAAGCCTTCTGTACGAGCCTCGGAGCATTGTGATCATTTTGTCAAAATGAATCTAATAAACCACATTACCAAAGTGGAAAAAATCTGGAGTTTTTTTTTTTTTTTTTCCTCCTCCCTTCTTCTGATATGTATGGAAGATTTCTTGATCACTATAATTAGGAGAACTCTAATGAGGCAATTATAGACAACTGATGAAAGCAGTTGATGAGTTGTGCACAAGAAAAAAAAAAAGAAAAAAAAAAGAGTGAATATCTGAAGAAAAGCAGCAATAAATTGTAAGTTTGAATTGACCCGAGTAATTAAAGGCCGTGTAAATACTTACTTGCAAAACAGCTACATTAAATATTAATCATGCAGGTGCTGGCCAAACATTTCTCAGAAGTTGTGGGCAAACTTCAGGGGGAAAAAAACAACAAAAAACAACAACAACAACAGCAGCAGTCTATTAAAAGACAAATTTAATTTTAAAAAAAGCGAGTGAGATAGCGCATTCAGCAGCCAGTTGTCTGACTTTGAGTCGTTTCTCTCAGCTCGGTCTGAACGCTCGCCGTCGCGTGCGGAGACACAAAGCTGTAATCCACTCGGGAACGCAGCGACTGAGACGAGAGGAAAAAAACACTCTTTGGGCTCGGATACCTCGTTTGCACTCGCAGCAGTGCAGCAAAGACTTTCACTGCTGCGGGCAGATAGCGGGCGAGCCGGTTCGCTGTTTAAGATCGGCCCGCAGACCTGCGTGGAGGGGGGTAGTGGGGGGGGGCAAAAAAAGATGAGCAAAAAAAATACGAACGGAAAGTTTTTAATTATTCTGAATACTTTTGACATAACACAAAAAAAAAACAAAAAAAAAAACAACATCATTTTCATAATTTTGTTTGTTTGTTTTTGGGTGGTTTTGCATACATTAGCACAAATAAAACCGGTGCCCCCGTCGTTGGAGGGATTAGCAGACTCTGAAAACTTCCTGGACATATTAAATGTCACGTTACGTTTGCGCGGACTTTTCCGTTTCTTAAAATGTGCGCTTGCAACGTCAAATGATGCAACGCTGTTTCCATTTTTGACGAGTGTAAATACACTTGTTGTTTCACGCCGACGGATTAAAGAGTTTTTCAGATTGTGCGGAAATAAAAGACTCAAAATTCAGCACATTGTTGAAAATAAAAATATCAAATGTAGTTTGGGTCGTTGTGTTTTTTACGCTTCAAGATGCCGACACAAAACAAGTTGATTTGAAAAGAAACTTCACTTTAAAAGAGGTTTTTTTAGAATTAATTTGACAAGAAAATAGATTTCTAAAGTACATTTTTTTTCTAGTCAAGTATCCTCAAACGTGTCCTCGGCCACGTCGGTAGCGCCGCGCAGGAAACCGGCGACTCCGACCATCCCTCCGCATCGAGGCCACGCGAGCACGCGGCGCATCGCTCCTCGTCTGCTGCCACTCGACGGCGGAGTCAGCTGATGCCGGTGACGTCGCGGCGCTCCGGACGCATGGCCGGTTGAGACCGGCGTCTGCGTGGGCTCGGCGCGCCAGCTCCACGCAGCGGGAGTGTGGCCGAGGAGAAAGGAGGCGGCCCGGGGGCAGACTCTGTGTCAGCTGATAGTGCAGAGGGTGGGCAGGGCCGGGGGGAGGGTGGCATGCCTGGGCGCGAAAAGGCTCGCCAAGACCCACACTCTTTTGGCATTTTGGCAAGGGCAAGCGGCGAAATAAAATGATCCAATTTAAGCTGGTTTAAGGAGTGCCGGAGAATATTCAAATATTTATTTTTGCAGGGCATTCGGGGAGGCTGTGCTTGCTCCGCAGATCAGCGGGAGGAACCAAGTTTCCGTCTATAAGCCTCGACGATGGCGACACCATCTTGATAGCCAGTTGGCCTCCAGTGGTGGAAAATGGATCCGACGGTGGAGTCGTGCATTCCTGCTGCTTTCGCCTTCTTCTAAATCCTCTTTCCTGCTCTCTCGCTCGCTCTCTTGCATACCTCCTTTCATAATTACACCACCTTCCCCTTTTCATGTGTCATTTTCACGTCCTTTATATCTCTCTGTTCTCCTATTTCGACAAAACTTAAAATCTAATGAGACAAAACTCTAGCCGAACATTAAACAAAAAATCTGGTTTTTAATTCTGCTTTTATAGTCGCTGAGTACTTTTGTCTGATACTTGAAATCCAACTATGATAATAAAGCTTTTGCTGAATGGTTTCCCTTAACTACCAAAAAATAATGTCCGGCTCCCGTCTATATTTTCTGTTTGAGACCGACATTGACGGCAGGATCTTTCAAATGATTGCTTTTTAATGCCATTATTGTTATTATGGTTATTATTACTGCTAATGAGGGAAATACAGCCCTGGTTTTCCTCAGCATGAATTTCACCATGGAAATAAATGAGTAAAAAAGCCTTTATTGAATTACACTAAAAGCAATCTCAAATAAATGGGCCTTGAATCTGCCTCCATGAGACGATGCTTGCTATGGTATAATTTCATTGTGCGGGGAATGAGAACAGCGGGGCCAAAGACACAGACAGACCCCTGATATGGAGGGCTTCAGTATCGTCTTGGAAACGATAATGTGTGTGTGTGTGTGTGTGTGTGTGTGTGTGTGTGTGTGTGTGTGTGTAAGGACTGAGCTACGCATCGTATTTTTTTTCCATCCTGTTTTGTGTCATCTTTTCTGTTTTGAAGAATGTGAAACAAGGGCGTCGCCGCCGCCGCCACGCCAAGTCCTTAATATTCAGTCCATAAATAGAGCAATTATGCAATCATCATAAATCCCACGACACCTCAGTATATCGAAGCGGCCCGAGCACCGCAGCTGCACAATTACTTTTAACTTTTACAATTACATTTACTTTCCAGACCGAGTCAAAGTGTTGTTTTTTTTTTAAAGCGCTCAACTAGCAGATAAAAAAGAAAAAAGGGGATTTTTTTTTTTTTTAATTTTATGTTTTTTTACAAAAGCTAAATCTGCATCAATTCTCTCCAGTTATTCTCTCCAGTTATCAACAAGTTACATCAGCAGTCACTCCGTGTTCAATATGAAGTCTCCTGGGATATTTATTGTGAGCGACGTCAATAGACTTTGTTGTTCTTTCGAAGGTCGCGACCTCTCGTCGCATAAACCCTCCATTGTGTGCCGGAGGAGTTCAGGTCACCGGAGCAGACGGGCTCGAAAATAACACGATTGTCGGTTTTTACATATCGCACTGATAATCACGTTTTTATTCTCTGTTCTCTTAGTCCTGTTTTTAAAGCATTGCTTCACTCCGCGAGAGGAATAATTGAGTGACTTGTGAGCAGGAGTTAATTGAAATAAATGAGGAAAAAACAAAAACACACACAATGTCGCCCGTCCTTTTACCTTGTTTTTCCTGTTATATTGTGTATATGTTATATTTAAACTGCCGCTGCGGATTCGATTATTTCAACCTTTCTCAACAAATTGACTTGATGCAAGAATTTAAAAGCGGTCCGATTTTGTCTCGTTTCAAATCAAATTTCACGTCTAATAATTCTTGAGTCTCGTGACACAGAGTCGTTTATGGAAAGCATTTCATAAACTTACAGAAGGGAATAGGTGAGTAACACTTGTGCATCATGTATTCCACATTTCGTGCTACAGTGCCGCTACGTCAGAGGTAAATATTAAAGTTTTCTTTTTTGCACTACAATTATACGACAGCTGAAGATGCTGCTCAACACTTCAGATTCATATTTTACACAATTTTTGTTCGTTTTGGTCGTTAACGCCCTAAAAAGCACGTTTTTATGAGTTTAAAGGAACGCAGCGAAATAAAATCCATGTTTTTAGCAACATACAACTACAGCTAATATTATCCACCAAAGCTAAAAGGAAGCTTTGCTGTTATCGTTACACATCAACAAATGATGAAAGTCCAGGATGTTATAAACTAACGTTAGCGACCGGTAAAAACTATCAACAAACCTAGCAAGCTAACAAATGCCTGAAACTACTGCAGAGTGAAATATCGCTTTCCTGTCCAGAAGCAGTTTAATTAGCTGCACATAATAAACCCGTCAAAACCTTTCTGTTTTTTTTCCACCAACTGATGGCGACTCTATTGCAGCATAAAAACAGTTCTTGCATGAGTCCTGTCCCCATTTTTTCAGGGACTTTTTCTTTTCTAATTGCTGTTTTTTTTGCAGTTTTACTTCACCTGGTAGCTCAACTATCACTACTCGGATAGACTAAACTTCTCAGATTTAGTTTTATTTATGAAACTCTTAAAGATCCAAAAAGGTCAAACTATCCTTAATTAAAAAAAAAAAGAAAAGCAAAACCGTCCCTCTCAACCACCTTGTGACCCTCTGAAGGGGCTGTGACCTTACGTTGGGAACCATCGGCCTACAATATATCATAATGTTCCAACTATTTACGTAAATCAACAACTGTCATAAAAAATGTTGTCTCTGTTCTGACACTTAAAGTACGTTCTGCAAATAATACTTTGAATTTTTGACTTTATAACTTAGTGAGTCACTTAACATCGGGGGAATTTTGACTTTTGTCACTGCTTTCAATTAAGTTAAAAATCTTCCATTCAA
>NW_027185421.1:340000-493651 GCF_022577435.1 Embiotoca jacksoni | reverse complement strand
ATTTTGCAGTTTGGGTAACACTCAGCATTTTTCTGATCCGAACAACTAATTAAGTCAAACAAGGAAAAAATCAATCTATGGATCAATCGATATATATACATATATATATATATATATATATATAAACAAACATTAAATTGAACACACCAAAATAGCACCAAAGTAAAGGGGAACTATTTGACCTCTAGTCAGTGTTGAATCTCTAAAGACAAAAGTAAAGGTTTTCAACAACAAAAAAATAATATAACTTGCATGAGTTTGATTAAAAGGGAATTTCTGCAGTTGAAATCAAATAATAAGTCTATTTTTTTTAGTCTTTTAAATCCCAGAAGTTTTGTTTTACATGCTATGAAGTGAAATCAGAAACTACAACTATATTGGACTATAGTTTAAAAAAAAAAAAAAAACATATTTATACATTGAAGTCCATTAATTTACAGCTTTCACACCATCAGGGCATTAATTATCAATCTGCGCTGATAAATATTAATGACGAGGCTGATATTAGTCGTACTGTACAACGTGAAGCCGCGGGGATTTCTTTTCCTCCGTCTAATATTTATTTCACGCTCTGGAAGTATAAGGTCACGAGATAATTATCTTTTGAACGCCGCTCATCGACGACGGCGTCGAACAAATTAAGACTCGAAGTCGGAAGTTAAAGCCGAAAGCGGCAAATAAAAAGTCGCCCTTCTTCAACGTTTCTCCGGCGTTGTTATGACGACCGCTTTTAACCTTCAAACTTTCACCTCGTGTGTTATTGTCAAAGCAGATTATCCCCAAAATATTAAAACGAGCTAATCTCGTGTTGACGATGTCAACAAAAGTCCAAACTGTCAAAGCGGCCGGAATTGTTTTTTTTTTTTCCTGAAAATGATTTTCACGAGATAAATCTGTTGATATTGTCAATAAGACACTGTCGGCGTGTCGCCTTTAAGGGCGGCCTAATGATGATGATGATGTCGTGTTAATGATGGACAGGTGATAATAAACAGTAATGCTGGTGTTGAGGGTTGAAGGTAGTTCGAGGCAAAGTTCAAAATGTGGAAATCGAGATCTTGAATAGATAAATAAGTAAATATAGTGACATCTTATTGAAAAGGTTCTTCCAGACAGAAAGGAAGGTGTCGCTCTCTGTCGTCGGGCCGAAGCGTCGACATCAAAGCTAAAAGAAACGTCACCAAGCGCCTCTGACCAGGTTGCACAAGAACAAAAACAGGAAACCAACAGAAAACAGGAAGCGAGCGCACCTACGGTTGACGTCAGAGCCGAACCGTGGAGGTCATGCGAAGCGCTGAACATCACCGGCTGCATGCTCGCTGATGCAGAACGTCTTCACAGAGCTCACCAACACCTACGAACGCTGAACGCTCACCAACGCCTACAAACACTCACCAACAATTACGGACGCTGAACGCTCACCAACGCCAACGAACACTCACCAACACTCACCAACACTCACCAACGCCTATGAACGCTCACCAACGCCTACGAACGCTGAACGCTCACCAACGCCTACGAACGCTCACCAACACCTACGAACGCTGAACGCTCACCAACGCCAACGAACACTCACCAACACTCACCAACACCTATGAACGCTCACCAACGCCTACGAAAGCTCACCAACACCTACGAACGCTGAACGCTCACCAACGCCAACGAACACTCACCAACACTCACCAACACTCACCAACACCTACGAACACTCACCAACGCCTACGAACGCTGAACGCTCACCAACGCCAACGAACACTCACCAACACTCACCAACACTCACCAACGCCTATGAACGCTCACCAACGCCTACGAACGCTGAACGCTCACCAACGCCTACGAACGCTCACCAACACCTACGAACGCTGAACGCTCACCAACGCCAACGAACACTCACCAACACTCACCAACACTCACCAACACCTATGAACGCTCACCAATGCCTACGAACACTCACCAACGCCTACGAACACTCACCAACGCCTACGAATGCTGAACGCTCACCAACGCCTACGAACACTCACCAACACCTACGAACGCTCACCAACACTCACCAACGCTCACCAACGCTCACCAACGCCTACGAACGCTCACCAACGCTCACCAACGCCTACGGACGCTCACCAACGCCTATGAACGCTCACCAACAATCACCAACGCCTACGAACGCTCACCAACGCTCACCAACGCCTACGGACGCTCACCAACGCCTATGAACGCTCACCAACGCCTTCCAACGTTCACCAACGCTCACCAACGCCTATGAACGCTCACCAACACACATGAACGTAAAAAAAAAAAAAAAAACAGACAAGAAGTTTCCTCAACAACGTGAGAAAGAAGAGACGAAGTGACCGATCTGGTGCTGTATCACCAGGCGGTATACTCACATCCTCTCCATTCAACCCCCCACCCGCCCCACCCCTCCTCCCCCCTCAATGTTCCACCCACCCGACGTAGGGGTCAAACGTTTCTTCATTTGAAAAATACAAAAAAAAACAAAAAACGACCTCATTATGAATTCACGAGCAGCAGAATGTCAGCAGAGAAGCTTTTAACGGTGAAACGGTAAAAACTCACCTCTCGGACCCGAGATGGAGAAAACGGTGACACCCAGAGGTGGAAGTTTTGAGGGGGCGTTTATTTCTTTTTTGTGTGTTTTTTTTTAAAAGGGTCCAACTCGCTGTGTTGATGTGTTTGTTTTTTTTTAAACAGGAAATGGAAGGAGTTGTTGAAACCGCTCGCGTACGAGACCTCGACGTCTTTGAATCGGAGGGATCGGTTCTCCGGGTTTCAGGGAGCACGTCTGCACCGTGTACTGAACACAGCTGCGGTGCGCCATGTGGTTTAAATGGCTCTGTGTGTGTGTGTGTGTGTGTGTGTGTGTGTGTGTGTGTGTGTGTGTGTGTGTGTGTGTGTGTGTGGTGTGTGTGTGGTGTGTGTGAATAAAAGGACCCCAAACTGCAGAGTAATTGCTGCATTTTCAGAGACTCACTCCCCAAAACGTTTGATATTATTATTCAGCTCCTGAAAGACGTGCCAAAGATTTCCACCAAGAAAACATGGAAGTAACCCCCCCCCCCCCCCACTCCACAACCCTCCGGAAAAAAAAACAAAAGAATCCACGCGAGCCCTTTTTCTTTCTTTAATTGTCCTGTAAAATATGTCTTTTTGAAGAATAATGAATTGATGTTTTGTGTTTGTGGAGCCTCAAAATCATGATACGTAGTAACATGACTCCCCCCCCCCCCCCCCCCCCCCCCCCCCCCCCCATCATCACCACCACCACCCAAAAACCTGCTCCAACAGCAGGCTGCTCTGCACCACCTCGCTCCGCGCACGTTGACATGTTTTCCACGTTTCGCATGTTTTACACGATGTTCACCGCGGCTCCCCGTTTCCCTTTTCTCTCGTTTTTGTTGTTGTTTTTTTTTTGTTGTTTTTTTTTTTGCCTTGGCCGCGGTTAGCAAGCATTGGAAAAAAAAAAACCACACACAAAAAAAAAAAAAAACAGGAGCGCCGGTGAAAGCGAGCATTGTCGGCAAAAAAAAAAAAAAAATTTCTATCTGGCATGACGCAAGCAAAGCCGCAGTCATTTCCACTGTGATTGTCGGGCACCATCAGAGAGCATCGATAACCCCTGCCAGGCCTTGGCACCGCCAACAGGTGCCGGTTACTGCCAGCTCCGAAGTTGGCACCGAGGCGGCTGTGAAAACCCTCTGACATCCAGAAGGGCACAGATTTGCACTGAATGCACCACTGAATCAACACTGCTGATTATCAATTAACATATACCGTTTTGTATCGCACAGAAAAGAAGAGGGAAAAAATGGGCTTTTTTTTGGGGGGGTGGGGGGGTGGAGGAGGTGGGGGGGGGAAACACAGAAAGCCTGTTTAAAGATACTAGCTGTGTGCTGGTCTAATCACGCGCTGAATGCAGATTTAGCTTCTGTTCAAGGTGGGTTTTTACAAGCCCGCGTGGCTTTTTGTGTGTCGAGGGGGAAGATTCACGACGTGGCGAGCGGCGAGCGGGAATTGTTTCCGGGCAGGATTTTTGTATCCCGATGGCTACGTTTGCATAGAAATCCTATAAAAAAACAACAAAAAAACAACAACAACAACAAAAAAATGCCACGACAGGCTGGATGCTCGTATTTAAAATCAGATTGAAAACACATTTCACCTTCAGTGTGTGTGTGTGTGTGTGTGTGTGTGTGTGTGCGTGTCACATCAGGAGTCACATCTGGCCTCGGCTTGCCTTTTTCTTTTCTTTTTCTTTTTTAAAACCTCCACGTTCACGTCACAGCAGGAGCGAAAGTATTGTGTGTATTTCTTCACTAATAATCGGCACACAAAAGGGAAAAAAAAAAAAAGGGGGGGGAGTGGGAGTGGGGGGGGGGGCAGACGGGAGACGTATCGGTGTTGGCTCGGCGTCGGGGAAAGCGTCTTTATTTAGCGTGTCAGGCGAAAGAAAGCGGCGCCATCGCTCCCGAGCGTACGTAGGTGTTGTGATGTCTTCATGCTCGCCACTCCTGAAGCCTTTTCTAATGGGCATTAATGCGATTATTTGCTTTCCCCTAATACAAATTAGTCTGCGCATCCGAGTCTGACGCAAAAACAAACGGAGAAAAGGGTGAAAAGCTCGCCCGACTTTGAGCGCCTTTCTGCGAGCGTCTCCCACAACAACAACAACAAGAAGAAGAAGAAGAAGAAGAAGAAGAACACACACGCGCACATAAACATAATAGTATTATTAGAGGCTTGCGGAGGATTTAATAATCTGTCGAGGAACGTGTCAAAACACGCCCGCGTCGGTGTGGGTGCACAGACGAACCCTCAGCGAGACAGAAGATGTCATGTTGTGGAGAAAGAGAGGAAAAAAAGAAAAGATGAGAACACGAGGAGACGCCGTGCAAAAAAGCAACAAGGCGGTTAAATGAGTCGTAAAAGTGACAATAAGAATCAGAATAAACGCGTCGATTTGATGCAAGAATGACAGTTGTTTTTTTTTTTTTCATGATAAAGGAGGAGGAGGCGTTTGGAACTTTTTTTTTTTTTTTTTTTTTTTTTTTGTCATGATATGACATCATGTGTCGAATTTCAAACATTGGAAATACTACGTGAACTACGAAGCGGGACGTTTACAAAAACCTACATTTTTCTAGAAATGAGAGTTCACTACAACAAACACACCACGCGTCCATCTTTTGGTTTCTAACCCTTTTTTTTTTTTCCACCTCCGCGCACCGAGACGCGAAAGAAATCGCCTCATCGCTTGTTACTTGAGGTGCGGCTCGGATAAACCAAATATTCCCCGCGATAAAGACGACGTCCTCCCGAATCGAATTAGTTTCGTGTGGCTATCAATTACCAGAATAAAACCAACACCCCCCCCCCCCCCCCCCCCCCCCCCCCCCCGCCCCCAAAAAAAGGAAAGGTGGTTTTATTTATTTTACATGTCTCGTGTGTCCGCGCTTCGGGTGTGGGAGGAGGCAGAAAAAAGAAAAAAAAAAAAAGAAGAAGGGGTGGAGGGGGGAAGGAAACGGGGGGTGGGGGGGGGGCATGTAATGAACCGAGAGTCTGCTCCTAAGTGCTTAATTGTTTTATAATCACATGAAGCCGACAGAAATAGAAGCGGAGCAAGTGGTCTCCACCTCAGGTCTGCTGACAGGAAGGCCTCGCCGAGGACCAACGCCGAGACGCGTCTTCACATCGTGATGTCAGAAAAAAGGCGTTGACACCCTCCTCCCCCCCCCTCTCGTTTCCTCACGTTGTAAACGCACTGTACGCAACTCACAACTCCCACGGAGATGCTCGCCACACACACAGAAAGACACACACTCACACACACACACACACACGTACATCCGCTCCACATGTCTGCGTCTGACAAAAGGCCTCCAGGTTTCTCGGGCCTTGAACCTGAACCTCCGGCTGCTCCGGTGCCTCCAGGTCTACATCGGCGTAATTACCACTAAAGCCACGCCGGGCCCGGGTCAGGTCGAGCCTAGTTGTCGGTCCTGAATCTGTATCTCTCCCCCCCCCTCCCCTCCTCTCTCTCTCGCTCTCCTTTATCAAATTAGAAAAACCAATTAGTCACCGAACAATCAACAGGCAGCAAGGCGCTTTTTTTTGGTTGTTTTTCTTTTTAAAGAAATGACTTTACGGCCCACCGGACCTTCGCTCGTCACATGACCCCGAATAATCAAACTCTAATTTCTGCCTCGTGGATCACAACAAACAAAGAATTAATGGAGTTAGAAAGACAGGGGTGTTTGTGTGTGTGTAAGAGATACTGAAGATGGCTCTGTGAGAGAGGACGGGCTGCTGACGGGGGCGAGAAAGGTTGTGGCGTCCCGCTGAGGGTTTCTCTGCTGCTGCAGGCAGGTAGTGAACGGCAACAATACCCCCCGGCCCTGTGTGTGTGTGTGTGTGCGTGTGTGCGTGTGTGTGTGTGTGTGTGTGTGCGTGTGTGTGTGTGTGTGATGTGACGGGACGGCGTGACCGGCCTCGGTGTGCAGACGAAGGCAAAGATGGAGCGGTAAACGGTGTTAATATCGAACGGCTCCGGCAGGAGAAGTGTCGAACAAGAGGGAACAGACTTAAGGATGCGCTTCTTTATCTACATATTTTTTCTTTGCATATTTAATCCCTTGTCAAAGGAGGCATCATCCATCCCCTGACTAACAAAACAGTTGATAAGGCAACTGTCTGTGTGTGTGTGTGTGTGTGTGTGTGTGGAAATGGTTTCATTGGGGTATGTGGGTGGGTATTAACAACCTGATCTTAGCGGGATGCGCTTTTCCTCTAAATCGCTCTTCTTCTTTTTTTTCTTTTTTTTTTTTCCGTCCTCTGAACAAAAAGGATTCAGAAAAACCTACACAGATCGGATAAAGACAAGCATCGGAATAAAACACAATGAGGGTGTTTTTCTTTTTTCTTTTTTTTTCCTCCAGAGAGGAAAGAGAAAAAAAAAAACAACCCAAACATACGATGAGACCTGTAATAATGTGATTTGAATCGTGACAACTCGAATGTGCGCGCATCCTTTAAATTGTATTTGTTACAGCGGCATGAAGCATGATAAATAACAAGAACAAGAACAAAAAGAAAATTAAGAGGACGGATGTCATTCCGTAAAAGCGTGACAAAACCGACACGACGGACTTTGGGTTTCTTTTTTTTTTTTTTTTTTTATCTCCCAAGGAGGACACGCCAACCACATTCAGGACCCGGGAAAAAAAAAACAACAACAAAAAAAACCAACAACAACAATGTGACGCTTTTATCGCTAAGCAAAGGAATCTGGATCAACAGTATGCAAAGCATATGCCAAAATAAATGCTGTCTAAAACATGCTGGGACAAACATAACCCCCCCCCCCTCCACCCTCCTCACCCCCCCCCCCCCCCCCATAACTCCCCTCGTTTTTTTTAATCTTTTGTGTGGAGAACTTTTCCAGATAATGACAAAATGAGCTGTAAAAGTCATCTGAATCACACACTGAGCATGCAGCCAGGGTGGTACGTCTAGATGGGGGGGGGCAGTAGGGTAAGGGAGGGGGAGGGAGGGGGGAGGAATGCAGCAGTGATTATTAACTCACCAACCTTTTTTTTTTTTCACAAACTAGTTGCAACATGTCAAAAAATAAAATAAAAACATATCACGGGAGAATCATTGTTATCTCTCTCTCTCTCCTCTATTAGCAATCACAACAGAGATATTTCATCTGGAGGAGGGGGGGGTGGAGGAGGTGGGGGGGGACTAAAGGAGAGAAGGAATCCCCAAAAGAGCACCCCCCCCCTCCGAAAAAAAGCCCCGAGACAGGCCTCTTATTTACTGGCGACAGTCTAATAAATACATTTGCTGGCAGCTAAACAGGTATTTACTCTGCTCCCCTACCACAGGTATAATTTCACTGTTTGCTGAGCTGTTATTTTGCTGCAGCGATAATTATCGAGGCGGTAAAGAAAGAGGGCGATTAATGGTTTTAGCAGAGATGTCAGTCGAGGCGCGGCACCGAGAGCTCTAAAAACTCCCAGCAAATACCGAGGCAGCATCTGGGGGGGGGGGGGGGGGGGGGGGGGAATAATAATCTGCATCTTCATTTAAAGAAGAAGAATCCCGGCACACACAACAACAACAACAACAACGACAAAAAAGTGCAGCGATGTTTTCGTTTTTTTTTAATTTTTTGGGTGGTGTCGGAGCGACGACAAACTTTTTCCTCCTCCCCCGGACAGTTTACTTTTATTTATTTATTTTTTTAAATGAACTCAAAGCGAAAGATTCGGACGATTGTTGAATTTAGAGGAAGCGAAGCGATCGAAGCGATCGAAGCGATCGAAGCGATCAAAGCGATCGAAGCGTTCTCGGGGTCATTTCGGAGCAGGACGAGCTGCAGAGACAACAACAACGGCAGAAAGAGAAATCAGGGCCCGCCGCTCTCTCGACTAATTGGTCCTCTCAGGTGTCACGGAGGGGGGAGGAGGGTGGGGGGGGGTGGGGGGGAGACAAACTTCGCCGTCGACTCCCACCTGACGGACGAGCTGCTCATCGGAGAGACAGTTCAGCCCGGGCGAGAAGCCGGACGGGTTTTCAGAGGCTTCGACCAGGCGGCGTGCACAAAAGTCCTGCAGCCGACAGCTACAAGGAGGCTTCATCAGAGATTTCAAAGTAAAACAAAAAAAAACAACACAGCAGCTCAACCACCCCCCCCCTTCCTCCTCCTCGCGATTTCCTGCCATCACATTACTACAGTACAGTAAACGCAGCGTGCGGCATGTTTCGATTAGTCGTAATGAAAACAAAAGTTAAGCTCTGAGGTTTTTCTTGGGGGGGGGGGGGGGGGGGGGGGTTAGGCGGGCAGGGGGGGGGAAGAGTGCATCAAGGTTGAACCTCTGAGTTTGAAGAAGAAGAAGAAGAAGAAGAAGAAGAAGAAAAAGAAAAAGGTAGAGGAGGTGGAAAAAAACGCAGAGGTGTTTTCCCACGATCGGCTTTTTTCTTAATAGTAAAAAAAAAAAAAAAAAAAAACAACAGCCTAAAAAATAAAATCACAGTCGGGGTTATCGTAAGAGCCGGAGAAACACGACACAACATATTCAGGGGATTTAATTACGCACTAAGAAGCTGTGACACATGTTTAGGGCTTTTTTGCTGCTGGATGTGTGTGTGTGTGTGTGTGTGTGTGTGTGTGTGTGTGTGTGTGTGTGTGTGTGTGACCTGTCAGTCGCGCGCGAGCGGCCGTCTTTCTGATTCTTATCACGTCCTACCAAACAAGTTCTGTTTTGGCCAAAACACGATGATAGTTGATAACGAGGACACGCCGAGTTCTTTCTGTGCCACTCTTTCACAACCGTGAGCTGATAAGAGGAAAAAGAAAAAAGAAAAAAGAAACAGAAAAGAGGCTCAAGAGTCGTGGAGTAATACCGAGAAGTTTTTTGTTTGCCGTTGGGGACGGCCTTTCTTCTTCTTCTTCTTCTGACTTTACAAGAAAGAGACACATGGCAGAGCCGAGATAAGAAACAAAACTAAACTAAAAAGGGCTTTTTGTGTCACTCGCTGACCAGATCAACCACAACGCACCTTTAAGTTGCAGAGCGGTTTTTTTTTTTTTTAAATTTAAAGCGTGTTAGCGGGGCAGAAGTCAACTGGTTGCATCTTGCTTTTGCAGCCTGCTCTTTTGTTTCCCCGTCGTGCACGAGGTGTCACGATTGACCTCGAAATGGCAGCGTGAGCCAAAAAAAAAAAAAAAGGGAAGCAAGAACAACAACAAAAAAAAAAAAAAGAAAAAAAAAAACCCACAACAACGGTGAAGAATCGTGAAACGACCGCGGGACGCGAAGCGGCGGCAGATTAGAGAACTGAATCATTTCCGGACACTTTTAAAAGTTCTGAAATGCATAAAAACTTCTAATCCGATTTCTTATTTTTATTTTTTGCACCGAATGAACAAACATAAATCTGCACGATACATCGGCACGCCCGGGCTTTTTTTACACGCACGAGCGTATCCGTGCTGATGTATAAATAATCTGAAATAGCGGCGGCTCTGCGTGCTCGCCATGTGAAATGTCAGCTCTTCTTCTAAAAAGGTGCAAGAGTGTGAAACCTTTTAAAAAAAACAACAACCAAAAAAACTGTCAACCACAGAAGCCCACGCACTTTCTTTTTGTATTTTTTTTTTTTTTTTTTTAAAGATGGCAATACATCTTCTCATAACTGCTCTATGTCCTCACACACACACACGCACACGCACACACACACACACCACACACACACACACACACACGCACACACACACACACACAAGTCAGATTGTACCTGAAATTACTTAATCAGCACTGTGGTGAACAAACCAAACCAGCATGACTGCAGCCTCTCCGTGTGTGTGTGTGTGTGTGTGTGTGTGTGTGTGTGTGTGTG
Organism: Embiotoca jacksoni; assembly: GCF_022577435.1. NCBI lineage: Eukaryota > Metazoa > Chordata > Actinopteri > Embiotocidae > Embiotoca > Embiotoca jacksoni. Next base: position 483,229 of record NW_027185421.1, on the reverse strand, counting down.
TGTGTCTGTGTGTGTGTGTGTGTGTGTGTGTGTGTGTGTGTTCACATCCATCTGACTGCCTCACGTCAAAGAAACAAGGCGATAAATTCATGAACTGTTTTGTTTCCACCGTTTATTTCCATTTATTTCTTTTTTTGGAGAGTTTCACATGAAGCGGTTTCCGCAAGCCGTAAAAACAAAAAAAGTTGTCGAAGCAAAGTCGACAGGTAAATTAAACGGTATGAGTAACGGTGAGAGGGTGAATGAAGTGGCTCTAATGGCCCCCCAATAAAAAAAAAGTAGTTAAAAAAAAAAAAAAAAAAAAAAAAAAAGGAGATGGGCTGCAATAGATTTCAGCATCTCTAACAGACAACGTCAGCTGTTCCATCGCAGCTCTGATTTGTCAACACACACCAGGAAGACTTTATAAAAAAAAAAGAGGTAAAAGGCCTGTTTTAAATTAAAAAAAAAAAAAAAAAACAGGTGACAAGCTGAATTATTTTATTTATGATCTTTTCATAATTTGAAAGGAAAGTAATAAAGTTCATTCATGTAAAAAAAAAAAAAAAGAAAAGAAAAAGCTCCTGCCATCATCAGGTCAGCATGCAGCATCACTTGGAGCTGCGCGCTGAATAAGTTGTAAAATGAATTAGAGGGAGATGGGTGTACTTAACCCCGGCGAATATCACGAGTGCTTTGCTTATTTGTGCAGAAATGACACGAGCCCATTTATGACACACACACACACACACAAACACGCGCGCGCGCGCACGCACGCACAAAAAGAAAGAAAGAAAGTTCTGACTGCGCGCTTTTAGATTGAAGCTTTAAAGCAATTACGTTCATCGTGCGTATTTTATTTATTTGTCTTGATGAAATATTTAAAATCCTCGCAGCCACTTTGGGGGTCTGTGTGGCTTTTAAGTGATTTGGAGGATAAAAAAAAAGAAATAAAAATGTGCTTTTAATTCATTAGACGCGCGCGTCGTTCCGAGGAGACGTTGAACGAGAGATGCAATAAAATCATGACATTTCAAACATACGCGGAGAGACACTGAGAAAGGGAGACGAGAGAGACGCGAGATGAGTCGGTGAGGGACCGTACCTTTAAAGTCAGCAGTCGCCGGACCTCTTGTCTTCCATCAAAAGTTGAAACAACCTCTTGTCACTGCTCCACGGCGAGAGATCCCAAAAAATATGGGCGACTTGCTCTGCGGGATGAGGGGGACAACAAAACAACAAGAAAAAAAGTGTTTTCAAAAAGTCAAAAGTCCTGCGGATGATGATGAGGAAGGAGGAAAAGGAGGACAGGAGGAAAGGAGGGGGGGTCGTCTCGGTTTTTAGTAAAACAACCGCACCGGCAAGAAGGGGAAGGTCGGAGTCGAAGTTGTGTGGGGGGGAAGAAAAAAAAAAAAAAAAGAGCGCACGCACAACCACGGCGGGGATCGCGGGGGGAAAAAAAGCGCAAGAGAAACGCGGAGCGAACCGTGCGCTGCGGGTAGCGGGGGTGAAGTGGGAGAGGAGAGTGGCGGCATGCGAGAGAGGAAGGGCTGGCTTTGAGAGGGTGGCAGGTAAATGAACCGCCCCTCCCCGTTTTCTGATGCTCAAATCGATGATTTGCCAGCTGTGGCGCAGCTTGTCTCATTGCCCCACTTTGGTTTTTTACAGCCGCTCCTCTCCGACGCGCCGCTCTCCGGGGACGGAGAGGGGGGAGAGAGAGAGAGAGAGAGGAGTCACTGCCAGGAGGGCTCTCACACTCATTCATTTTCATATTTACACGCCACATGTTTGCATGTCAAGAAGAAGAAGAAGGAGAAGAAGAAGAAGAAGCGGGGGGGGGGGGGGGGGGGGTAGTCTGGTAAATAGTCGATCGCGCGCAGCGTCGGGCGCGTTTTCGCTCCGAATAAGAGTCAAAGCCGGTTGTTTTAACAGCGGAGGGCAACCTGCCAGCTCTGCTCCCCGCACACCTGAGCGGAATATGAAACCACAAGCCGGTTGTATGGCTGCTCGCAGGCTCGTTATACATCCCATGGCTCTGATACCGGCATAAAAAAAAAAAAAGAAGAAGAAGAAAAAAGCTGTTTATTAAAGCAGATGGGTTTGATTTGATTGATATATCTTAGAAAAAGAATTAAAAAAAAAACTTTTCAAGAATAATGAAGTTTGAAGAATGCTCGTTGAAAAGAAAGGACATGTTCATGTTCATGCTGCAGTCTGTTCTCTCTTTTTTTTTCTTGTGTTTGCCGAAAGCTATTTTTTTCCAATTAATTTCGCCAATTTAAACAAGGCTTTTAGTGGGAAATAATTATTATTCCGACTATTCGGCAGTGAACATTTTTAATGCATCATTACTGAACCAGACTCACTTTTATTTTATCAGAGCAAGCTGTTGCTTTTTTTTTTTTTGTTTGTTTGTTTGTTTGTTTGTTTGTCTCTCTCTCTCTCTCTCTCTCTCTCTCTCTCTCTCTCTCTCTCTCTCTCTCTCTCCTGCAACTTAGTTTAAGTCCAGACATCATCATCATCATCATCATTACACACAAATACAAACAGTCTCTCATTCCGGGCCTGTAGACCAAAAAAATTTATAAATTAAAATTAAAAATCAACGCTAAAAGAAATGCAAATTTGTGACCAAAAAAAAAAAAAAAAAAAAATCGACGTGGAAAGCAGAATAATTAGATTTTTCTTGGACATTTTTAAGAACACAGCCTGAAGCTGAAGGAGCCGAGGCACAGAGGACAGTGGCAGATAAGGGGAGGGGTGGAAGGAAGCCTTTAATTCTCACCCTCACGTGTCTAAATGTATTTGTGTCATTATAATTTATTTTTTAATTTATTTTTTTTTATAGCTGCAACTATATTGACTGCTGTGTAAAAAAAGTACAGAAATTATGAGTCTTTTATTTTTTTGGGGGTAATATATTTTGGCTGACGGAGTCTGAAATTAAGAGTTAAAGTAAATGAAATGGAATGAAGAGCACGTTCAGAGACTCATTCCTGTTTTCATATCTTAACGTGTTGCACGTTTCCTACGATACAATTTTTTTAAATCAGAAAAAAAAAGGATAAAATAGATTCATGCGTGACTGGTTTTTTTTCTGTCTGAATTGTGCGTGCGTGCGTGCGTGCGTGTGTGTGTGTGTGTGTGTGTGTGTGTGCGTGTGTGTGTGTGTGTGTGTGTGTGTGTGTGTGTGCGTGAGAGCTTCTCCTGCACATGTGGATACACACAGCACATGAACCTGTAGTGTGTGTTTGCAGTGTGATGGAGGTTTGCGTGCACATTTATATGTGTGTGGTGCGTCTGAACTTTTGTGCACCTCTTACATTTGTACACACGGGTGGTGTGCACGCTTGTGTGTGGTGTGTGTGTGTGTGTGTGTGTGCGTGTGTGTGTGTGTGTGTGTGTGTGTTAGAGATGATTGACAGTTTGCATCTGCACACAGGCTAACTGGCACTGGCAGGTGTGCACGGAGCCCACAGGTAACGCAGCTGTTTGCTCACAATACGAATGTGTTTTCTTTTTTCTTTTGCCCGATTTAGCATAACAACACGGCCCACCCATTTACATTTACGCTTAATTTACACATCGTATTGAAAATAGAATTAGTGTGGAGGAAGAAAAAAAGAAGAAGAAGAAGAAGAAGAAGAAGGAGGAAGAAAAAAAGAGCGAAGAGGAAAAACCCAACAGAAGGTGAGAGACAAAGGAAAAAGATTTTAGGTCTGGGAAGAAAAAAAGATCCTGAAGAATTCTCTTGCTCGTCCACAGCGAGCGGATTTCGAATGCGGGAGGACCGGAGTCCTTTATCGTAAGCTGCTACGTACAAATACTTCTCAGAAAAAGTTCATTTGTTGTGGTTTTGGAGACTCCACAAAAAGTTTCATTATGAAGCCATCTGATGAGATCTGCATTTAAAAAAAAAAAAAAAGACACACAATCTCTGCATATGATTCCGAGCAGCTCTCTCCTGGGAGATCGAATGGGAATCGAAGAAAAAGAAAAAAAAAAGTTACAGTAAAGACATTCAAATGTGCTTTCTGCATAATTATAAATTCATGCTAACTTGGGGATGTTTTCATCATTACGGACAACAGCTGGTGATTTCAATGCAGCCTCTGTTTTATCCAACAATTCATGTTGCTGCTTACCCCCCCACCCCACCCTTCACCCACCCTTAAAAAAAAAAAAAAGAAGCCCCACATGTGCTGCAGTTGTGACTTTAACCACAAGGGGGATCAGTGAGTCAAAGAGCAAGCAGGAGGACAGGAGAGGAGCAGCTGAGGACAGCTGATGACCTGTTCTTTCAAAAAGTCTGGCTTTCTTGTTTTTTGTTTTTTTTTACACTTTGGGTTTTAACATGTTGCCATCCGCCAACATTTCAGATAATAAAAAAAAAAAGAAAATAAAAAAGCAGCCAACCATGACCTTCGCATGGAAACGCGTTATTAGTGCGGCGGCGACGTGTGAGAGCCGTGGATGCGTTCCAACACGTTAATGCAGAAAATGGTTAATGTGCGTCTACGTTGCGGCGGCGTAAAGAGGCTAAAGCACAAGGAAAGAAAAAAAAGAAAAGGGAGAACCGAAATGTGTGTGAAGTGTAAACAAATCAAAGCAGACCTTGAGCGGAGACGTTTCAGTCGTCTAACACTTTTCTTTCTTTTTTTTTTTCCTCTGAAAACAATAAACAGCACTTGGAAAATTACAAGGGTTGTACACCCCAGAATTAATCTTTCCAACCCATAACTAAATAGAGAGACACTGTTGCCTCTCCATCAAGTGGGTATATTTTAATTACAGGCTATTGACTACTGAAAGTAATTTGTCTCAGAAAGATGCCCAAGAGCTAAAAGACAGACGTCTCGTCTAAATCTGGAATGCTCAGACACTTTTCTTTTCTTTTTTCTTTTTCGCTCTGGTTTTTGTGGTTCGGTTTTGCAACTTTCTTCAGTGGCTTCTGGTATAATTGCTCACCTTTTGAAAGATTAACAGGGAATTCCTGAGAAGACACTGCGAGCGCTGGATATCCAGATTTTTTTTTTTTTCCTCCCTTCTCGGGATCACCTTGGCAGAAACTGACACCAAACTGAAGTGTGGATTTCCTTTTTTTCTTCCTTCTTTCCCTCTCAGTGTCTCTTTGAGTTGTTGTTTTTTTTTAAACAGGAGTACTTCACAAAGCTCACCCATCAAATGAAACACTATTAATCCTCATTTGCGTGCCGCCGAGGAGGACGGCGGAGATGAGAGCCAATCAGAACAATAAAAGCCGACCCGCGGCGGCGACTCCAAAGGCGCGCACGCCTCCAGCTGTTAATGGGATGTCAGTCAGCTGGGCGAAAGGAAAAAAAACAAAAAAAACAGCCCTGAAGAATAATTAGTGTCTGGCGTGAACTCTCCCGTCAGCTGTGGCGGCTTAATGTCACTTTAGTACATTACAGCGTGCGGCGAACGTCGGCTGAGCGCGGGCGGCAGCTGCCCAGATGTTAAAGACGACTCTGTCTGAGAGCGGAAACGTTTCTTCACGTATACGGACGTGTTTTCTGCAACACGATCGAGATCAGCTGTCAGCCACGCTGTGATTTCTTCTCCCTTCAGAGTCCTATTAATGAGACGACACCAAAGTTCACAACGTGGATTATTTTTAGATTCTTTCGTACCATTAGGCAGATCAACGAGGATTTTTTTTTTACATTTTTTTTAAAAATCTTTCTCATAAAACCTTGTAGCTTCACGTCATACGGCGTAAAATAAGACTTCATTGATCCCCAGGAGGGAAGCTATCATAGGAGAATTAGAATTTTGATCAAAGGTATCAGCTGTTTCCTTAGAGGGAATCAAAATCAGCCAAAAGTCATTTTATTTGGGCAGCAATTGTTGCCTTAATCTAGTGATTTGTCTTCACTAGATTCATTTTACTCTGAACCCAACAGGTCCTACAAATTGAATGACAAAACACACGCCTACGACTTGATTCATGTCAGAGAATGATGACGGTTAAAAATCGATTGAATTGTCTGATGTTTTGTGGAGCCAACCATCCACACCAACCTCCTCCCTAAACGGACTTTTTCACCTGACTTCCTCTCGTCATAATCAAACCGACCTCTACAGGTGACTTCGGCGAAGGCAGTATTGTTTTGGAGCACTTTGCTGTCACTTTCCTCGGGAGGAAAGTTTCTCCTTCGATGATGTAACCTTCTGGCCTTCATCCAATCCCAGACAATTTTACGGATTTCTGTAGTTGGTGGAGTTGTTGTGTTTTCAGATGTGGTTGAAAATGAGAAGACTTAATAAGGTCGTTAAAAAAAAAGGACTCAAGATAATTCATCCAATCAATGAATCAAATATTAGCGACGAGTGAAAACGAGACCAGGTCAAAGCCTGGTATACGGCCGGACGGTGCGTGAAACGCTGGAGGGCTTTTAAGTTGAAAGGAGGCCTTTTAAACTGAAATTAATACAGGAAGTCGCAGCAATCGGCCGACCAATTTTTAAACCAGATGTATAAAAAACCGACTTCATCCTGTCTGTCAGGGGAGCAACCAGACAGCAGGTGTTAAGAGAACTTCTGGAAAAAAAATAAATAGAAAAAGGGTTCATTAAAACCGTCAGGATGTTGCAGCAAAGCAGTCGTTTTCTATACGTGTTAATATTACAGATTATTTATGTCGTGGCGTCAGAAAGGAAAGAAAGAGTTTCTAGAAGGAGGCTGCTGCAAAGGAACGTTTATGTTCAACACTCTACTGGTGTCCATCCGTCCATCCATCCATCCATCCATCCAACTATCCATCCAACTATCCATCCATCTATCCATCCATCCAACTATCCATCCATCCATCCATCCATCCATCCATCCATCCAACTATCCATCCAATACATCCAACTATCCATCCATCCAACTATCCATCCATCCATCCATCCATCCAACTATCCATCCATCCATCCATCCAACTATCCATCCATCCAACTATCCATCTATCCATCCATCCATCCATCCAACTATCCATCCGTCCATCCATCCATCCATCCATCCAACTATCCATCCAACTATCCATCCATCTATCCATCCATCCAACTATCCATCCATCCATCCATCCATCCATCCATCCATCCAACTATCCATCCAATACATCCAACTATCCATCCATCCATCCATCCATCCATCCAACTATCCATCCATCCATCCATCCAACTATCCATCCATCCAACTATCCATCTATCCATCCAACTATCCATCCATCCATCCATCCATCCAACTATCCATCCATCCGTCCATCCGTCCATCCATCCAACTAGCCATCCATCCATCCATCCATCCGTCCATCCATCCAACTATCCATCCAATACATCCAACTATCCATCCATCCAACTATCCATCCAATACATCCAACTATCCATCCATCCAACTATCCATCCATCCATCCAACTATCCATCCAATACATCCATCCATCCAACTATCCATCCATCCAACTATCCATCCATCCAACTATCCATCCAATACATCCAACTATCCATTCATCCATCCATCCAACTATCCATCCATCCAACTATCCATCCATCCATCCAACTATCCATCCATCCATCTATCCATCCGTCCATCCATCCAACTATCCATCCATCCATCCGTCCATCCGTCCATCCATCCATCCATCCATCCATCCATCCATCCATCCATCCATCCATCCATCCATCCAGTCGCGTCGGAGCTGAAGCGACTACTGGGGCCTCGGTGTTTGACATGCATCTCGACGCGGCGCCGCCCGTCCCAGCGAAACCCCCCCCCCCCCCGTCCCCCACTCCATCTCCTATCTCCTAGAGAGTCTATTAGCTGTGCTTAATTAAACAAATGTGATTAGACTGATCCAAACTCACACAACTGGAATCCCCGGTAAAGGAGTCGACCACGAGAGGCGGCTGCCGAGAGAAACGGAGACGGAGAGTGAGAGTGGAGTCACGCATGGCTCGGCTTTATTAATAGCGCCTATTACACACTAACGCGCAGCAGAGCGAGCTGCGGCGTTAACGTGTGAGTAAATGTGTGCGACGTTTTCAGGTCCACTTCTGAAGTTTCTCAATCACCGTCGAGAGAGAGAGAGAGAGAGAGAGAGAGAGAAAAAGAAGAAGAACCTTGTGGCGACGGGTCGGGGTGAGAACTATTAACACGTTGATTACCGGTAATTTAACGCGAAAAAACACGTGGGCGGGATTTAAGCCACGGCTGTCTGCTCGTAACCGGCTGGAAACGTTCACTAACTTGTAAAAAAAGATGAATCACTTGACGGAGACGTGAACATAAAAAGATGAGGGCGAGAGAGAGAGAGAAAGTGAAGTAACTCCATGTGCTAATATACTTTAAGGGGGGATTTGAACTCTGAGTCATTTCAATTCACCATCAAGCTGTTTTCTGCCAAAGAAATACGACTTGCTACTCAGCGAGAGTTAAGGACAGAAGTCGCAGAAAAGACGCAGACTTTTCAGAAACTCAGTTAAAAGTTTGAACTCTCGCTGCCCTCCGCCTCTCCTGAATTCGATTGTCCGCTCATTACTCAAACACGGAGAGCCTCAGACAGTGCAGTTTAAAAAAAAAAAGAAAAACAGCGGTCCGTCTATGTCTGCCGAGCCGCTGCAGGTAATGCGGCCCTTGATATGTTATTGGGTCACCGGCCAATTCAAACTAATGAGGCTCTCAATGGTTTCTTACAACAACAAAAAAAGTTTAGGTTTAAATATAAATAAATAGTTCACCGAGTTTGGTTCAATTAAATCTAACTGTAAATCCAGAGAACCTGAGTCCTGTCATTGTCCGCGGTATTAACAGCGTTTTACACGGATCAGTGGCTGTTTACGTCAATCAATTTCAAACGGATCATCCCGTATCGACATGCAGACGCGGTTCTTTAAAAACCCAGAACGATCTTAAAAAATGTGTATCCGATGTGTCAATCAAACCACGACGCTTCCCGAACACTGAACAATTACTGCGAAAGGTTGAATAATAAAGTCTTTACAATTTGCTGCGATGTCACGATATTTTGGCGGGAAAACGAATGCATTGTAATAGAAACACACAAAAAACACAAAACAACAAAAGCTAGTCTGTTGCGTTTCTTTCAAAACTGTTTTTTAGTTGCATATAAACGTAATTTGTAGGGGAACTCATGATCTGTGTTACTTTCCAATGTTTAACGTCTGAATCGTTGCATGATAACACGTATTTTAGCTGTCGAGTGAATATTTAACATCATTTTTATGTAAAACATTAAAAATCAGCTTCACTATGGGTTTTGATATAACAGCCTGCTTTTAGTTTCTTCTGTGTGAAATGAAATAAACATACTGAGAAGCAGTAGAACGTCTGACTGTAGTCATTGTGAACTTTGTGTTGTGGTTGAAAGGAAAGCCCAACAAATGTACAGTAACAGTAAGTAGTAGCGGGGCTGAGTGAGGGGTCAACTGTGCTTTCTCTTCAACTCCCCACTGTAGATGTCATGTGATCATAGAAACCACTGAAACAACAAGAAAATGACCCCCAAAAATCTGCAAGAGTACTCTGAATAATAATAATAATAATAATAATAATAATAATACACCTTTTCACCAGCAGTGAAAATCAATTAAAGCAAAATACTCGATATCAACCATGTCATACTGCTTTATCTTAAGCTACGTGACCAGGTGATATAATTAGAGGAGGTGGAGAGCAGTAACGAAGCATGAATCTGCCATATTGACTGGATATCAGACATCAGGCATCAGACTTTAGCCTTTAAATCCAAGTATCTGCACCACTGGACACTTGTTAGATAACCTGTGAGCTTCTCTGAGAGACTCAAATGTGCCGATCTAAGCATATATTGAAAATATGTCAACGATAAAAACATGCCTTAATTTGTGTACGCTGGTAAAATGACAAATATTTAGACTTTGTTTGGTAAAAAAAAAACAAAACAGATCTTCTAAGTTGCTCCCCACAAAGTAAAGACGACGGCAAGGAGACGCCGACATCTGTGACATCGATGAAGACGCACGAAGGACGGACGGACGGACGTTGTTTACGTTGCTTTGTTTTGTTCGAGGAAACCACGTCAAGATATCCCACATAATTATATAGGGAAAATTGGCATGACGTAACCATGGCAACACGTGGGCTTGTTGATGTGAAAAGGAAAAGTGTGTGTGTGTGTGTGTGTGTGTGTGTGTGTGTGTGTGTGTGTTCGTAAGAGGGAGTGTACTTCACAAACACAGCTGAAGTTAAGCATTAAAGCAACGGCGGAAAGTAATTTAGTAAATTTACTCGAGGACTGTACTTAAGTACAATTATTGGTTTATCAAATAATTACCCGTAGAGTATTTACATTTGCTTCTACTTCCTTTCTCCTCCGAGAGCTACTTTTTCACGAACATTTATTCACATAGCTGAGCTCCACCCAAAACCAGCTGAATAAGCTTCTTTTATGTGAACTGTAATAGCGAATGTGATTCTCTTCGTTAAATTCAACAGCAGCGTGTGCGAGAGCCTCCGCTGTGTTTTTGCAGGCACGTTGGCAGGTCGCGCTAGTTAATGTCCTCTGATCTCTGCGTGTCAGTCACCGTTCTTTCGGACAGGTAAAAAAAAATTAAAAAAAATCAATAAAAAAAACTTTATTTGAAGTCATATTCCAGTAATTTATATTCGATAAAAGACCCCTCAACTGAAGTATATTTTTCTGACGGTGCTTCAGTAAGATTTGAATACGAAACTTCTACCTCTAATTGAGTATTGATACTTTGACTTAAGTAAAATACTGAATACTCTTTTCCACCTCTGACGGCGTGGATAAATATGTTCGATGCACGTTTGCTGGAAAAAGGTTTAAATTACACAAATGACTCCAAATGCTGGTTGACGATGCGACCGTGGACACAAGGAACACGTTCTGCCGCGCTGCGTCGATTTCACCGGCGTGACCGAAACCGTTTTTGTGTTTATGCAAAAAAAAAATTTTTTTTTTAAAAACGCGTCTTCGCTGGTGAGAAAAATTTGCATAAACAAATCTATTCATTGTAATTTTTAACGTTTACTCAACGTGAGACCGTTGAAAAGTTCCAACCACGTTTCCTCACGCCGACCGCATTCAAATTAGCTTTGGTGGGAAAAACTCTTTCTCCCGGTTGTTCTCATTAACGTGGAACATACAGGCTGGTTATCTTTTAAGGGGGCTATATCTGTACTCCACCATTTATCCAGACCTCCGATGCCATTTTGCACTACATCCATCACATCACCATTAAGAATTGGAATGCCTTTAAGCCTCTTATGCACATCTTCCTTTTAGCCACCGTGGCTTTTTTGATACCACTGCAACCAGAGGAATCTCTAATTCTGCATAATTTTTCGAAGCAAAGCATCGGCTAACCTAATTGTGTGCCTAATGTCTGTTGCTATACACGCAAAGACACAGCGGGTTGGATGAGGTTAAGGATTGGTGATGAAGTTATAAAGGCGCCTTTGCAAGAAAAAAAAAAAAATTTGCGTCCAATTTAACACACACTGTTAAAGTGAATAAATTGACCTACAAGCACAGATTTACACCGAATGGGACTGGATAAAGTGCAGCGATTACCAGATTAAAAAAAACACAATGGAAGTCAACGGAAAAGAGCGTTCAAACACGTCTAACCCGAACACAACAAAGGGTTTAAGGATCAATTCAACAAAATCACACAAATGGTCCTTTAAATTATGTTTTCTTTTAGGTTATAGCTGTCATGCTCATAACAATGGAGGTGAATGGAATTTAGTTGAAGTGTTTTCAGTATTGACGACGTAAAAAGCACCAAAATCTGTCGACCTCACCCAAAAATTTGAGCAGTTTGAATCAGCTAAAAAATTCGGACCTCACGTCAGTAATTTTAATTCAGCTCCAAAAACACTTTCTGCTGTGTTTCCCTTAAAGAAACTACATAGGTTTTATTAAACATTTAAATAGGTTTTATTGAACATTTAAGTAGGTTTTATTTGACATTTTCATCCTGGTAAATTCCCACGACTTTCATACTCCGTCGCCGTAACACAAACTTTCCTGCACGCCTCATTGAAATAAGAAATAATTCTGATAAAAATCATCATCAGGTTTATTTTCTCACAAAAACTAGAAGCGCAACTTCTGTTGATAGTTTTAAGAATCAGCTCAATTCTTACGTTTATAATCTTGTTTATAAGTAATTTCATCTGTTTTTTTACTGGTTTAATTAATACTTCTTTCTGCTTTTATGAAAGTCGTATGTATTTTTTATTTATTGCTAACTTGTCTCACTGAAAGCACCTTGAGTTGCTTTTCATGTACAAAAGGTGCCATCCAAATAAAGTTTATTAGTATTATTACTATTACAATTATTACTATGACTTTTCACACGCGTGTTTCTCTTGAGCAACACTTGAAGATCGTCATCCGAAAAAAAAAATCTCTCCAAGCCGTGGAGCGTTTGTCTTCCAGCGCTACTCCATCGTTTAAGTGTACGTGGAAGTGTCACCGGATCGTCGTCCATCAATCCGGAGACGTCTCCGCACGCCGCGACGCATCACTTCGTTCCCAACGACGAACCTCTAATCCAGCTCGCGCTCTCCAAGTTGCCTTTGACAGCAGCTTAGCCACCCTGCCGTGCAGTGGAACACAGCGGGCGTGGAGAGGAGCCCCTCAGGGGTGAGATATCCTAAGCCACCCCACCTCCCCCTCCACCACCACCACCACCACCGCCGCCGCCGCCACCACCTCCCCGGTCGCCCCCGGTGACAGTGACAGAAGTCTGTAATTGCCACCTCGTCAGACGGCTTCATTAAGACGAGCATTGTCTGCGCAGCTGAAACGGCGGCGGACGGGGAAGGAGGCGCGAGCCGAGGAGAGCTGAGAGCCCACAATGCAATTACCGTGTCGCCGTGACAGGTGGGGCCTCCAATCCTCTGCGTCGGTGGGGCCCTGATGCATGTTGGGGAGCCGCGGCGGGGCTCGCATCATTTTTCACCACCCCCCCCCCCCGACCCTCTACCTCCCCCCCGCCTCCACCCCCCCCCCCCCCCCCCCCCCCCACACCTCTGTCATTAGTTGGTAATGATTGGATTATTTTGCAGATGAATCCCCGTATATGTCTTGCTCACAAACATTTCCTGCCCATATTAATCACAACCATCAAGGCAGTGCTAGTCGGAGCGAATTAAAAAAACAACACGTCTCCATTAAAAAAATTGCCGTAATCCTTCATCAGCGTGCTTTTAACCCTTCGATGAGGTTGGGGGGGGGGGGGGGGGGTGTTGGTGGCGTGTGCCGTCTTTTAATTAACGTCTCTGACATCACGACAGGCCTTATAAATGATTAAAAAAAGGAAAAAAAAGAAGCAGATCATCGACAGTGTTTAAGGTTTTATAACACATTAGGAGTAGGAAGCATTTATACAGACATAAAAGAACAACAAGGAGGTTCACGCCTCCTCTGTTGCTCCGCATCTCCGAGACACCTCTTCACATCTGACAGCGCATAATTCACACGCAGTGGCGCTGAGGGGACCATGTGACCAACGGGGGGGGGGGGGGGGGGGGGGGGGGGGGGGGGGGGTGAAGACAAGCACTGCTGCCGTTGAGCTCATCCATATAGCCTAGTTAGCACTTGTCTGCCGTGTCATTTTTCCAATCTCGGTCTTTTTAGTATTAAATATTCCTGCGTTTTGTGACTCAATGTCATCGATGTCAACAAATGTCCGATGAGACGAAAAACTTTTTTTTTTTTTAAATATTATATTATAACGTCCACTAAAACATGTCGAGACATACTGAAGCATCACGGCGCGTCCAAAATCTTATTTTTGCGAGTTTAACAGCAGATAATGAGCGCGGAGTAAAACGCATGCTTCCAAAAAGGGGGTTTGTATTTACCTTCTGAATTACGTACGGTCCGCATGAAAATGATCTTTAAATAACAGCAAAATACTGAAACTACCGACTTAAAAATCTGGTTTTTGTCGCGTCAGTCGCTTCCCGCTGCCTCAAAACACGACTACGATCCACCTGGTAAATTAAAAAGTACACCTCGGAGGAAATGTGCCGACGAGCCACCCGACCGAAACTCACTGTACGACCAACAGGGGACATGGGGACAACTTTTCTATGTGTTGTTTTTTTTTGCGGATGTCCCCCCCCGCCCACCTCTTCGAGTAACAAAAGATATCTGGAAACACACAGATTACATTTGCTGCCTTTGTACTGGAGTGGAGGCCAAAAATTCACGAGTCAGCTACTTCCAAATCCACGCGAAACAGAACCGACACAGTTACGTACCACGAGGGAGAAACATCTTTTCATGTCATGAAATTACCCTTAAATTATTTCTCCATCAATTGTTTGTTTTTAATTTGAATGCTTTAGCCCTTGAATTTGATTTCGATGAAGGACACCTTCTTATTTCTTGCTACGAGTCGGAGCCGATGTGCTGAAAGCCGCCTGACATCGCTCTCGTTCAGTCGGTCCACCCTTCAGCGAAAAACAACAACAACAATAAAAAAAAAACGCATTCCTTTCATCCATCGAAATTCCACATGATTGAAATTGCCCTCGGTGAAAACATATCATAGCCATCCACAGCTCTTGGGACGGCTCCCGCCGGGCGGCTCGGCCCATGCCAAGCCGTCTGGGGTTGGCCGAGAGCCTCCAGGGAGGCCGGGGCTTATGTCTCCACGGGCCAGTAAGCCTAGAGGCCCCCCGTAGGAAACGTAGCAAATCAAGGGTGCACCTTGGCAATCGTGGGCCCCTCCCCCCCCTCCCCTCCTCCCCCACCACCACCACCACCACCACCACCACCCCTCCTCCCCTTAGCCCTAGGACTGCCATAGCTAAAAGAAGGCTAATGGTGGCCAACTGTGCAGCCAGTGGGTCTGGGGTGTTGGGGAAGCGTGTCTGTAGGTTCATCTGGATTGGCGTCGATAAGGATGTGCGCTCTTCGTCCTCTGCCTATCACTACCCTGCACAGGGTGGGAGCCGAGTGTGACGCGTTTATGTGTGTGTGTGTGTGTGTGTGTGTGTGTGTGTGTGTGTGTGTGTGTGCAGCGGTGGCACAATCATGAGGGACTGGCAGACCATCTCCAGGATGCCAGCAGTGACTGATGCCACACCAGACATTCCTTTCAGAGGAAAAAGAGAACGGCGGCGTGGTCAGCCACCATGCCAAGCTTTCCACGGGCCCTCAGGACACCCTCCTCCTCCCCCTTCCTCCCCCTTCCTCCCCTCCTCCCCCCTCCGCTCCATCCTTTAAGCAAAGACCGTGGCAGTGATGGCATGAGCTTTTTCCAACGGATGTGTTGGGGAAACAAACAAAGTGAGGAGATGCTCTTGTTTCTCAACTTTTTCTGATTCTCTTTGCTGCAGTTTTGCTTTTATGTCTTTCTTTCTTTTAATCGGACTTCGATCAAACAAATTATGTCACACGCCGACCGAAGATTTCCAGGAGCACTTAAACGGTTTTAAAAGCCACTTTGATTATTCAAGATTCATCCTTGTATTTTTGTAGTGTTGTTAATGAATTCCAGGACTCATTTCGTGGTGTAATCTCATTTACCGGACACACACACACTCCAACTGTTTGGGGCCGATTACGGTTGTGACTTTAGTGACATAACGTATTCAGAGAGCTGCACAATCAGGGATTCGATTATCTCCTCCGTTGATGTCTTTAAGAAGAACCTCGTCCGCCGGTTGGCTTTAAGATGAATCTTTAAACGTACGCGTGCCGTCGAGAGTTTAAAAGTGTTAAATCAGGGCAGATTATTTTTGAACGCATTGCACCAGAGATCAAGTATGTTGCATTTAAAATGAAATGTAATAAAATTAAGCTTTCATGAAAGGACCTTCAACATCCAGCAGCTATGTAAAACCGTAGAAATCAAAGCTTTTGCAATTTATAGTATTTACACTTTGAACTCTGCTCTCGCCACCTCAAAGCCTCGACGATTTATTCCGGCGTCTCTCCTGTTGTTGGTTCTCGTTGTGCTTCGCAGCACCAAAATCTCCACTTCCTGTTAGCTCCGCTAGCGGTAGCATAGATTCCGTGAAAAAAATGACGTCGTCATTGAGAGCGACGCAAGAAATCCGATATGAGCGAGCAGAGCGAAGAAAATCCCATTTTGAATCGCATTTCAAACAACCTGCAAATGTGGTCAGGATCTGCTTCAGCAAAAATTGCATTTCATTTGTTTTCTCGCTGTCCAGACTTTCAAAAAAAATCAATCCGGATAATACGACAAGAAACGGATTTGTGCCGACGGTCTGAAGGAGAACTTAGCTGATGAAAATGTGCTTTTTCTTTTTTATGATTCATTTTGGGGGGAAATCCATTGTTGAATGTGGGGTGGGTGAGGGGAGGGGGTTTCAAGTCTTTTTAATAATCTATATCTCTCGACTGACAACCCTCGTGTGGCTGCATTTCATCCGGACTTGTTTTTTTATCCACAAAAACAGCAGAACCAAAGAACTAATGAACACTTTTCGGCTTCGTTCTTCTTTTCATCCGTTCACCAGAAAAGTACAAAATTTGCAAACAGCACAAGCTATCATGAGGCCCCCCCCCCCCCCGGTACTCCCCGCTGCTGTCAGACGAGCCTCTCCATCATGTATCGCAGATTATTTGCCGAGGTTAGAGGGGTTTTCAATCGCCAGAGCCCCCTCGCGCTCCGCCAGGGCTTAAGTGATGACACAGAATGATTATAGCACAGTTAAATACCTGGTCTAATGAGCCAATTAGCCCTATTGACATCCGTGGCTGTCTCAGAGGTGGAGCGAGTACCACGTACATGCTCCTTTAATCAGAACCGATAACACCATTTAGCCTTCAAACGCTAATCCTGACTCGCAGGCTCTCTCTGGAATCCACTGTGATTTCTCTGTGCTCACGCTGAGAAACTTCACGCCTGATTCATTTTCAATTCCACTCTTCGTGCACAGTTGTAACTTCGCTGTGGTGTTGCAGCCATTATGACTGGTGAGTTTTGATATGATTTCTTTTTTGGGGTGGGGTGGGAGGGGCGAGGTGGAGAGGGTATTTCTGCACAGAAGATTTTTTTGCACTTTTTTTGTTTCTTTTTTTCTTTTTTTGGGTTGCTCTTGCAGCGTACCACCTCCTGACATTTAAACCCAGTTATTTATTTTTATTTAAAAAGTGTTTTGAAGGTGTAAAAAAAAAGAAGAAAAAAAGACAAAAGCAGAGAGCGGGGGAAATACGTTATTTTCGGTTGGATTTCAGTTTGATGGTCTACAAAAAACGAAACCGGAAAGAAAACAGAAGCGATACCGAGCACTTCAGGTAAATTCAGATCATTTCATTAAAACGGGCGCCACATGAAAGAGACCGAGAGGCAAAGTTTTAGCCATGGGGTACTCGTTGAGTCACAAACGGAGCGAGTGTCATATCATTCACATTACTGTAAGCATTGCGTCACCACCGTGAGAATATATCTCAATGTGTGCTTATGAAACCGTTTCTTCTCTCTGGTGCTGTTTGTTGCTCCGGTTCATTTAAAAAAAAAAAAAAGTGTGAAAAAAATCAGTTTGTCCAAAGACGAGTACCAAAAAAAAAAAAAAAATCCTGCTCTGCCTTTTACAGAAGTTTACCTGAAAAGATTTAAATGTCATATTCGAGGAAACGCGCTGTTTTTTTTTTTTATGTATTGAGCGCACACAGGATGCAAAAGACCGAGTGAACTTCAGCTTGATATGGAATAAACACAACAGCCTGTTGTGGTCGGAGCGAAGCGAGAAAAAGAGGAACGGCGAAGGTGACAGCCTGACTGTCTGCTTCACGTCTTCACGTCTGACTAACTAACATCAAGGCCGGTTTGAGGCGAACACACACACACACACACACACACACACACACACACACCCGCATTACAATCCCACCTACTTCCAAGCAAAACGCACAAAACTAAACACACAAGCATGAACACACACACACACACACACACACACACACACACACACACACACACACACACACACACCAACTGCACAAATCTCACCACACCATCAATTCTCTTTAAAAAGTACACAAAACTTGCACGAGTCTCACAATTGTTCACCTTCGTACTTCTTGACTTTTCACTGAAATAACGCGACTCTTCGACACAAAGAAGTCCTTCGACCGGGCTGCGCCGTCCTTCGCTTTCCAAGTTACTTCACTTTCCCCCAAAAACATATTTTCGATTGACAAAAATGTGTTTTTTAAACAGTCCCAAATGTCCTCAGAGACCGTCCACACTTCTCCTTCTCCAGAAACAGCCTCATAGTACAAACATGCATGTTTCAAACAGTTTTTCGCTTTCTGAAAATATCCAAAAGACTTCCAGACTTTTCAAAAACGTCCTCACTTTAAAAAAAAAAAAAAAAAAGCGCAAAAAGTTTTGTGCTTTCAAACAAAATACAGAATTTTTTAATATATACTCTTCGGAAAAAAAAAAAAAGTCCTCTCTTTCACTTTTCCAAAATGTCAAGATCACTTTTTTCAAAAGTACCTTCAAGTTTCTAGGAATGTCCTCCCCCTGAAACAAAGTCTAGATCTCGTCTCAATTTGGCCCCCGTAAAGACAGAAGTACCAGAACACACACACACACACACCAGTTTAAAAAAAATAAATAAATCATGTTTCATCATATTTCATGAGTCTCTCTGGTCCCGATCCGTTTGTCAGTAAAAATCTGGTGTCCAGATGGTGAAAGGAGGGAGACATCAGACTAGTCGTCCCCAAAAGAAGCGATCGGCGGAGCCGCGTACAGTCGGGCGTGAATCTCTTATCCGCCGCCGTCCCCGCGGACCGGCAAGAAGTGTCTACCGGGCCAGGTCTGCCTGCTTCTCCAAGTGGCCACGGGGGAGTGCCAATTAGCAGTTCCCATGGAGAGGCGCTGTGGCCCTAATAAGAGACGGAGGGAGAAGGAGAATCAATTAAACCTGCGCTGACCCCCCGGAAACAACACAGAGGGGAGGAGGGGGAGGAGGAGAGGGGGATGTAGGTGGAGGGAGGAGGGGGGGGGATTCGTCTTCGCGCAACCCTTCAAAATGAGACGGCGATATGATATGATGGTGGGAAATCAAGCTTCTTCCAGTGTCAAAAAAAAAGAAAGAAGGTTTATCAGTGGAAGGGAAGCCCGGCTCTCATCCCAACCCGGCAATACACCCGTCAGTCCACTAGAGGGGGCACCGTGTCACGTTGAGGCACCCCAGAACCACGTGGTGAGGGTTTACAACAAGCTCCTGCTTTTTGGTTAAAAATCATCCAATGTATATAAAAGTGGACGTAGCTGAAAAGGTGAGAGGGCGGAGGTGCCTTAGAGTGCAATACCACAGAGTGACGCTAGGAGCTGGCTCCCAAAAAGAATCGGCCACAGTGGACTCCTTCTTTCTCTCATGAAATACAAAGAAAATATATATTTTCCTCAAGTCATGATGGTGTCGTTCGCTAAAGTCGCTCCTTTTTATCAGTTTTCCGGCGGTCTATCTGAAAATAATCCCGTCATTAATTAGATATTCGGCTTGAAAAAGTGCCATGTTTGGGCGGGGGAGGGGGGGGGTCTGTTTGTTTGACAGGCCTGCGGCGCAGTCGGAGATTGAGTCGAGTCGAGTCGAGTCGAGATGGCGACGGCCAAAATACCGAACTGGAGGCTTCAGGAGTGCAGTTCACCAACCAACCAACAGGTGGCGCCACGGTCCAGGTTTTTATAACCTCAACTCTAACCTACAATCTAAATGTAAGACAAAACCTTTAAACCAAGCTGTAATTCTCAAACAGCTCTTCCAAGGTCTTCCAGAAAGTCAGGACAAAGACAAAACGTCCTCAGAAATATTCAAACTGGTCACAAGTACACACACACACAAAAAAAAGGCAAACTGCTTAACTTTCACAATCAAATATATTTCCTCACTTTTTCCCCCCAAAAAAGAAAAAAATGCATCTTTAAGATAAGGAAGTTGTTGATTAATAGCTGAAACGTGTAAGCAAATGTACATTTGACTTCTTTTTTTGTTTAGTTTTTAAGACTTTGTAGGTTTACTTGAACGTGTTTATATCCTAAAAAATATTCCTGAAGAACAAACAGTTTCTGAGGTTTCCCATAAAGTCGCTGGAATTTCAAAACATCACCGATAGCAACACTTCTGAGACGGTTATCTGCTCCAGACGTCGACGGCCGGCTCAAAAGCTTTTGTTTGTTGGTAAAAACAAACAAAACAAAAAAAAAACGTCGGACGTGAAGGAAGTTGATGTACGAGGGGGGGGGAACTGGGAGATATGCAATGCATTGTGGGTAGCTTCCTCTCGTTTATGTGTCGGGGAGTCGTCGAACAAAGACGTGGAGGCGAAGCGGCGCAGCACACCTCAGGAGGGAGGCGAGGATAATGAAAAGTTTGATTATCCGAGTTGCACTCTTGTTTTTCCAACAGTAATTCATAGCAGAAATTAAATTCTGCATACAGTTCTCTTAATTTGACTTTAATTAAACAATACTCTATAAATGGTGCTTTCAATGACCAAATGTTCCCCCACGTAGTCACGCGGAGGTCCCCAGCCATTAAGGCTGATATAAAAGTTGATCCCCCGGGTAGCGGGGGAGGGAGGGAGGGAGGGGGAAAGGGGGAGAGGGAAGGACTGGAGTCTGATTTGTGAGACTGACAGCTGATGACTTCAAAAAGTTAATTAACTTTTCAATTAGGACGGCGTCTGACATTGCGGTTTGTTTGTCTGCTGTTCGAGCAGCTCGGGGGAGAAAACGCGTAACAGACCGACGCACTCCGGCGTCTTTGAGCACCTGAATGACGGTTTGAAATGTCGGCGCGTCGTTGCCGCGGATTATTATCGATTTATCGCTTTTGCATCTCCTTATAAATTAGCTGCCATCGTCACGTTTTGGAGGATTTAAGTCGGCGTGATGTCAGATTTCACCTCCGTAAATATCTACCAGTTTATTTTGGTGCATTTTAAAAGCAGCTGAAATACTGTAAACGCTTGTTGCTGTAGAATCTGTCGATATTTATCTAAATCTAGAAATATTTATCCGCCATGACGGCAACCAAAAAGCCTTAATAGTGAGTTTTACATGAAATGGTGTAAGTTTGTGACGTTTTGAACTCTTTTTGTCTCGATGCTTTTTACTTGTCGCGTAAGTCACTTTGAATTCCCTCGTTTTTTGAAACGTTTCCCACAAATAAACTCGCAGCCGTGTTACACTATCCATCATTTACATGACAGTTAATTAACTTTCTGACACGTACGTTAATAAACACTTAACAAATGTCGGTTTGAAGCAGCGTGTGTGTGAGCGTTTACTGTACATTGTTCTTTCGTCACGTCAAAAGTCCCAAACTAGTTATCCATAACGAAAACAAAAAGTAACGTTTGTTTTTGTTTTTTTGTTTGCCGCGCGGGGGTCAGAGGTCGCGCAGAATCTGTCCGATGATTATTGACAAGCAGATGTTATAAAATAATTTATGGTAATGCAATCATAATAAATGGGGGGCTTTGTGCAGCCGGGCTGACGAGTGGAAGAGGAGGAGGAGGAGGAGGAGGAGGAGGAGGAGGAGAAAGTTTTACGTGAGAAGCAGAAAGAGAGAGAGAGAGGAGGTGGTGGGGGGGGGGGAATTAAACCAAGCTGCTGCTGAGTTGCATTACAGCTTTTGGAAAATGATGCAAACAAATACGTACATACATTGAGAGCATGTGGAGGTGGAGGTTGGGGGTGGGTGGGGGTCGGAGGTGGGGGTCGGGGGAGGAGGGGGGGGTGGGGTGGGGTGGGGTTACAGACTGGCTACTTGAAATTGCGCTTTGTTGTGTGTAAAATTTGCACACACAAAAAAAAATCCCAATCGAGGAGGAATTCACCACCTTTTTTTTTTTTTTTTTTTTTTTTTTTAAATCGCAGACACATTCAGATCTAAATTTATTCCGTGTAGGAACCTCGTGTGATGTTTGTGCTGCAAAAAATAGCTCTTCTCCCTCCTGTGTGTCTGCAGACCTGAAGACCCCCCCCCCCTCTACCCCCCCCCCCACACACACACACAGTAAATAAATGTGTGTTTAGGTATTTTTTTTTTTTTCTTCATGCTTTTTTCTGATCATAATGTCTGCAGTTTGATTACAAAAATAAACCTCCATCCGCGGCGCAAGGAAGCCTCCTCACAAATAAAATATTAGGAAAAAAAATAAATTAAAAAAATTTAAAAAAAAAAAACGTGAGGGGGGGAGGGAGGGAGGCTAGGTGTCTTTACATATATTGTCATTTGCTATAAGACACCCTATCTGTCTCTCGAAATGTGTCAGGAATTACCGCCACTTCCAAAAACATGCATTAGCCCCCACCTTAGGTGCAATAGTTCTTTTTACGGCGGGCAAATATCGCAGCGAAACACGGGGCTGCGCGAGGCAGCTAACCTGGCAGCTGGCGGAGAATAACCCCGCGCAGGAAGAAAAGCAACCATGTTATCATGCACACACATGTGGCCCGGGTAAAGATTAAGCCGTATTCATCCCTGGCTGCTTTTTTGCGCGTCTCTCCTGCCTCCAGTCCATCACAAGATATGGCAAGCGTTCAGCCGGGAAGCCAGGAGAGGTGCCACGGATTTCACGGCGTTCCCAAATCAGGCCGTCTGGAGACTCGGGCGAGGTGGCTCTGCCGCTCCGCAACTCGCCTTGGCTTTCCCACAGATCATAAGCTCTCTACCGATGCCGGGGGTTTTGGAATTTCTTTTTTTTTTTTGTGCTGGATTGGGAGTGTCGGTGCTAAACAGAGGCTCCCCATCCACCCACCTCTAACACACACACACACACACACACACACACACACACACACACACACACACGTAGCCTCAATACAATCCCCTGTTGTGCGCATGGAATTGGGAATCATCTGCTGATTCATGCTTTCTTCAGACTATTGTTTGACGGCGTGTTAATATTTTTGGGGAGTTTTTTTTTTTTTTTTGTGTGTGTTTTTTGTTGTTGTTGTTGTTGTTTTTTTTTAGGGGAGTGGATTTACTTGAATGAAAGACAAGAGTGTAAAGAAAGAAAATGATCATTTAGCATGGAGAAGTGAGGGATCATGGCATGTCCCCGCTGACATGTACATTATCGCGCTGGGCGGGGGGGGGCCGGGGGGGCCGGTGCTCAGAGTGCTGCTGGCCTTGACTTGGGGAAAGAGGCTTACACCCCGAGAGCTACTTAGAGGGCCTCCTCGGTGGCTAAGCCGCTAATAATTCCTGCAGTTCCCCATAAAAAAAAAAAAAAAGGGAGAAACACAAAAGGGGGGAAACAAAGTGATGAATGCAGGGTGTATGGTAATATATCGGGGGGGCTGTGTTCGCCATGAACCGGAGGGACTTTTCACAGTGTCGGGGGTGGGTGGGTGGTGGTGGGGGGGGGAGGGAGATGGGGGCAGTAAGATGGGTCAACAATGGTAATAATGAAAACCACATCGAGCGAGCAGTTAATACGAGTGAAGGGAAAGCAAATACAGAGAAGCGAAAAGTGAGAGACGGTCAGCTGATGAACGTCGATCCACCAAAACACAAACTACGAGTCCAGAAGCACAAAATATTCAGTTCACTACTCGATATGACGAAGAAGAAGATGCTGCAAAAAAAAACAACATTTCCCCAGATGACAAAAATCATCATTTGATCATCAAATAGTTGCTGTTAAGTTTTCTATGAGGCCACTAAATGCATCAATTGACCCTTAAACAATATTAGAGCAGCTTTTTATATGAAAGCATCAAAAAAAAGAAAAGAAAAGTGAAATAGTGTCTGCCCTCGCTTCAGGGCGGCGATGAAAAGTCTGATTGGTGTCTGATTAGCGGGTCTTGCGAACTTTTTTTTTTTTTTTTTTTTTTTTAAAGGAGCTTGAACGTGAAAACAAAAGGCGCCCTTGCGTCGCCCCGGAGAGAGCTCACGAGCGAATCCAGGTAATGACAACGGAGTACGCCGAGGCGTAAACAATTAGCTCACCCATCTGAATATATCAAGGTGATGCCCGAGCCATTTGTGTTGTACTTCCTACATCCTCGCTTCAGCACACACAGATGAAGAAGAGGAGGAGGAGGAGGAGGAGGAGGGAGGGTGTGAATCCAAAGTGGTTTTCCCTGTGTCAGTAATTTTTTTTTTTTTTTTTTTGAGAAACAAAGCCAGTGGTGCAGCGTATTAGTCATAATTTATGTTTATCATTGCTCGTGCCCCGACACTGACTTCGACAGGAACCGTTTAAACGCTGCCGAGCATATGTGCATACGGCTGCTTTAATAGTTATTCTGCATGGAGGAGCACTTTAAAGACTCTAAATCACTTCTTTGGACAAACACTTAATGAATTATATCACCGCCAGCACGATTCAAAAAAGAAAAAGAAAAAAAAAAAAAAGCGCGGAAACCAGTCGTAATTATTGGGAGTCTTGAGGATGGTTTTAATTATCAGGAGTGGGCTCCTTTAAAAAGGTGACATCACACCGTGACACCAAAAGAAGTGAAAATAAAACAACTTTTTAAAAAGGAGAAATCCCTTTATTAAAACTATTTGAAATACACCGAAACAATCGCGAAAACATTCGGTGTGTTTTTCATTTAAACGTGCGTTTGTGAGGTTAAAAAAAAAAAAAAAACTCCACGTTGCTGATCATGAATTAATGAAATGTTTTTGTTTGTTTTCTTGCACGCATCAAAGCACCAGTTCGAGTCCTTCTTTGTAAGTTCAAATAAAACATGAACGTTTTCCTCCAGTGAACTTTTCTGGGATTTAAATCGTGCCACGGAGCACCTTCGCTTCGCCGTCTGGAAATAGTAACACCTGATTTCTGCTTTACCGCATTAATTTCTGCTGAAATTTAATCTCCTAATTCTTTGTCTTTTTTTGTCTTTATTTCCTGACATTTTATGAAGTTTGTTTACGACGCCAGCGACACCTCTCACCGCGCTGCGTGAGTGTATTTTTGTCTGAATACGTAAGCAGGTCCATTATGAATGTCCTGAAATCAGATTTATTCCAGTTGAAAAAAAAAAAGAAAAAAGAAATACCCTCTTTCCAAATCATTAAAAAATGGCAACAAGCTGTGGATTTTTTTTTTTTTCTGCTCTTTTTCACACAAAAAATAGCTGAAATGTGGCATGTGAGAAATGTGCAAGGTGGCCGTCTTACAGAAGGTGTAGAGGTGGGATAAATTTAATTACAGCTTCAAATATTCATTTGGCAAATATATCAAGGTTGGAAACACAGGCCCAGAAATGGCAAGCCAGTCTGGCAGGCGCTCACAATAGTGGATGGCAAATGACAGTAATCCATGAAAAGAGACCAGACATTTATAGAATTTATAGAGAAGGACTCGCCATCCCAGATCTCTGATGTTTGTGGGATTTTGTTTTTTGCTCCGCTGGCTGTGTTAAATGTCGGGGAATATGTGCGTATATATATATATATATATATATATATAAATATAAATATATATATATATATTCATAAAACAATTCAAACCTGTTTTTCTTCCCATAACTTTCTAAATTTCCAAATTGATTTAAGCTTCAGGTCGGTTTAATTATTGAACACACATTTCTCACCTTGACTTTTTTTTTTTTTTTGTTAAATCAAAATTAAGTTAACTACACGTTCACGGTGTATGAATGCGTTTGAGTGCTTCGGAGTTTAATGTATAAAAAAGCAGCAATCACGGCGTTATTTCAGCCTATTAACACGTACGGATACTTCTGAAGAGGTGTTAAAGACGGAGACGAGTTATTTTCCGTGGGTTTTTTTGTGGGTTTTTCTTTTTTGCTCTCTTAATCCCAGACGGTCACTCGACACGCAGTCGCAGGAAACGCAACACGTGATCTTCGCTGCTCTTCTCTCTTGATCTCACGCGCCTCCAGCTGTGCGACGCTGCTGCTGCTGCTGCTGCTGCAGCGGCGGCGGGCGGCGACGACGACGAGCACAGGTGAGGGTGCACGAGGGCACTTCCTCTTCCTGTGACAAGGCGAGTGTGGAAGGCGGCCTACTTTGCATCGGTTATCTCTCCTCGCCTCGCCACCGGCGCGGGGGTTGATCTAATCAGCAGGTTTGTGCAGGGAGTTGGGGAGGAGGAGGGGGGAGAGGAGGGGTGAGGGGGGGGGGTGAGGAGGGGAGCGAAGTCTGCACTTCACACTTCCCGAGGCCCTGGGAAACCGGAGGAGAGCACGGGGGCGGTTAAGTGGTTCTCCGAAGACCACACAGTCGCAGAGAGTCCCGGGCGCTGGTGCCAAACACCCCCCCCCCCCCCCTACTCCTCTCCTTCCTCCTCCTCATCATCATCATCATCATCATCATCATCTACTCCTCCCACCCACACAGCCAGATTAGAGTAGATCAAAACCTCACCCACCTCCACCTCCACCTCCAGGGGGCTCCTTCTCCTTCTCCTCCTCCTGCGGTCTCCGAGCGGGGATCTCTGGAGGAGCTGGCCGAGGCGTCAGCGGTGTCGGGTGCTCAGGTGCCGGTCTGGTGTCGGAGCTGCAGGAACAACAACAAAAAAATAAAATACGGGTGCAAAGCAGTTCAGTCGAAGCTGGAAACTGTCGCTGACCTACATTATCGAAAAGCCACAAGCCGTCTTCACTTCGCGTCTTCGCTGCACGAGACGCTTTCATATTAATGGCGCTGCAGAGGTTCAGTGTTGTGAAGTCCAATAAAGTGAACGGATGGATATTTGTGTGGGTTTTAAAGTACGTTAAAGTTCGCGGAGTCCGGTGTTGCGCAACAGGAAGCGAACTTTCAGGAAGTTGAGTTTATTAATACTGTGTGTGTTTTAAAAGTGAACCCACTTCTGTTGGAGCTTTCTTCCTCCCAGCTTATGTGGGAATTGTTGAAATTTTTTTTTTTAGGGAGTTTAGTGTGTTAAGTGAAATAACCTGCGTTGTGATTTGGCGCTTTATGAATAAAATGGAATTGAAAAGTTTGAGTTGGAAAAAAAACCAAGAAAACTGGAGTCATCGTAAGTCGGCGCGACGCAATAACTTAAACAAAACAACATCTACGTGTTTCTGTTCAAGTGACAAAGTACTTTTGAGGCCGTAGCAATTAAGAAAAGAGCCGCCGTTTAACTCGGTTTCCAACCAACAGCTGAAAGTTGACCGAAGTTCGTCCTTCCATCTCAAACCGCATCAACAAAACACACCAAGCACGAGGAACCAAATCGGAAAACGGTTTTGTCGTCGCGACGCTTCTTTTATCGCCGGGGCTGAGACGAGTGGTGTCGCCATGACGATAGACAACACGTTTCTGTTGTTTAGTTTAGAGAACTCGGTGGCGAGATAACGTCCAGGCAGCTCGTCAACAAGTTTACATCAAAAAAAAAAAAGAAAAGAAAAAGAAGTACGATGGCGTCTTTTTGTTGGAAAATTGCGACAAAGGAAACGCGCTTCAACGTCCAGGTTTGTTTGGGGATAAGATAAGAAGAAGTGCGTAATGGCGGCGGTGAGCACCGCCTCCGGATGTACCGACGACCTCAAAAAGAAGATGTGGGAGCGCCGGGACGAGGCCGCCTGATTGACGCGCGATTCGTATTTAGACGGCCGACTGAGGAAATTCGCCCGAATCGACTTTGCTTTTCGTCAAAACCGCCGCTTTCACTTGAACTTTACGACCGTCGGTCTACTTGTACGACGGGAAAAAAAAAAATCAAAGAGGCGTAAGAAGGGAATAAATTCATCTGCAAACGTGGAGCCAAAAAAATAAAATAAAAAATCATCAAACGGCCTTCAAACTCCCTCCGACGCCTGCCGGTGAGGCATGGGGAGATGGGACGGGCGGAGGAGAAAAGGAGGTGGTGGTGGGACAAAACCGGCGAGGGAAGGAGAGATGGATGGATGTAGGAGGAGGAGAAGGAGTGGGGGGAGGAGGAGGAAGAGGGGGGGGGGGGGGTGTTGATAAAAGCCTGATCTGTGCCACGGGGCATTTATGGATGTTGGAAAGGGGGGGAAATTGAGGGTGGTGGGGGGGGGGGGGGGTGGACGGGTGGGAGGAGGCATTGTCTGCTGTGTCTGTGCGTTTATAGGATTGAGCTCAAGTTTCCTTTGTGTTTCCATTTTGTTGAGGGATTATGTTCTTTGAGAGAGAGAGAGAGAGAGAGAGAGAGAGAGTTGTGTGAGCAGAGTGGAGGCGGAGAGAGAGAGAGAGAGAGAGGGAGAGAGAGGGAGAGAGAGGTGGTGGTGGTGGTGGTGGTGGTGGGGGGGGAGACGAGGAAGGAGGGAGGACGTCTTTGTTCAGAGCGTTGATCATGAACAAGACAGATAGCAGAGGGTGTGCGTCTGTACGAGTGAGCGTATCTGCCTGTAGGTTTTAATGCCAATGTGTGTGTGTGTGTGTGTGTGTGTGTGTGTGTGTGTGTGTGTGTGTGTCGGAGAGAGAGAGAGAGAGCGCAAAAGCAAGATGTCAGGACATGTAACCAGCCATGTAACAATTTAAAATCAATTTGCCTCCCAAGAAGGAATTTGCTCTGCGAGAGAGATTTGTGTTTTTTTTTTCCTTCTTCTTCTTCTTCTCTCCCGGAGCGTCATGCAGGACTTTCACATCTATCTGAATAGATATCAATTACATAATCGCTTCTCTTTTTCTTTCTCTCTCTGCGGAAAGTTTGTCACACCGAGCCGCGGCGTTAGTGGTTTTATTTTATTTATTTTTTTTGAGCCATTTTGCCCGCGACATTTTTTTTCGCGGCGTCATTGATCAAACAGGAGGGCGCTTATCGTTATAATGAGGAGGGGGTGGGGGGGAGGGGAGGGGGGGGGGGGTGACACTTTCTGTGTGAACTGAAGCAACAGTTTTCATGTTGAAACCCCCCCCCCCCCCAACAAAAAAACAAAAAACACTTCTCCGATGAATTGATTGGTGACGGATAATTAAAAAAAAAAAGTCTCCACGATTCACAAATTCAAGGAGAGAAAAAACAAAAAAAAAAAGTAACTGGAAGTATTTAACTGGTGATAATAAAGAAAAAAAACAAACACCTTGGTGTCTGAACCCCCCCACCCCCCGACAACTTGTTAAAACACCACATGGTTACATTTGCATAGGATAAACCCAAACATATAGTGAATCATTTGCATGCCTGAAAGTGCACTTGAGTAACCGTAATTACACGTGACACCAATTACTCTGTTACTTTGTATTAAATTATAATGGAAAATTCCACTAGAGAATTGGAGCCTAATTGCATCTTAATTTGCATAATTTTGCATATTAATCACATCTCAGATGAATAATAAATTTCAACCGATTTTTTTATTTTTTATTTATGCATCGATACCCCCCCCCCCCCTCCAAAAAAAACAAAAACAGGAACTATTACATTTGTGCTAATTTTCTGTCGTTACTCCCGACGCTTGCAGTCAAAGATATCGCCGCTTCTTGATCAACAAGCGGTTTTGAAATGGAGAGTTTGTCAGAGAAAGACAAAAAAAGACCAAAAAAAAGAGAGAGAACGGAAATCTTGGAAATATCCACGCGTCGATTTTCACACCGAAACTTTGTGGCTGCTCTTTTTTTTTTAATTTTTTTTTTTTTTAATCTCTTTCCACTGCAGACGTGCCAAATGCGTTCCACAATGATAATTCAAATCACTTCCTGCCTTTTCCTTTTTCTTTCCCTCAGTCTCTCTCTCTCTCTCTGTGTGTGTGTGTGTGTGTGTGTGTGTGTTGTTGTTGTTGTTGTTTTTCCTGGTCAACACCTGTGCCTGCTATTGTGTGTGGCTCCCTGCCAGCGCACACAAAAAAAAAAAAAACCCAATACCTGTAGCCCAGATTAAATTCAAATTCACAAAAACAACATATTTCCAGATTTAACACGCCATCTTTTTTCTTTCGGCGCCAAAGTGGACCGAGCTCTTCTACGAAAGCCGATAATGACTGGAAAACAAAACAAAAAAGGGGGAGGGGGGGAGTGGTGGTGGTGGGGGGGGGGGGGGGGGGGCTCTATTGTCACTGCAAAGATGTAAACTTTTAAAATAATATTTCATCAAGGCGGGTGTGTTTTAACCGCTGCGTCTTCCCTTCGAGAGACTTATTTGTTTACTTTTCTTTTTTTTTTTAGTGAGAGCCTTCAATAATTTACACACATAAAGAAAAATTAAAAAAAAAAAAAAAAAACACACAAAATGGAAAATGCTTTAAAAAAAAAAAAATGAAGATCCGGACTCAACTGGGCTCTAAAATGAGAGACTTCAGACATCGATCGTGGACGCTGGCGTTGCTGTTGCACTGTGGGACTTTTCTCCGGTTGGATAAATTACACTCGCAGTGTGTACACAGATAAAACAGCAGACAGTAATTACAGCGCAGCGAATACAGTCCTTAATACGTGGTTGTGGAGAGTCGTAATTCTGTGACGCTGAACTATGACTCGGCTTCTTTTTTGTTTTTTAATCCTTATTCTGCTCCCCGGAGGCGTCGACACGCGAGAACTTTCATCCACAAGTATTTTCAAAACCTCGTTGTGCCGCTCGTCTCGTCGCTATTTTTAAATCTTAAAAAAAAAACAAAAAAACAAAAAAAACTTGGCATCCAACCGGACTCGGAGGTGTGAGGTCATCGAAAAACTCCGGACGGGAGCGTCGCCAACACCTCGACGCCGCAAGAAATCCGCTTCGATAGATTCAGAAAAGAGAGGAAAAACAACACTTGAAACTCGAGCTCACCTGCAGGATTTTTTAGAAATACTGAAAGGTACCAATCTGCTGTATAATTTAGGGCAAAAAAAATAAAAAAATAAAAATGAACCTGATATAACCCCAAAAGAACGGTCACGTTTAAAGATGCTGACTTGACAGAATAGTCAGAACCAGACAGAAAAAGAATTGAAGCAAACCTCCTCCGCAGGTTGTTCCAACACCTTCAAAACAAACAAACAAACAAACAAACAAACAAACAAACAAACACACAAAAGGATTGTCTATCTCTGTAAACCTCAACGAGGCCAACACATGAATTATGAACCCTTCAAGAAACAACCAAAGAGCCCCGGGGGGTCCCAAAAAAAAACCCCAAAAAATTGCATGAGTGTAAAGTTTTTTTGCGGTTGAATTTTTGATTGGAAAGAACAAATCCACCACTTTAATGGCAACTAAGACCTCCTGTGAACATCTTCACTGTGTTTGTGTGTTTATATTACCGATGGTGTAATAAACCGGCAGCCAGCCTGGACACCAGCTCTCCTTCTTCTGATCTCCAGATTCCCCCCCCTCCTCCTCCTCCCCCCCCCCCCCCCCCCCCCCCCCCCCCCAACAATTAATCCCACATCCGCTCGCGGAGTCGTTAATATTCCGCTCCACTCGACTCGCAGATGTTAAAAAGCATTCTCAACTGACACATGTAATTACTAACGAAACATCCTCGAGAGAAAAAAAGAAAAAGGGTTTCCGTGTCTGAGCGCAATTCTGAAATAACCAAGTGCTGCGCGGCTAATTATTGATAAATAAAATTAGTTGGGGAGAACTTCAGGTGGGCGGGGCCGCGCGCAGGTGTCTGCCGCGTGCGCGTTTGTGTTTGTTTGTGTGCTGTCGCGCGCGTGCAGAGTAAAGAGAGAGAGAGAGAGAGA
Organism: Embiotoca jacksoni; assembly: GCF_022577435.1. Taxonomy (NCBI): domain Eukaryota; kingdom Metazoa; phylum Chordata; class Actinopteri; family Embiotocidae; genus Embiotoca; species Embiotoca jacksoni. The sequence goes on along the minus strand of NW_027185421.1, from coordinate 451,653 downwards.
GAGAGAGAGAGACGGGGAAACGCTGCTGACCTGCAATCACCGAGAACAGCGGGGACTTAATGATGTTTTGGTCTGCTGATCAAATTTCACATTTTCGCACAATCATTTTGGGCACCTGCGCAGAAAACAAAAGCCCGGGCTCAAACTGCTGGCCCGTGCGAAACAACTGGCTCTGTGCACGTGCGTTTTGTGTGTTTGTTTGTGTGTCTTTTTTTAATTTATTTTTTTATAAAGTGCCTTTTTAGATGTTCTCTTTTATTGTCTTCACAATAGATGCGCGCACAGACACGCGCAAACTTAGTTTCCTAGTTTCCTGGTACTTTATGGCACACACGGAGGGCACGCGACAGATAAATGGGTATTTACCTCCCTCTGCTGGACTCCGTCTGTAAAAGCCACCTTGCTGCCTTCAAGTGCTGCTTTGTGAGTTTCTGACGCTGCCGGTTCAACACGTAAAAAAACTCTTTAAGCTGAACAAATGTTGTCTTTGGAAATCTGTTGTTTAGTTTCGTTTTAGAAGCTGGCAAGCGGCGGAATGAATGTGAAGACAACACACGAGGCGTCACACAAATGTGTAGGATAAAAAAAAATGTGTAAAATAAAAGTGATATTATGAGTGTTGACAATATTTTTGCTTTGCTGATGAGCCAATAAACCAGCAGATCATACAAATAAGAAAACAAATATCCTAAATAATTGTATAAAGCTGTAAAGAACATTGTGAATTAGATGATTAAGCATTATGAATCCTATGAAACTATGTTGTCATGCCAGAGCTGACGGTCCCATATTGAAGCTCTACTGTTTGTGTTTATGTCTAATGACCCACCGTCAAGTTTCTAGTTTTAACTTTTTTGACCATCTCAAAAGAAATGTAGGTTTGCAGGCATAAAAACGGGCTGCAATGTCAAATTAAAGACATTAAAGCAGAATAAAATATACTCATAAAACAAATTAAACAAATACAGAAAAAAAGAAAATGTAAGATGGAGAACAGCAGCAAATAATAAGTAACTCTGCTGCAAAAGTTGAAAGACAACCCGCTTAACACAGGGCCAAATAAAGTGCTCCAATTGTAGCTACAGTTTACAACAGCACTTGAAAGCAGCATCCGTGTGTGTACGTCGTGCTCGCCATAAGGATTGTGGGTAAAAACATGGGGGTGAGTTGCGTAAGTTTACCAAAGGCAGCTGTTTCAATGGAGGCTGCGTCCTGGCCGGTCCGTGGTTCAGTCACAGCCCGGAACGCTGCGTCCTCCCCGGTGTGATGCAGCGCATCACCGGCCCCGCTGCGTGGCGGGAGCTCCGCGGCCTCGCAGCCGGCACGCCCGGGCTCTGCGCCTGGAAGAGAGGCTGGACCGGCGGCGGGCAGCCGGCCCTGCGCCGGCACTGGGCGGGCGTGAGTGCGCGTCCTGCGCGTCCTTTCAGCATGGAGCCGGGCCGGAGGACGGGCCGGCGGAGGGTGGCGTTCATCGGCGAGAGGCAAAGACTGTTCAGCTCGCAACCCGGAGGTGACGACGGGCCGCCGGGGGGCTCCGACCGTCAGCCCTCCGTCTCCGTGGTCGGCATCCCAGACCCGATCACATGGATCCGGTGCAAAGTCATAACGTACCTGATCGATCTGTACTTCGACACAGACATCAACTCTGTGGAGTTTGAAAGAGGAATAAAGCAGGTAACTACCGACACAACAGGCCTTCTACCAACTATGAACAACAAACACGAAGAAGTTGTTCACCTGTCCACAGGTGAGCTGGATAAAAAGAACAACATCTAATCTCCAAAAACAGCACTTTGTTTTTTTATCATTTTATATGTTAAATATCTTCAAAGCTTCCTTTGTTATTCTTACATGAAACAGGCTGAAGTCTTTACGTGTCTGTGAGTGAGTTTTCTTGGAGGTCACACAAGATCAAGTCGATGGAAAGAGTTCATCTCAAGACCAAAGGAAGAAAACACGCTGCACGTTAACTGGAATTCACAAAAAGGACATTTTGCTGCTTCATTTAATTCAAACTGAATATTTCCATCTGATAAAAAGCTTTTCGATCGTCGTCACGTGAAGTTTGTCCGGTTGTCGTGTCGTAATTGTTAAATAAACCACCCTGTTGTTCCTTCGTCTCGCTCCAGGCTTTGGTCCACGTCTCCGACAAGATGTCCAGCGGCAGATATCACGAGCTGGAGGGGATCGTGTCCGACGAGGTGACTCGCAAACACAACGCGTTCCAGACCGATTCAAATGAAATGTCCACCTTGTTTCTTTTTGGTGAAAGAAAATAATGACACACGACGGGGCGAACGATTTAGAAAGCCAACGGGAAGGTGAACGTTTTCCTCGGACGTAGAAAAAAAAAAAACCCTGCGTGACTAAAATGACGATAAATTCGCGTTAACGTCCAACGAGAAATGAACTCCCGTGACTTTTCTGCAAAACGCGCCACAACTGGACGCTTTTAGAAAACCTTCCGAGGTCCGACGCGGTGGACGCGGACGGTAAATACGACGACGCTCGAACGCGGCAATCGTCTGGTTTCTGTTCACGCAGACGGCGGAGTACGTGGAGAGGAGGTGCCGGTCGCTCGGCGACGCTCGGCGGCGGCAGCTCGCCGTCAAAATGGAAGATATCATATTTGTGCTTCCCGAAGACGTCTCCGTCGTCTTCGATCGACACGGTGAGTTCTCGTCTCCACCGAGAGGTGACGGAAGTCTTCCGATTTCAGATCTGTGACATCACAAAATCTGTCTTTTTTTTATTTTATGTTAATTTTTTTCCTGCTTCCTCTTCCAGGTAGAAAGTTCTGCTTCATCGTCATGAGGTTTTGGCTCCTGTCGCCGCACGAAGGACCCGACGACCCCGAGGGCTCCAAAATCTTCAAGTTGGACTCCGGCGAAGGCGACGACCCTCGGAAGAAAATCGCCACCGCCGTCTACGAGTAAGCGCCCGGCGTCCAGCGAGCACCTCGGACGTCCAGAATCGGCGATTATGAATTTCCTCGCCGTCGATTTCCTTTCTATTTTTTGCTTGGAGACAGTTTTTTTTTTTTTTTTTTATCATTAATTCGCTCGTATGGTTTTGTGCCAAAATTCTTTTGTTTGCTTAATTTCCTCCATATAGAGAGTTACGGCGAATCCATAATAATAATAATAATAATTTTTTTTTTTTAAAAGTACAAATATTTACTTTTGAGATAATTATATGTTGGCAAAAGCTCCAAGTTACCCGCAGGCCTTCGTGTGCTTTTTGTCGGGCGGAGAACCGAGCTGACGGTGGCGAGATAAACGTGTTGTTTATTTAAATAGATGCAGCGAGGATAATTATGGAGAGATGTTCTTAAGTGTGGGTGGAGATAAGAGTTCATCGAATAATTTGATGCCTGACTTGGGGGGGAAACGGTGAAAATAAATGTCACTTTCACTAAAGACCCTTTAAATAAAAAATAAAAAATAATAATAATTTAAAAAAAAAAGTGAGACGCATTAATAGAAATATTAATTGGAAAACAATAAAATGATCAGATGACTGTAAACAGCTTCTCCAACACGTTGGTGGATCGGCTTGCAGACACACACACACACATGCAACTAGTTAAAGATTGATATTTAAAATGTTCATTCACGCCCAACTGCCTGGATTCAGACTTTAAAAAAAAAAAAAAAATTTAATTATTATTCTTGGCTCCGTTATTGTCCGACTTTTTTTTTTAGAAAAACGAGCAGAAGAACTGTTTGTTAAGTTTGTTAAGTTTGTTCAGACCGAACGCTCGAGTACAAATATTTTCAAACTCACGACATCTGCGTCTTTGCATGCAAACGATCAACAATCGTTTGGCAGAAAGTAAAATCGGCCAAATATGGCACGACGCTTCGGGGGCTCTTTCCGTTCAGCGCCTCGTCCTTAAATCAAACATAAAGGACGACGGCTCGACTTTAACACTCGTATTAAAACCACCATTCCTCGTCTGAGAAGACTCCACTTGTTAAGAAAGTAAAGTGTCCGATTCGCCAATAAAACTTGCCGACCGAGCACAAAAAGAGGAAACCGTTTCCCGTCCAAAGCCTCTTTCCGTCCCCGGTCGGTAATCCGGTTAGTTGTTGGACCACACGGCGCGGCTGTTGTACCCAAAACCCACCTATCGAGTTAGCCCACATTTTCCATCCCCTATTGTCTCAGGTCTTACGATCCCCTCTGAGAAAGCCTGTTACACTGCAAATGTTATCCTAAAAGGGTTTTCGCGCAGCAGACGGACGGCGCGGCGGGATGAGGAAGCCGCTTTCACCGCCTCACTTTCAAGGTGAAGCGAAAACTTTAGTTTGAATGTCAAAGCGTTTGTCGGTTCGGCCCTTTGAATGTAGACGTTAATTTAGGGATGTTTTTTTTTTTTTTTTTAGAGAAGAATCGAGGGCGTGAATGAATCTGAACATCTGGACTTGTCTCCACGCAGATTCCACCGAGAGCTGACGAGCGGCGCCTCTCCCGACTGGACCGTCACCACCGTCTGGCACTGGCACTGGCAACCAGCTGAGTGATCGGACCCGACAACCAAAGTATTAAAGCTGCTGAGTTTCACTGTCCGACGGAAGACGGCGTTTCAACCGGACGACGGAAACGGGACCCGGAGCGGCGAGGCAGAGCCGAAACCAGAACAACCTCAGAACCTTTAACGGAGTATGAATGAGAACCGACTCGTGCTACTTGACGGTAGCTTTTCTTAGATGCCTTTAAAAAGCTCCGCTGCAGCGACGGTGATTCACTGGAGGAAGACTTCTTTTTTATTTTTATTGAACCGTCTCGGTTAAATGTGTCACCAAGAAAAAAAGTCCAGGTTCACGTACGAGCTTGTTTTTTTTCTTTTTTTTTTCTGGAGCTTTCAATCACACATCTCTGACAGCTTCTTCTTCTTCTTCTTTTTTTTTTTTTTCTCTTCTCAGTTGTCCATCACGTCAAAAAGCATTAAACTGTCACACCAGTAGATCAAATGAATCATTTCATGGAGGTGGAAGCAGCTGAAAAAGATCGTAAATGGACATTTAAGATTTTCTTTTTGTTTAAACCACTTTTCTTTTTCTTTCTTCAAAAGGTCAAAACTGACGTTCAGATCCACTGAGTGTGTTCAACTAATACCTCGTATCAATAAATGCTTTTATCGTGGCACCAAATGCCCTCCACCCTTTTCATTTACGCGGGAACTCTATCTCAGACATACTTGAACTTTTACTGGTATATTCTTTTCATTTTCCATTTACCTTTCAGAGGGAAATAGAGTATTTGTATTTATTTCACAGTTTTTAGTGAATATTTTAGACATAAAATATCTCGTATTGTATTATTATATGTAGCTCTACTGTGACAACAATCAAATGCTGCTCACGTGTACACGTCAATGAAGCCATAAAAATATGATAAATATAACACCCGAATTTGGGCCATTTTGCATGAGCGCCTTTATCTTTGATACTTTAAATACATTTTGTTGACGGTACTTGTGTACTTTTACATAAATAAGATTTGAATGCAGGAATTTTACTTGTAGCTGAACTTTATTTAGTTTTTTATGCTAGTATTGCTACTTCAGTAAAAAAAAAAAAAAAAAATCAAAGTACTTCTTCCACCATTGGTTTTGCACATTAAAGTGTTCACAGGTCTTGATGATCACTGCCGCTCCAACAGAACTAATGGCGGCCAAGTTGCATTGTGGGTAACGTAGAGGCCGGGTTTGTTTGGGTTTTTTTTTTTACAAGGAAAAAGGAGGTTTTTATACATTTAAAAAATAAAAATGTCCAATTTGAAACAGATAATAAGACAGAAGTGCAAACATAAATTGAAGTACTCTTTGTATTTCATAACACAAACGACGAATAGAAAGTCCTGGTATTTAACTAATACCAGAATTGGTACCGATAAAAAATTTTTAAAAAAGCAACAGGCGACGAGATGATTCGTTTCCCAGAACAAAGCAGTTCAAGGTTGTCGTGGAAAGTCGGAATAGTAACGGGCGAGAAAAACCACCAAGTCACGCCGGAAGATCCTCCGCCTCGGCGTGGCGTCGGCGGTCACCGCCCAGGCACGTGCCGCTCATCAGCGCCATCACGCGTGACAGTCCCGTGAATGCCGCGTGTCATCCCATTCTGCTCGAGGCTCGCCGCGATATTATTAACGTTGACGACGTATCTGACAAACAGAGAGGATTCTGTCATTAGCGGCCGCTAATTCGCGCATAATGAAACGCGGCGAGGATTATTCTAATTTTTCTTGCGTCGCGGGGGTCTGGAAGTTTGCGTGGGTTTTTCCACAATATTATTATTTTGTTGTTGTTGTGTGTGTGTGTGTGTGTGTGTGTGTGTGTGTGTGTGTGTGTGCGTTTCCAGTCGAGCATCTCGCGGAGTCGTAATGAGATTAAATGAGTGCGGTTTGCTTAACGTGTCAATATGCTCGTGGATACGGCGAGAGCACATTAAACAATTCTCCACGCCTGTGCATCACTCAGTTTAATGGAAATTAACAAGAAAACAAAAACAAAAAAACAAGTGGTGAATACATAAAAGCTAATGTATTTTTTTTTTCCCCCATTAGTTATTTTATTGTTTTGTGTATGTTCTTGACGTGTGGATCTGTCGAGGCTGCGTGCCAACTCCGTTTTCATTAATCCGGTTAGCGAAACATTGCAAACAATTCCCCACGCCTCCGAGAGCGCGTCGGTCTGTTCGCACGTCTGCATGTGGCTCATTCACCGTGCTATCTGTCAAGACTCCCATTTTAAGGTTGATTAATAGTATTAAGAGATAAATATGCTTGGAAATCAAATCTAATACTGACAGAACAATGATAAGGTGCAGAGAAAGCACCTCTCGGTATTTACTCGTCTCTCCAGATTTTGATTTTTTTTTCCTTCTGCCAGTCACAAAGGCTTGTTTGTGGAGTCTGAAGCAATCAATTAAAGGTTTAACACTGTTTCACAGCAGCTTAGGTGCACCAACAAAAGATGGCGTGTCGCTTCCAACGAGGCAGACGACATGTCAACACGGCAAATGAGCCGCTTCTGTGGATGAAATTCTATTTTAAAATTTCTAATAGACAAATTGATTCCCTGCAAACAGACGAGGAAACGGGATTTTTTTTTTTTTTTTTTCCTTCCTGACATATTTATCGGGAATTTGTGGTGCTATTAAAATGACGACTAATGAATACTAATGAGGAATGAAAGCAAGTACACACAAAGACATGAAAATGCCTCACGTTGACTGTAACACAAATAAAATCACCCCCCCCCCCTCCACTCCCTCCCAATTTGATCTAAGGGAACAACACATTTTGATTAAACAGTAAAATTAAGTTAAATTTCTGCTACTCTGTCGAAAATTCTCCAACATTGTGCTTTTACATTACTCTTCTGAATACTGACTGGAAACTAGATTCAATATTCAGGCAAGAAGAAAGACAACGAAATAAGTTGGGACGAGGACAAGTCCCAAAAATCAGTGATGTCAAAAACCACACACACAGTTTTGGGAACCAGTTAAGCCGACTCATCGTAAAAAGCAAAACGTTAAATTACTTTAAGCAGATCTAACGGTTGCATTTGTTCCCGAGAAGACTTCAAGTTTTTTTTTTTTTTATTAGTTTTTTTTTTTTTAAATCATCTGCAGTTACATTTTAGGGAACATTTTACAAAAGATATGGTAATATTATTGATCAACACGATGTGAAATTGCGTCACTTTAATCGAAAAATGTAAAAGTTTTTCTGGTGGACGACCACATATGTTCACCCAAGTCTTCCACCAACTTTGGGAAAACACTGACTGTGTATCATTTTTTCAGAGGAATTGTCAAGAGGCCCTAAAGGCAGAAGTTATAGGTATGTATATAAAATGTGCTCTATGAGCTCTATTAATGGCTCCTTTGAACACTAGATCAGAAAACGTATTTGCTGCTGTTCCCAAAAAATTAAAACAGAGCTTCAAAGAGAGAAAAAAAAAGAAGAAAAAACCCCGTTGCAGGTGCCGTATGTCTCTTCACATAACCTCATTTTGAATCGCTGCTCTGCCAGAAACTGCCAACTGGCTTTAAACAAATTCATAAAGTAACAGGAGAGGAACAAGCGCAGGAAAAACATTTAAATAAAGGTTTTCGTTTTTCTAAGTTTTATGGCGTGACGTCCTTCCTATTCAAATGTAACATGTTGTTTCTTGGGGGAGCTCGTATTTTTCTGCAGGAACATACATCGGGTCCCAAAAAAAGGTTCAGGCTAAAGACGAATACCGATTTTTCTTTTACATTCATAAAAACAACATAATGACAAATGTATATATTGCTCCAGATATTTTAAGATAAAAATGTAATTTCATGTAGGAATCACTATTTTCACAGATTGGTTAAGTGTAAGATTTAGCATCAATAAATATTTCCTCCTGCGTTAATTCTTCCATTAAATTAAAACCTCCTGGAGCTCCAGAGTTCCCACCGGCCAGCGGAGGATATCGTCAGATGGAGAAACTTGACCGAAGAGGAAACATTGCGGCGGTGAAACAAATCTCCAGTTTTACATCTCTTTTATTTCCTCGAGTACGTTACGGAAATCGTAGACACAAACCTCCCCGCTCGGCTGCCGCGTGGACGCCAGCTTCCAGGCCTCTTCGAACGTCTCCTCGGAAACACTCACACCGATGTTCGTGAAGATCTCAGCGATCTGCGACGAAGACGGTGAAAGGTGTCGGTTTTAAAAATTAGTTTTAAAACAATGAACCAAAAGACAAATTGACAAACCTGATAAGAAAAGATGGGAAAAGTTCAATAGACTTTTTCTGGACAAATAAAATGTTAAAAATGTAAAAGGATCACAGAAGAGAAAGAATTGATTCTTTAAGGCACTTTGAGTCCAATTTAACTAAATAAAGTCTCATTTCATATTTCCCACCAGCAGCGTCAATTATTAAAAACAATGGAGATCAAATTTCAAGTCTTTAATACGTTACAGAGCACAAATTAGTAAGAAAATCTGGACACGGAATAAAAACAGAAAGAAAAAAGCTTATTTTGATCAAACATCGTCTGCAAGTCTGTTTCACCAACATTTGTCTTTTTTTTTGAACAAACAAAAACACACAAAAAAAGATCCACTTTGCTGTTAATGACAAACTTTTATACAAAAGAAACGTCTAAACTGGACAACAGAGGAAGTCAGCGTCCGTACCTCTTTCTTGCTGCGAGGACACAGGAAGTGCTCCCTGGTAACGCCTCGGGCGGCGTGAATGGACGGGTGGAGAAGACCCCTGGCCGTCAACGTGTCGCCGTAGTTGACGCAGTCGCCGACTCTTCTGACGCGCGGAGTCGGAAGGTCGAAGCGAATGGACGGGATGCCGAAGGTCCGGCCGCCTGCGCGGGAAGAGACGCGGTTACAAAAACTGAGCGATAACGTGGTGTTTTTTTTTTTTTTTTTTTTTTAAATTTCGTGTCTGTCCCGATGACTTACTGGATGCTGAATCGTCCCTGTCCGCCCCGATGAGGGACGAGGAGGTCGTAAAGTGGTCTGGGACGGCCGTCGGTCGCCTCAGGGTCCGCGGGATCTTCTTGGTGCCGCCCGGCTCGACGGGCTCCAGGTCCTCGGGCTCGATCAAAGCCAGGGAGGGTGGAGGAGGCTGCGAGGGATCTGACGGAGGGTCGTCCGGAGCTCCGCCGGTCGGACGCTCTGCAGGAGACGAATAAAACACAGAATAATCCCCCCCAAAAAAAACAAGTTCGACGTGATGCGGAAAGTTAGGAAGTTTAAAACTGAGACACATCTTTCAGGAAATGTAGGATTTTAAGTATTTCATGACGAACGCAACATTCCCTCTCCGAATTTTATAATTCTGTACCCGAGAGGAAAACCAGAGAATAAAATCAGAGCACAAGACATTTTTTTTTTTATAACTTAACGTGACGGAGAGTCGTTCTACAAAAAGTACCAAACGGAAATGATACGACTGCGACCGACCGTCGGTGATGATGCGTTGCTCGAGGCCGCCGATCGGCATCTTGTCCTTCCAGTTGAGAAAGTTGGCGAACTCCAGGAAGTCGATGAGCCCGTCGCCGTCGTTGTCGCAGAGCTCCATCAGGTCGTCCAGAACCGGCCCGCTCACGTCCAGCTGCAGCTGACGGCACGCCGCCTGCAGGTCGTCCTTGTCAATCTTTCCTCGTCCTTTCTGGTAATATAACACATCAGCAGGAAGACACGTTTCAAACGGCTCACAGCTTTTTCTAAATCTTTCTTCTTTCTGTCGGTGAAGGCGGACTAAATCCTGTTTTTTGAGCAGAATGGGGCGTGTCGGTGAGGGCAGCGGGGAAAGACGGTGTGCACCTTGTCGTAATGTCTGAACGCCTTCAGCAGGGAGGGGAAGTTGTTGAAGTTGAGCTTCTTCAGCTGGTGTCTCACCGCGTTGACCAGGCTGCGCCGCTGGTCTCCGTCCTTCACGTACGGCCGCGCCTTGGCGGCGTCGAGGACACCTGCGACACCTGCGGAGGAAGCGAGAACGACGACGACGACGACAACAACAACAACAACAACAACAAAAATGTGTTCAGGGACTCGCACGTATTTCAGTATGTAACCATGGAAACGCGCGGTAACGTAAAACCCTTACCGAATTCATCCCGGATCAAAGGACGTCCAAACGCGTGATCGGGCGGAAGAGGCAAAGTGTATCCTCCTCTCCTGGAGAAAAGAAGAAACATCCAGATGTGATGTTTAAATCTGGAGGTTTACAAGAACTGCTTATAGAAAGAAAAAAAAATAAATGACGTACACGTTGTCGGCTTTTCCGCTTTGTGCTTCCGTGTTTCCGGATCTTTTCCAACTAGCCTTTGAACCGTAAGACCTGTAGCGGGAAAACAAAACTGCTGAGCGCTTCCTCAAATACGATTTTTTAAAAATGTTTCGGAGTCACGTACGTCTTCATCTCCCCGAGCCAGCGCAGCGTTTTGCCGACGTCGCGGCCGTCGTTGAAATGAGGCGTGGGGGCGCCGAAGGTGCCGTCTTCGCTGTAGTGACCCGAGTCGTACTTCCTGTCGATCCTCTCGCCTGGGCGGCGGCGAGACGACCGTGTCGTAGGCGGAAGACGGACGTCGCGTTAAAAAAAAAAAAGGATTCATAAGATTCTCCAAATAAAGTCTTTTCCGCCGTTCTTACCGACAAAATAAGCATTGTGGCTGTTAACGTACGCCGCGTGTCCCTCCTGAGCTTCCGTCTCCACGTCCTGGGCTGATTTTGAAGGGTTAACAACCTCGCGCAGGTCCAGCCCTGGACAGAAGACATTCAAAAGATTTCGACAGCATCATTTCCTGTTTCCGTAATACTGGCACGTTGACGTTACGGCGTTTCCATCTTGTCAGCGCAAACCTGTTTTCCTTTATTTGTGTCGCCCGGACCGCGACGTCGTACATACCTTTCACCATTTTCACGCCGGCCGCGGCTTCCTCGTTGAACCCGTCGGCGAGCCGAGCGCGTCGGTAACGCGACCATCCGAGCGGCGCGGTCGTGTAAACGGACTCGTTAAGATCCTGCAACTTCTGCTGGAACAAAGTCTTCCGGGGCGGATTTAGCAAACTTCCACTCTGTTGAAATCATATAAAGAAAAAAAAAAATCATATTCTGATTATACGGCGTCACCGTGTGCTTAAAATTGTGTCTGCAAAGTTACCTTTTTGCCGTTTTTTAAAGCATCGGCATTAAAAAAAACAAAAAAGGAGACATTACCGATGCTATTCACACACGAGTGGAGACGTATAAAAACAAAAAAAAGACTTTGCTGTGAGGGATAATTTGCGTCCGATATGATTTTCCAACAACAGATCGAGCACCTTTGGGATTTACATCATCAACATCTGCTGCAGCTGCGTGACGCTCCCGTGTTAATGTGAGTATATATAACCGAATATTCCAGCAGCTCGCCGGAGAACCGACGGCTCAACGGGAACCTCGATCGCCAGCTTTTCTCCTCCGAGTCGCCACGGAGACGTGCGCCCGACGTCGGTATACTCACGGTGAAGGACGACTTGGTGCTGACGCCGTGAACGAGCGTGCTGGCCACGTCGCTCGCCTCGACTTGGTGCACTCGGGCGGTTCCCGGTTCCGGTTGGTGGAACTTTTTCACCTCCGGAGGGGTCGGGGGCTGAAGAAGTGGTAAAAAAAAAAAAAAAGTTATCTGACGTGACGCGTCACAAAAGCACGAACCTTCAAATTATATTCGCACGTTTAAGCCCGAGAACACAGAAAATAACTGATGTCACACGTTAGACATTTAGAGCTGCAGCGATTATTCGATTTATCAGTTAGTTCATTTACAGAAAATTCATCGAAAGTGTTTCAAAAAGTAGTTTATGTAAAAAAAATAAAAAAAGCTAAAAATTTTGATTCAAGCATTTTAAATGTGAATATTTCCCCATTCCTTTAAAACCTTTGCGATAATAAACTAAATTATTTGAGATTCTTCTATTTTTTTTTTTTTTTATTATTATTATAGCTCATTTTTTGGCCCCATTTTAACCAGTTGAAATACTTTTAAAGTGCAAATACAACCCATAAAATGCACTTTTAAACTTTCCAAATAGTGCCTGCAGCTGAAAAATGACTTTAACTTACCGTCTGCTCGGTGCTTCGTTTTTAAATATCGGCAGTAGAAGCATGACAGGCTGCTCGCACCTCATTTAGGTTTATTTTTCTTGAAGGAGTTCCTTACAGAACCTTTTTTTTGACGGCTTGTAGTTGTTTCTTTTTTAACATTTACCTTTTTTTTTTTTTTTTTGTGCCGTAAATACGCTTGAAGCTCGAGTCTGGTGGCTGAAAACGTGTTCTTCTTCTGTGGTGGATGGCAAACATTTCGTAAAGGCGCATTACCGCCGCCTTCAGGCACCTCCGGGAACTACACTTGGCTGTGTCAAAATGCTCATAAAAACCCAACTTACAGTTTCCACTTGTAAACAGGTCTTGGCTCTGTGTCCAATAGGTTTCACTTTTCCGGCCTGGTGTTAAAAGAACAAAATATATAGTGCGTATATTAATACATGAACATATTGTACATTAGTTGTGTCAGGAACTGTTGATTTTGTGCAGTAAAATCCATCACATAACAATAACACTGTTGTCTGTGTTTCTTGGTTGTTTGTATATAATATATATATAGATATATACTGTACTGTATATACTGTGCATTTTATATTTTTACTGCTATTTTTACTGCTATTTTATTGCTTTTCTATTGTTCTATTATTATCTTATTGCTTCTGTATGCTGCTGTAGCGGAAAAAAAATTCCCCCCCGGGATTAATAAAGTAACTACCTAACCTAACCTAGCCTAACCTAATAATGTCATTGGGACCTTTTAATTTTTTTTATTATGTTTATATAATAATAATAATAATAGCAGTATTTATAATGTGGAAATATCCTGCCTATTTATGTATTTTACTTTACATTTTATTCTGTTTCTAGGTGTGTTTGTTTATAACAGTTCTTTATTTCCTTTAGTTTATCTAACAACTGAATTTCCAGTGTTGGACTAAAAAAAAGAAAAAAAAGAAAAAAGATATCATACGTTTCCTTTTATTAACACTACAGACAATTTTATAGACAAAATAATGTAAACGCAAAAGGCGATCTGAAGTTATGTAAAAGTTGACTTACCGTCGGTATGTTTGGATATCCCAGCTGGTTAAAGGTATTTCCGTCCGTCATACTCATCTTGAATTCACGTGTTGCTGCCACACAAGGGAACCAAAAATGTTGAGTTTCTTTTACCCGACACGCTGATTTAACTACCTGGAGGAAGTTTGAACGCTGAACAAGTTTCTGGAGACGCTTAAAAACCTAAAAAGCCAAAAACGAGAAGAAACGCGCACCTGTTTTGAGTTCCGTTGCTTAGCAACGCCAGTCATGAGTTGAATTAAAAAAACACCGCTTCGGTTTTATTTTAAAAATGTTTTTTTTTTTTAAATAATATGGGGGGAAAAAAAAACTTCACGAGCTCATCATAGGGGTGTTAATTAAGTTATTTAGACTGATAATTATTTACAAAAAAAAAATTAAAAAAAAAATGACATATCATTAATGGTATTTATACTCGCTTTTGTAACCGAGTAAAACAAATTCCCCTTTTTTCTTTTTTTTTTCCATGTGGAGAGTCTTTGTTTGTTATTCATGATCTATTTTACACCTCTTCACCTCCTACATGCAGGGACAGCGGACCACTTCCTCCCACAGACAAAAAAAAACAAAACAAAAAAAAACCCCACCAAGGACCGATACCGAGATCATTCCTGCCCACTGCAATAATAATAACAACAATAATAATAATACACTTTATACGTATAGCACTTTCCTGAACTCCAGGTACAAAGTGCTTCACATAAAATAAGCCATAAAAACAAAACAACAAGTGAATTCTAACAAGCCTTTAACAACACAATGATCGTACAAAACAACCATATAAAAACAAACAGGAGTAAAGAAGAAATCAGCAAATGCTCTCGGATAAGAAGAGATTTAAAAGACTGGCATAATACAACTGTACAAGTCGTAATAACATCGTTCCACTGTTGTTTAGTTTAATATAACAGTATTCTATTTTTATTACCATGTGCACTTTTTTTTCATATTTATTTATTTTTTTACTCGCTCTATTTTTACTCCGTCATTTACCCTGTACTGTACACGCTGCTGTAGCGATTATTTTTTTTTTTTAATTTTTAATTTTCTTTTATCTGTCTATCTATCTATTGAAGAGACAAGACAACAACAACACAAACAAACAAAAAAAAAAATAATAAAAAAATAAAACGCCACTAAAATTGGGGATAAAAATCCCGAGCGTGTGATTGGTCCAGCGGCGCCGATACGACGCAGGCGGATTGTCAATTCCAGTCATCCGATCTTGTCATCGTCCTTTTCTCTTTTTTCTGTTTTTTTCTTCGTACGATGCGAGAAGGGAAGTTGAGCGGAGTGGGAGACCGCGGAGGAGCCTCGTTCAGACCCACCGTGTCGGCAGCCGGCCGGACGCTCGACGACGCCGCGAACGGACGCTGAAAGTGCCCCGAAAACATCGACGAGCGTCCCGACATTCAAAACCAGGTTCTCCCCCTCCTCCTCCTCCTCCTCCTCTCTCCTCCTCTCCTCCTCCTCCTCCTCTCTCTCTCTCCGGTGGGTGAGGAGCTAAACGCGAGCTAAAGGAGGGGAAAAAAAAAAAAAAAAAGGGAAAAAGAAAAAAAAGGGAAAAAAAAAAAAGAAAAAAAAAAAGATATAGCTAAAGGTGGCTAACAGCTCCTCGCGATGTTGTTAGCCGAGCAGCTTTTCTATTATCCTGGAGGGGGGGGGGGAGAGGAGGAGGGGGGGGGGGGGGTGCCGTGCTAAAGTTAGCACAGTAAGTTAACGTTGCCACCGGCTGGTAAAATCCGAGCTAGTCGTCGCCACCGCTCGGGTCACTTAGCACACCAACAGTCTGAACAACAACAACAACAACATCTGCGACCGCAAACATCGGCTAGTTTGCGGCTAACGCTAGCTAGCTGTCACTTAGCTCGTACACACCCAAAAAAAAAAAAAAAAAAAACCTGCATCATCTCGAGGGGAGTGTTGTTGTTGTTGTTGTTGTCTTTACTCAAACGTTGTCACGTCTAGTGTGTGTGTGTGTTGCGGTAACTCGGGTTAACTGACGCTTCGCGTTTTATCTCGCTAGGTTGTTTTGAACTCACGTTGTTAGCATGTGTTGCTAACGCTAGCAGCTGCTAGTTCGAGCCAGTCAGCAGCGACACAAACAAGGTTGTTTGTTTGTTTGTTTGTTTGTTTTATCTGTCTGTGTGTCGCAGCGCGGTTTCGACGGAAGTTGACGGCAATTGTTTTGAAGGTACTCTGCGTTTTACTCGGTCGGTGGTTAATGAGAAGCGTCTCAGAGCTACAGAGATGTTGTTGTTGTTGTTGTTGTTATTATTATTGTCAGCTTCATGTGGTTGATGGTGTTTTTTTTCTGCAGTTCTCGATCACAGAAATCTTGTGACGTCACCCTGAAACCCGGACTCGGAAGTTTATTTTGTAGAGCACATTACAACAAGGCAATTTAAAGTGTTTCATATAAAAAAATAAACATTAAAAGCATCAAAACATAAAGCAAAGGACATTTTAAAATCAATTATAAAGTCACTAAAAACATTAAAAACTGTGATTTAAATCTGTGAAAATAAGATAAAAGTTAAAGCGCACGAGAGTTGCAGCTTTCTGGGACTTTTGTCAGAAAACAGAAAAGTAGACGAGATGACGGTTCATAAAGATTCATAAAGATTCATAAAGATTCATGAAGATTCATGAAGATACATAAAGATTCATGACGATTCATAAAGATTCATGAAGATTCATAAAGATTCATGAAGATTCATGAAGATACATAAAGATACATAAAGATTCATGAAGATACATAAAGATTCATGAAGATTCATGAAGATACATAAAGATTCATGAAGATTCATGAAGATTCATAAAGATTCATGAAGATTCATGAAGATACATAAAGATTCATGAAGATTCATGAAGATTCATAAAGATTCATGAAGATTCATGAAGATACATAAAGATTCATGAAGATTCATGAAGATTCATAAAGATTCATGAAGATTCATAAAGATTCATGAAGATACATAAAGATTCATGAAGATTCATGACGATTCATGACGATTCATGACGATTCATGACGATTCATGAAGATTCATGAAGATTCATAAAGATTCATGACGATTCATGAAGATTCATGACGATTCATGACGATTCATGAAGATTCATGAAGATTCATAAAGATTCATGACGATTCATGACGATTCATGAAGATTCATGAAGATTCATGAAGATTCATGACGATTCATGACGATTCATGACGATTCATGAAGATTCATGAAGATTCATAAAGATTCATGAAGATCCCGATCCTCCTTTTTTGAAAACAAGTCGGACACAATCGCGTTACTACGAAGGTGGTTTATCAGCTTTTTCTCAGTTAACTCCGGTTTTCTGCGTTCACATAAAGGGAGCAGCTGTTCACAAACCTTTGAGGAGCGTCCTGACAACAGAAACACATTTGTGTTTTTTAAACGAGGAGCAACGATTAATTAAAAAAAAACTTTATTGAAGTTAAACACATACGTAGCTGCAGCAGGCAAAAAGAAAAAGAAAAAAAAAATCGCTGGAGCCGAAGTCGAAACTATAAAGTGGGACAGTCTCACTCCTCAGAGGACTGTCTGACTGTCTCATTCCTCAGAGGACTGTCTGACTGTCTCACTCATCAGAGGACCGTCTCACTCCTCAGAGGACTGTCTGACCGTCTCACTCCTCAGAGGACCGTCTCACTCCTCAGAGGACTGTCTGACTGTCTCACTCCTCAGAGGACTGTCTGACCGTCTCACTCCTCAGAGGACTGTCTTACCGTCTCATTCCTCATAGGACTGTCTCACTCCTCAGAGGACTGTCTTACCGTCTCATTCCTCATAGGACTGTCTCACTCCTCAGAGGACCGTCTCACTCCACTGAATCTTCACGATTGTTGATGACAATTTTCCGAGAGATCTGATCGGTCAGCAAGCGGCACTTTTTACTTTCTCACGTTTCGATCCGACATCACCAACATAACCTGCCCCGGACCAGGTCAAGCCTACAGCCTCGGTTACCACGGTGATCTAGGGAGCCAGTTCAAAAGAAAGAGGCACCTTTGTGACCCTGCTTTAGTCTCAACATACCTCGCTAACCCACATAATCTCGCTTCGTCGTTCAGTTGGTCAACGTGTCATTTGTTAGTTGCAGGTCAGGTACTTTTGGACATTTGGAAACTCTTTTGTGAAGCACCAGGCGCCAAAATAATGGGACGTCCTGTCAGGCGGAAAATTGACTCGCTGTTTGCCAAACTGCAGTATGTTCTTTCTCTCTTTTTTTTTTTTTTTTTTTTTTTGGTCAAACCTGTTATCACAACTCGTTACGATGCCAAGAAACCACCTACAGTTAAAGCTTCAAATAAACGTGCCGCCGGTAATGTGAAACTCTTGTTGTGTCAGTTTGTAGAGAACTAAAAGAAATATCTGTAAAACCGTACAAAACTAACCGGGAAAATAAATCCTGAAGTATTTCCCCACATGCCACAGAAAAGTTGCAGCAACCTGATCGTAAACATGCTCTGACTTCTTAGCTTTTTTTTTTTTGTTGTTGTTTTTTTAGTCGAGGATTTATGAAAGCTGGATTATACCAAGAATGTTGTCGAGCCGATAAGCAATTAGAAATACAACATTAATCGAGTTTGACAAATCAGAGTTTAGGGGAAAAAAAAGTAGTGAAGCAACAGCAAAATGATTAATGGAAATCATCAGGAAGTAAAGACGCCTTTTGATGACGCTTTTCTTTTTCTCGTCTCCAGCTCGGGGTTGTATTTTCTGCAGGTTTATTTCGCAACACGCCGGCGATCCCGGGAGGAAGAGACCAGACTCGTGTGACATGGCAAGTAGAGGCGGCGCCACGCGACCCAACGGGCCCAACGCCGGCAACAAGATCTGCCAGTTCAAACTCGTGCTTTTAGGAGAGTCGGCGGTGGGGAAGTCGAGTCTCGTGCTTCGTTTCGTCAAGGGCCAGTTTCACGAATTCCAGGAGAGCACGATCGGAGGCAAGTGGTCACGGGGAGAGGGGGAGGGATGTGTGCTGATGCCGATTAATGAGCCTCAACTTGAAATACTTGCTCACGAAGGTTGCAGCTTCCTCCTCGTTTTGATTTACCCCTTAAAAACAAACGTGTCCAAATGTCTGAACTGTAGAAATAATATAACTGAACTCCTGGACAGCCGCTCCTCGTTCCAGCCTTGTTATTTTATATAATCCTGCGCTCATTAATGAGGCCGATTGTACTTATGACTGGGAATCGGCCGGTCGAATCCGCCTCCGTTACATCAGCTCGTTTCAGTGAGTCACCGTTGGCTGTGAAATTGTTGATTTCACTGATTATGATTTTTTTTTTTTTTTTTTTCCCTCCGTCTGTTCACACCAGATAATTAAGCAAGAAAAAGGCAAAAGGTGGAGTTAAAAGAGTTGTATCACAACACGGGTTATTTCGTGGTACATTTAAATCCTTTACAGAAGAACTTTTACAGCATTATACAGAGAAACCCAACAATTCAAAAAGTCCCACATAAGATAGGAAGAAAGAAAAAAAACCACCCTCCCTTTGAACAGGAAGAAACCTCCGACATGTCGATACCAAACCTCGGTTGTCAATGTTGTTCCTCTGCTTTTTGCCCCACCCTCCCCCTCCCTTGCAGCTGCCTTCCTGACTCAGACGGTATGTTTGGACGACACGACGGTCAAGTTTGAAATCTGGGACACGGCCGGTCAGGAGCGCTACCACAGTCTGGCCCCCATGTACTACAGAGGCGCCCAGGCGGCCATCGTGGTCTATGACATCACAAATGAGGTGAGTCTCGGTCGGGCAACTGCGCCGTGTTGTCAAAAGATGAGGATATAGCCGAGGTGGGGGGAGGGGGGGAGGGGGAGTTCCTTCTTTAAAGCTCTTGGCAGCAGTCGAGCTAAAAACAGAACTTTTATTTTTATACCGTGACACATTAAATGATGAGTCTTACTCAACGACTCAGCAGTTTTGTCGTCAATCTTTAGGAAACACCATTTATGTACTCCAAAAAAAAAGGGTTCCACATGAGGACAGTGAAGAAGTAATTTTGATTACAAAAGTCACTTCTTGCAATCGTTAACTTCCCACATATTAAACACGCAGTCCACTTTTCACACTTTTAGTTTCAGAGATATTCGGCAAACAAACGCGACTTCATTTGGTTGTCTTCGATTTATCGTATTATCTGAAAAGATACTCTGGGATTGCCTATTGAGGAAGTATTTCTTTCTGTTAATCCTTTATTTTCCTCCCTTTTTTGTATTTATGTGCGTGGTTCGACAATGATATAAAAAAAAATGTATAAAAGTTAGTCACATAAGATGAGGAGAGCAGAGTTTAATTTTAACTCCAAATCCAGTAGAAGTTTTGTTCCATTTTACTTCCCCCCCCCAAAAAAAAAAAAAAAAAAAACGTTTTATTTTGTGCACACTTCTAAAAATAATAATTGTTCAGATTTTTTTCAGATAGATCTGGGAAGTGAAGTACCAAAAAAACTCCGCTGCAGTTACTACTTATCACCAGAGGGGGCGCAGAAGAGAACAAAACAAATTGTATTTTCGGCCCTGTTCACACCTGGTATTAAAAATGCGTCACATGTGGACAGCTTTAAGATGCATATTATTGCCAGATGTAAACAGGAAGCTGTAGTTCAGTCCAACTCATTGTTATTTTCACTGACTGAGTACCCCTCCCCCCACCCCACCACCCCCCCACCAACTCCTCCCTGCTCTGTTTGCCAGGAGTCATTTGTACGGGCGAAGAACTGGGTTAAAGAGCTTCAGAGACAAGCCAGTCCAAACATCGTAATAGCCCTGGCCGGGAACAAGGCGGACCTCGCGAACAAGAGAGCGCTGGACTTCCAGGTTTCGTCTTCTTAAAAACTTCTTATCAATCAAAACTTTTAAGGAAGTGAACCTGAAGCGCAGGAATAATTATCAGATAAAGAGAGAATTCACTTCCTGATCTGTTTAAAACCGAGTCTCAGAATTTAAACGTTGTTTGTCTGGTTCATTTATTTGATCTTTGTCCATTTAAACTGTGACTTCTTCTGATTTCCCGGTGTTGGTTTTTAACTCCCGTTAGGATGCTCAGTCGTACGCAGACGACAACAGCTTGCTCTTCATGGAAACGTCAGCGAAGACCTCTATGAACGTGAATGAGATTTTCATGGCCATCGGTAAGTGTCTCCTCTTGTCCTTATTTCTCGAGAGCTCCTGCGTAGTGTGATGTTTTCCACTTCTTTCAACGCCTCCAGAGACTCACTGTTTTCCCACATTAGATATTACCTTCCTCTTAAGTCTGCATTTCAGTGCAGGTCGTGTAGTAATAAGCTACTATAAGATGTTGAAAGGCAGTCACCTTTATATATATATATATAAAAAGGTGTTAACAGTGTGGTCAATACACAGTTCGTCCACCAGAGGGCGCCAGCAAGCTTTTCAACTGTAAAAATGTCTACTGTAGTTCAGCCGCTGTTGTTGACAGTTTGAGTGTTTGATTGACAGCTCTCTCAACTCTCCTGTGAGGCAGCAACCAGAGAGATTGTCTTTGTTGGTTTAATTTGTTATCATAATTATCGCAAAGTGATTTATGACAAAGTCTTTTTCTTTAAAAAGCAACTTTTACCCCCGTTTCGTAAATCTAAAAATAAAATGAAAACACAGAGACAGCAGAGGAGGACGTAAATATCAACGCAAACACTGTTAAACTGTAGTTTTACTGCTAAAGACTCGATTTCACATCGGGGATTGGAAAAACAAAACGTTCTCCGGAAAAACAAAACAACTTCGAATGACTCTTCAGAACCAGAAGTGAGCGTACACGACGTGAATCTTTTAAAAATAAATGTAGGATGCAATCACTCGTCTCGAGCTCCTCTGATGTGCGGTTGACCTCTGACCTCGTATCTCCCGTCACCCCCGCAGCGAAGAAGCTACCGAAGAACGAGCCTCAAGCCGCCGGCGCCAGCAGCGGGCGGAACCGGGGGGTGGACCTGACGGAGACGGCTCAGCCCACCAGCCGCCCCTGCTGCAGTAACTAACCCAGCTCTTCCTCCTGCACATCCATCCCCCTCCTCCTCACACACACACACACACACACACACATCCTCCTCCTTCCTCCTCTCAACCGAACAACATCTGGACATCGGGCTCCTCGGGTCCCTGACGTCAACCCCTCCACCTTCAGCCTCGCTCCCCCCCCCCTGGAATAGCTTAAAAAGACTCTGTATAGCTGCATTTCTAATACCTTTATTTTGTTGATGTTCTTTTTCTTTTTTTACTTTTTTTTTTTAAGAAGTGTATATCAGTATAATGGATGCATGTATCACTACAACGCCTAAAAAAAGAAAAGAAAAGGAAAACAACACACTTTTATCTTTTTTTTTTTTTTTTTTTTTTCAGTTGGAAGACTGAACTAAAACTCCGTTCATGAAAACGAAGAACGAGGAAAAAAAACCACCCTCCGTGATCGCCTGTGAGTTTTTCGGAAACAGTGGTCCCGCTGACGAGAAGGCGTTCGCCTCATCGGGTCGACCGGACGTTGCCTGTGATAGCCTGTTGGATGTTGCGGGTTGACTTTTTGTTTTTGTTTTTGTTTTTTTTGCTCACAATCAGAAGAAAAGAAAACTAAATTTGTTCCCAATAATCCCGAGACGCCCGGCTCCTCAGACGAGCAACCCCAAACTGCTCCCCTATCTCACATCTGTTACCCGAGAAGACGAGTTCATCCTCCGGTGGGAGGGGGGGGGGGGAGAAAAACAAAACTAAATAAAATTTTGCTGAGTTTTGGAATAAAATAAAGGAAGAAGAGAAGAAAACAAACGGCCTCGATGCACTTCTTATAAGCTCCTCATGAAGCGACGCGGCCGCACGTCGTCCCGAAAGTCTTCACGTTGCGGGGGAACGTCAGCAAACATCCACCTTCAGTCCCGTTTTTAAATCCCGACGTGGAAAATAATAAAAAAAAAAAACAGGAAACGTGAAGACTCTGCAACATCCAGGTTTTTTTCCGTCTTTTTCGAAGAAGACGCGACGAGTTTTCTTTGTTGAAACTCTCGGCTTTGTGAATCCGCAGTTGTTTCTGTTCAGGCCAGTAAGTCGACCTGCATCACTGAGTTTGTTAGAATAGACTTCAGACGGCACACAAAACAAGAACATTTGGAACGACGACCCATTTTCACAAGTCTGGAGAAAAAAAAAACCCAAACATATATACTCTAATGTTGTTCTAAGGTGCAATGTTGTCTTCTTCTTCTTCCTTTTAGTACAGCTTGCAGAGCTCACCAGGAAAATTTAATCTAGAGATTCCGAACAATTGTACAGTTCAATATAGGTCTTCGTTTTTATTTCCTTTCCTTTTCTTATTTTTTTTCTTTTTGAATTTTCATTCTCGACCTTGTCACAAATTGGTCAAATGTTAAAGCAGTGGTGGTCTTTTTAGGTATATGTAGTGTTATTAACAAAACAAAACAAAAATCCCTCTGGTGTCTTGTTACTTTTTTTCTTTTCTCAGAAATGGTCCATTTGGTCGTGTTCGAAAGGAACTTTTATTGCATTGCACAGTGTTGATCATGTTTTAATTATTGATGACTGCCCCCCCCCCCCCCTCTTTCGATTTTCTATGACGGGACTGTATTTGGACTTGCTAACCTACACGGCTATAAGCGGGTAGCGTCATTAACCTAACCGGCGGTCTCTCTCTTTACAGCTCAATGAATTTTAATGATGTAAAAACAGCATTACTAGTGATGGGCTGATCAGTTTTGAGTGTCTGAATACAAAACTTAATAAATTCAATAAAGAGGTGTCTTGTACGCGTTTTTTTCGCTCTGAATATGTCTGGAAGTTTTGAAGTAATGTGAAACGACGTCGTGCTTTTATGTTAATTATTAAATGAGCTCTCGTTGGACCTTCAAGGTTCTCTTCAGCATTGTGAGCTAAGATGCTGATCTGATCTTTAGCGGGTTATCGTTGAAGTTATTGTGTTTTTGATGAGATCGAAAGACGAAACCCACGTCGGCAACAATTGGGAGGGGACATTTTTTTTTTGGTTTTAACAGGAAGAAACCTGGAGCAGCTGTGAGAGCAGAGAGAGAAAAGAACAGCATAGAGGGACGATAAAGGATTAACGCTGGGCGGGTTTGTTGGAGTCTGAAACTGGAGATCAGAAACAGACACCTGCGAGAAAGGTGAGAGGAGACGAGCAGGAGATGAAAGTACAGGAGGACACAAAGGGCCTTATGGATGCATCGTGAACGAAAGAAAGGAGCCCAGTGCATCATGGGAGGTCCTCCGGGCCTACAGATGAGTTCCATTGCATTTCACACTGCGAGCCTCACGGGGGTGCTAGATGTAAAAGTTTGGATCAGCACAATCGGTCGGTTTCATCCTCTCGTGATGCAACAATTTTCTGCAATTCGCTGATTTCTATTTAAATTTCTATGAATATCTTTCCACAAAACAATTTCTATATATATATATTTTTTTTTTCATAACATTTGAAAATGAAAGACAAAACTAACAGAAGTCTGTGCGGCAGAGAGGCAGCGATGTTTGTGATTTCTACGCTCACTAGAACGGCTGAAACTCTCTCGGCTCAATCCTGCAATTTATTTAATTCCACTCCGTAGCGTTGTTTTGTTCGCCTCCTCGTCGTAACATCATCCAAACTCCAAAACAACAATCTAGCAGAAGAGTCTTTTTTTTAAATGTCTACCCTTAACTCCACAAACCACCTTTTTTTTTTTTTTTTGTTCTTCCAATTTCTCCCTCGAGCTGCGTCGTCGGCCCGAGGTCCGCCGTGCTTCAGCAGACTTCCATCTTCCGCCTCCTCTCTCGGCTCGAGTCCATCGCCACCACTTCATGAAGTCCGCACCAGACGAGTGTTTCTTGAACTCTCGAACCGGCCTGATCACATGTTTGGCCAAGACTCAAAAAAAAAAAAAAAATCTGCCGCTCTCACAAACTCATTAACAGCTTGTTCATCCGGCGGCGCCCACACACGCCACTGGAGGCAAGAGGCGGTTAGTCAGAGCGAGGGGTCGCGAGGCTGCTCGGCACCGGGATAAATGACCAATTAAACCCGTGGTTACAGTGGCTGAAACCTCTTATAGCCTTGATGATTTCAATAAATCAGACAGCGCGGGGGTAAAAGGCTGATTAACCCCGAGTTGCATAACACTCGTATGTGGTGAATTGATGTCATTTTTGCCATAAAAAGAGGAAACTGGCTGAATCCTGCAGCTTAAATAGCCGAGGAGCAGCAGGCACAGGTGATACTCATAATCACTGATGGACTTCCTGCTTTCTACCTAATAAGGGAAAGACGGCCCAAACAGGAAGTCAAGGACGTCAATTCAAGTTACCAAAGCCACACCATGATTCATATTGAAACGGTCAACATATTTCCAACTATAGTCCCCAAAGCTAAAGTATCCATTAATTGGACCACTATAAAGGCCCAATTTACCACCATATTAAAGCAATAAAGCTGCAACAGGCTCCCTAATAGAATTTATTGCTGAGCCCACCGGGAGAAACTCCAGTTAAAACTGAGCCACAAATAATTGGGTTAGCACCGCGTCCCTACTTCATCACAGCCCGACTCGAGGGAAGGACAAAGAGGAGAGGACAGGATATTCTATTTGAACTGAAGATTTATCAACCCAAACAAAAGTAGCGTTTAGTGAAGTATAGTACAGTGAACAAAGAAAATAAATATAAAAGGTAACCCGAACCTCGACAACAAACAGTAATGCCCAGAGACAAACAGAGCCGGCTGGATTCTGCAGCTTATATAGCCGAGGAGCAGCAAGCTCAGGTGATTCTCATAATCACTGATGGACTTCCTGCTCAAGTCAAGAGGGCTGTCACAAGGATCACGTGGAAAAATATTGGTCATCATCTCCCCTTTCTATTCGTAAATTATGGCATTGCATTTAGAGGAATGTGACATGTGGTCATATTGACCTTTAACCACCGAAATGTAATCAGTTTATCCTTCAGTCCGAGTGAACATTCGTGCCGAATCTTACGAAATTCCTTCAAGGCGATCTTGAGATTTTTGAGTTCATAAGACTGGGATGGACGGACAGAATGGATGTGAAGTTTCAGCGACGACCTTTTGACCTTTGACCGCCAAAATCTAATCAGTTCGTCCTCGAGTTCAAGTGAATATTTGTACCAAATTTAAAGAAATGACTTCAAGGCTATCCTGAGATATCGTGTTCTGGAGATTTGCAGGGACGGACCAACAGAAAACAAAATGCCGATCGGCTGGAGACGTAATAAGACTTTTTACTTTTGGTGCTAACAGGATTAAAAGTTATTAGTTCACATGAAACATTTCTTATATAAAAACACCGAGGTGTGAGTTATCCTCTATTTTTACCCCGTGAGTACCATAAAGAGAACTTGAAGAATTCAAGTGTGTCAACATAACTCATGACCTGGAAAAATAAAACCTCAAAAACGTTTGTTTTTCGCATCATATCTTCATCAGCAGACGGAAAACGCTCAGAAAAAAAAAGGGACATAAATTCGATGACAACTGGACAAAGTCCATCAGGTGATGAGGCTGCTGATATGATGAAAATATACATGACAGCGACTGAAGGAACCTCGTGCTGAGGCGGTTTTCTCGTTTGTGGTTTCCAACGGCACAAATGAACTGAACATAATCACCATGACAATCTATGTGGATCAATAGCACGAGAAGAAAAGTATTTTTTTCAATCACTTTTGTGTGTGTACTTCCAGCAAATATGTTTTAATATTTAAACTGACCCTTTAAAATCCTGAATTTTGCAGATAACTATTGAATTATTGGACTATTTTACACAAGATAGGATAATAATCATAAAGATGAAAAAGAAATGTCTTCACTGAAAGTTCTTTTTTTACTGAAAGTTTTTTTTGTGAAAAGTTTGCTATGTATTCCAACAATTTTTTTTAATGTCGAGAAACACCATCAACCAGAGGCACAAGGCTGCTTTCTTTTTTTCTTTTTTTTGCATAACTCCGATGGCATTTTAGTGTCATCGCAGTGGAGCCAGAAAAGCTTCAGACAAATGTTGGATCCTCTGAGTCACTGTCACATTCTGCTTTACTGGCAGAGCGGCCCATAAACTTTGTCCAGAAAGTAAAATCACAGCCCTTTTAAGAAAAGTTCAAACATGAAACCAATGCCGACCGCAGTTCACGATTATAATCTTTCCACCGGGAGATTCTAGTTCCTGATGTTTCCCGCTGTCAATCAGGACGACCTGGAAATGTAATTTCTGCCCGGTGAAATAACCTGGTTCATCGGGAAGAATCAAAACCTTCTTCCTCTGTGGATGAATTATCACGGAGCAGTTAGTTAGTGGGTGTCTGAGCTGTTGCTTTGACAGGGGACCTTTAAAGTCACGCAGAAACTATCTCCGGTGTTCATGAGGAAAGGAAGTTTGGAAAATCTGGTCCACAGCCAATACCATCAGTTTACTGGATGCACTCAGGGCGGTGCTTTTCACATTACACCCATCAAAGAAACTGCCCCTCTTTGGGTCCTCACACATTTAGTGTTTGTTACATCTTCAATGATCCAGATTATTGCTTTGCTTTCAGTTTTCAGTCAGTGCAAGCAGCTGTTTTTCACCCACTAAGCTCTTGTAAACCGACCGTATGCTACTTGCCGAGCACCAAACGTAGTGCTGCCGAACATAGTGGAGAGTAAATGTATGCTCAAAATGGAGCTAGATGTGTGGAAATGGGACTTGAATTTGCTAGGAGCTCAGAAACACAACCCCAAATTCAGTTGAATTGAATTTTATTTGTATAGCACCGAATCCCAACAAGTTATTTCACAGCATTTAACATGGTGAATTTATTAGAAATGAACTTTACAACATTATACAAAGGAACCCAAAACATTTTAAAATTCCCATGTGAGCAGCTGGGAGGAAAAAAAAAAAAATCCCTTTTAACCTGAATAAAAACATCCAACAGTGGGAAGGAAAAAAAACTCTTTTAACAGGAAGAAAAATGTCCAACAGAACCAGACTCAGAGGTGGGCGGCCATGTGGAGAGCAGCGAGAGAAAAGAACAGCATCGAGATCTAGGACCCTGCTGGTGGGGCCAGAAATCGCAGCTCCGGGACCGGAAGTATCTGCAAAAGAAAGCACAGAAACTTTCGACAGACCTATCATCAAAAATATCAGAAAAGCAAAAGTTTTTTTTTTAGATGTTTCAACCAGCTGCGAGGGCTCAAAACGTGTCTTCAGGATGTGAGATGGGGGTGAACCATTATTTCTCACCTCCACAAACCCGTTGCTGTGTAAAAAATGCTCCGTTATTGTTCGTGCACTTCTGATGTCTGAAAGGTGTTTCAGGCTCTTTTCAACCATCTGACGAACTTCTGCTTCCAACAATGTCGGCACAGTCGGGCCTCTTTTTTTTTTTTTTTTTTGAAAGAACCTCGGTGTCAGCCGAGAGCGACTCGAAGCTGACGGATGGATGAGTTTTTGAATCGGCAGATATAATACCCACTTTCAGACTCGACAGCAGCCAATAATTCTATCTGTAAAGCAATAATGGAAGAGTGCGTCTCCGCTCGTCTGAAGATATCACAGTCTGTTAAACCGAATTCAGCTGTTTGTCGACCTTTCTGCGGTTTCCCTGGCAACTAAATCACTTTGTGAACTGTGCAGGATGTGACTGTCTGCAGCTCGCTGAAGAAGAGAATGAAAGCAGGAGTGAAATTTTGGGTGGGTGTTTTGACATTTTGGTCATACGCCTGTAAACAAGGTATATTAAAGTTTTTCTCATAAAACCGCAGTGAAGTTTGGACATATTAAAGGATTCCACGACTCCACCTGGACTCCGTCTGCGGCCGAAACGCTCGCCGTGGGATTCGTTGCTGTCTGTCATAGATTGAACTGGTGGTGTTTATTGGTCCAAATCTCTCTCGGCTGAGCTCCGGAGGTGGAAAATACTCCTTCCATAAAAAAATAGAAATTCAAATGTGACAGACATCAAAAAATGTGACTGACTTTGAACAAAAACTTTCCTTCAACTACCAAACACTGTCCAAGGTAATGATGGCTAACTTAAAAAAAAGAAAGAAAAAAGGATGTATTCTGTTACAGTATATAAAAGTAATGTACTCAAAATATATCTGCAATACTTTTAATAAGGCACGTGTCAAATTTGGGTTCGGTCGGCCCACACCGGCTACTTGGGCCCGATTAGCAAAACGCGGCGAATGGGTTGTTTTCGATGGTGCCAATTTAGTAAACGTCTCCTTCAATAACACAAAAATATTATATTTATTACAGATAATAGTATTACTAAAGGAGGCAGATGTAAAACACACAATGAGCAAGAGAGAGAAGAAAAGGCTAATTAGCTTGTTTCGCATACAATTTGACAGAAATTTAGCATTGCAGGGTTTTCAGTAGAGCAAGTGTGTGTTATATTTTGAAATTCAGAGCTGTACGGGGAGATTTAGTGTTGATGAGCAAAGATAAATCTGTGAACAGCAGCACAGCACGGTGCAACGGCAACAGGAAGTGGAGGGCTGAATGCAGCGTCTTACGATGCCAACGAAAGTGATCAGTGGTTTCGGATCGGCTCAAAATTCGAGCGGGTTCTTCTGGGGCCCTTGTTACACCTTTCCACAAAGTTTCATGAAAATCTGTCTGGTAGTTTTTCCGTAAACCTGCCGACAAACAGACTAACACAAAAACAAACAAACAATTTTTTAAAATTTTAATTCCTTGGTGGAAGTAGTTATTATCACACAGATGGTTTGTATTTAATTAGATTTATCCTGGTAAATTAAATGCATTTTTTTTCCAGTTGCTTCTCAACACTATGGAATCAATACTTTTAAACTGTAGTTCACCGTGGTGTCCATGGGGGGGCAGCAATGCACTGTACTCGCATAGTGGAGTATTAACATGAGTCAAACCGCACATCTGTTTGAAAGAAAATGGTCCAGAAAGTAACATCCATCATTCACCTCCATTCAAAAGAATTTCCTGAATTTATATTCCCTCCTCACAGCCAATCAGCGTCACCACTGCCGCTGCAGACTACGTGTCTTTTTGAGTCTACAAGAACAATCGTGCAACGTTAGAAAGTAAACAAGTACCTGCCAAAAAAAAAAGTTATCAATATTTTACAGGAAGCTCTTTCTTTGCAAGTCGGCAGCTTTTTCCTGTTGGGATTCTGCAAATTAGTCTGAGCGCTGCAGATCACCAGTGTTAGTCTGAGTTAGTTCGTATGTGCTGCTGTAATAAAAAAAAAAAGAAAAAAAATTGAAAATATGGTAGAGAAGCAAGTCCACTTGGAACCATGCTGGAGGGAAATCAGCCACTAAATTAGTCATTGACCGTGTTTACATAAGCAATAACATGGCGGGTTTTTCATCTGGTTTTGCAGCAGCTTTGATTTCCCGCTTGATTATTTGCTTGTGGTGCGTCAACGCTGCACTTATCAGATATCACTTATTCCAAACACAACGCCGCTAGAAAATATGAAATAGCGCACGACCTCCCGTGCACCGCGGGTCCACCCGCCCCTCGGAAGATGCTTCACGAGGGGTTTGCTTTCAGTCGATGCGTCCATCATCATGACGGAGAATGGGGTTAAACAAAAAAGGTGACGAAACGGAATATGAGCGATATTTTCCACCTTTTGTTTCCCGTCAATCAGCAGAAATATCATCAGATAGGTGACATCAAAGTGCCGCATGTGCTACAAAGCGCGCGCTTCGACCTTCCTGAAAGTCACGGCCGTTGCCCGCTGTGATCTCAGCAGCCGGCGGCGTGCGTCACCTGTCCTGGCTGTCACCGGTATCCCTGGGACGTCGCCATGGTGACAGCCTCATTACAGTGATAACTCTCCGCCGGGTTGAGAAATATTTTCACGTGCTTCCTTGCGATGTTCCGGTGACGACCGGAGGGGTAAAAAAAAAAAACAACTTTTAACTCCTCGGCTGCGGGCTGTGAGATATTTCATCCACGTAGAGCCTGCGCGCACACACACACACACACACACACACACACACACACACACACACACACACACACACACACAGAGGGATGCAGAGGAAACCGGTTACCACAGCGACCGCACCACAGCAGCCTCAGCTCATAAGCTCCTGTGGTTTATCGTTACGTGGATAGCGCTTATCTAATCCACCCAGCTCTTCGCCTCTCTCCCACCTTGGCTGTCACGAGTCATGCCGTGTTACATTTCCATGCAAAGGCTTTAATATTTTGTACTTGAGATAAATTTGATTGGCAAAGATTCTAATCCAGCCTGTGTGTGTGTGTGTGTGTGTGTGTGTGTGTGTGTGTGTGTGTGTGTGTGTGTGTGTGTGTGAAAAGGCGGTAAAATGTTCAGAAGTGTTTTTTGTCCCATTTTTTCCTTTCACGTGAATTCACCGAGGTCGCCGACCTGCAAATTTGCGCTTTTAAAGTAACCGTAAGATCAATTCATTTTGCATATCTGCCTTTTGCGTAACGCACACACCGATTAATGGACACTTTTTTTTTTTTTTTTTATCCAAAGCAGCACAAGCGTGATAAATGAACACTTATTGAAGCGCCGGGAGTCCCAGAGGGAATAAAAGCCTGAACTCTGAGAGCTTTAGCGCGGCTCTCCACCGCCAGAACCGACTGAAATGAGCTCAATAGGCCCGAGCAGAAGATAAAATCACTCTCTAAACTCAGCTTTTTTTTTTTTTTTCACTCTGCAGGGCTCCGGGAAGGTTTTTTTTTTTTTATTAAGAGATTGGGATCTCTCAGCCAACGCCACCTTGCATCGTATACCAGCGGATCTTTCAGCTCCTTAACAGATACTTTCCCTTCGTAAGGCCCGAATTAAACGGGCTAATGTCTTCGACTGTTCTTTGGGGTTCCTTGAGGTGAAATGGAGCGGTGGAAGTATTCATACCGTCGCACGGAGCTGCTGATCTATGAGCCAGTCATTGTCCCGAAAAGCTCTCCTTTTACTAGTCCTTGAAATTTATAGCACCTCTCAAATGTGTTCATACATGAGTGCTCGTCGTGGGCACACACACACACACACACACACACACACACACACACACACGATACTCGCTGGGTGTTTACAGCTCTGTGTTATTCGCCGGGGTCAAAGTGTCCGTCTCGTATGATTGACATCTGTTTGAGCCAATAATTAACGGCTCAATAATTGCTGCGCCCGTCGCACACAAAGAAGATTACAGAGACGGGTCGAGGTCAGTCGTTAACGAGGGGTCACCGAGGGGTCACCGAGGGGTCTGCACAACTCAGTATGAAGACAGTTGGTCTTTACTGCTTCTGTTCCCTTCAACACAGTACAAATGTGCTGGCAAGAAACAAGGAATACAACTTAGAAGCAAAAACAGTTGGACTGTAGGTCATTTTTATATAAATCTGTTTCGAATATTCACAAAGAAAATGCAAAAAACCCGAGCTGTGTATGTTTTTAAAGGTGTCTTGGTTTCTTCAAATCCATTATGGATGTTCAGAAGTGATAAATAATTCCCTAAATGTCCTACATTTCAATTCTTCCTTCTTGAATCGTATCATTCCGTTTCTTGGTTTGCTTCTCGGCTTATTACATACACCCCCATGCATATTACTCATAAAGTCATCCATATCACTGATGTGCAATTTCTGTTGCAGTGAACAAGAAATCCTGGAATTTTACAATTAACAATATTTGTTTTTTCTTCGTGCAATAATTACATTTTTCCTTTACATTTCTCTGTAGGTGTATGTATTTATTTTGTGAATAAAGCTTGTGTGTGTATTTATACGATGGTTTTTACTTTTTTACACTTTAAAAATAAATATTTCTCTTTTATGTTTATCTTATTACCACTTTTATTAGCTTTTACGTACTTCCTAAAAATGCCACCTTAAGGATACGTATTAAAGGTGAATAAACAGGTCGTAAACAACCCCCCCCACCCCCCACCCCCCCGGATGATATTAGTTATTACTACCGACCATCGTTCATCGCAGAGCAGCTCGGACATCAAACTTTCCTTCCAGTTATTGTTTCGGAGGAGATCTTCGGCGTATTTTTGCTGTGTGGCTTATTTGTGCGGCGCAATCTGATTCACGCCCTGAAGCCTGTCAGCAGCTTCCTGTCTCTGTGACACTCTTCGCTGAAAGGTCAGACATCAGGGATGCACATTGTTTTAACTTGGAGAAGAAACGATGCGCCGTCAGCAGTGAAGAAACTATCTGTCTGGCACCACAAGTTTTATGTGTGTGTGTGTGTGTGTGTGTCTGTGGTGAAATACTGGTTTATTTGACGACTAGTCCCGCCCACCTCGTCCAACCCAACTTTTGATCAAAAATGTTTTGATTCTCAACCAAAAAAAAAAAAAAATCAAGTTTTAAAAGCAAAATTCTAAATTCTGTGAATAAAACTAAGAAAACTTTAAGAGCAAATTTATTTACACTGCAAATAACTTTATTCTCAGTTCACATATTTTGACTTTCAAACTTAAATTCTGATTGCAGTGCAAAACAGGTTGTTGTTTTTTTTTTGCTCCCATAAAAAGACAAAAACACCTTTACAGCATCTTTACAATCCTCTCATCTAACTCCCAGTTTAATGTCGAACTCTTCCTTTAACTGTCCTGATTCGGGACTTCACAGCCTTTCAGGGTTTACTGGCAAAAACAAAAGGTTTGTCCCGCCTTCCTTTCATCCTGCAGGCTTACAGATATATGAAGTTATCGCACTGCAGGGAACTCCGGAGTCAAAGGGAGATGAACAGTTAAGCCGCAAGATGGTTTTCTGTGTCACCTGCTTAACGTGAGTCACAGTAACGGGAGAAGCCAATGCTGTCTATATTCATGAGCACTGTGATAACACAGCTGTCAGAGGAGTCCTTGAGGTTTTTTTTTCAGATTGCGTTGCCCGTGTAGCCGCAGCGTTATAGCGCAGTCCCAGATTTTTTTTTTTTTTTTTTTTTTTTGAAGTGCCAGATGCAAGTTGGAGCGCAACACTTCACGATCTGTGTGTTATTAAACTCAATCACGGAGAGGCAGAAATCCATCTATGCAAGTCATGTCTGGGTTTAAACATTTTTTTTTTTTTTAGGGAGGTTACTTTCACCAAAACAACATTTTGGACACCGAGAGACCAGGAGCATCGATTCAGTTTAGATTAAAGTTAAATGAAAACTACGGAGTCCATTAAATTCCACTTTCTTGGGGAACAAAACTCGGTTCTCCAGTTTGCAACCGCCTGAAACATATAAACATTTTTGATACGATGCCTTCGTCAGGTTTTCCACGTCACCTTTTCCCGGACTCAAACACCATTTTGGAGGCGATTGCGTTGCTGCAGAGTTTCTGCTTTTTGTCTGGTGGAGTCTTTCAAACTTGGTTCACCGTTCTCAGCTGATTTGACAGGAACTGCATATCTTTCACCCCAGGGGGGTTTTCCAAACTCTGCATCACTGACAAAGCCTCAGATTTTGCTCTATAAATAGAAAACGGTTCACTCTTGTTTCTGGGACTGAGAATTCTAAACAGAGGGTCTCAGTAACACAATAACGCAAGAATGCCTACAAACCCCAAAGACTGTACATAAAAATGGAAGTAGTGTTCAGGTCTGAATAGTGAGGCCAGTGCCTTAGCGGACAACACCACTGATAGCCACTAGGGGCTGACTCCAATAAAAAACAACCTCTGGCTCCAATAGATTTCCATTCAGAAAGCTTTGACTTCTCTCATGAAATACAAAGTCAAACCATTTTTTTCTGTTGTTATTAGCTAGATTCACTCCTTCTGATCCAACCCAGTATCACAGCAAAGCGTGTAATACACCTGCCAGTCCACTAGAGGGTACAGAGGTCTTTGTGACAGCTTGTAATGACGTGACAGAGGTCATGTGACAGAAGTCCTGAGATGAATTACCATCAGGTTTCTGGTACAGGTGGGCGGGGCATAGAGTCCTTCCCCAGCTCATCCAAAATATGGTCACTTCTGGCTCCAAAATACCAAGATGGCGACCGCCAAACTGCCAGATTGAAGGCTTGGTCTCGGTGCTGTAGTATCAGAGACTGAAGGTGGCTGGAAATGCTGCCCACAACGTCAAGAAGACCAAGGTCCTCCATCACCACCTGCAGCTGGTTGTCCGCAACGACAAGAAGCTCAACAAGCTGCGGCTGGCAAAAAAAAAACCACTTTTTCGAAGATCCGACTCCGTTACCAAAGTTACACGGTGCACGAACTGCCGGAGTTTTGAAGGAGTGGGAATTAAAAGTCAAGACAAATATGCATTACGTCAAAATGATTTTAAAGCTGTTATTTGAAGTTAAAAGTTATGCATCGGGGCGTTAAAACTTTGTCAATAGTGGCCAATTAGCCCATTTAATACCAAATATTTTATTGTGGCACAAACATGAAGGTTATTTTTGTCAAATTCAAAATAGATCTTCAGTGAAAATCCATCACGGCTCACCACAGATGAGCTACTTAATTTATCTATTTAAAACGATTCCAGTGTGGATGCACGTGTGGGTGGATACGGAGAGGTCGATTTGCCTGTAATTATACACGTATTATAATAACATACTGTATGTGCATGTGTGTATGTTCAGTCCTTTTGCTTTAAACCTATTTTTGGGCTTTCAGTGAGTCACTCGTAAAAAAAACGGCAAAGGTGTTCTGAAAGCAAACCTCTCAGCGACTCCTCTGCACACCTCCCCTCATTAAATCTTTATCTTTTGTTACTGGAGCCTAAAAGCACTCTGGGAAAACACACACAACAGTAAAACCAGGCCGCTTTTAATGGAGGCGTTCTGTCAAATTCACAAAGCGGCACCGGAGTTCTCCGGGAACGATCGCTGGCCGGAAGCGAGGCTTTTTGTAAACGTCCAGATGGAGTAAAAATGTCAGAGCCTTTAATGGACCGGGATGTTAATTGAGACATTTATCACGATGTTAAATCAAAGCTTTTTACACGAACACGGAGGGGAAAAAAGCGAGCTACCTGGACCTGCTGAAAGCCCCCCCGAGGGCGATATCATTGCAGCTCATGTCGAGTGTCTGTTACGACATCCTGCCAGAGTGCTGTGGCCTTCGGGGGGCTCTCGTCCCTGAAATGAAAAAAAAAAAAAATTAAAAAAAACTTGATATATAACTCATGAAAGGCAATGAACTTCTTTTTGTGGGAGTGACACAAAGAGATGGTTTCTCAAACTGAATAAATACAGAACATAGAAAGACTGAACTGCTCAGCTAGCTCAGTCTGGTTGGAACAAAGATATCCGCTATCGACGGACTCGTATTTAAGATTTTAGCACCGTGTCGTGTGTTAAAAACAAACCGGTCCAGCTAGCTGCTGCTAGGATTTTAGGTACGCGATTATCCGTGGTGTTACGGTACGGGTGCTCGGAGCGACAAAAAAAACACCTGGATTCACCAAATAGGTCATTTGATAGATCTATAACAAGTAAAAACATTATACTGCATATTATATGAAATTCAACCCTAATGACATATTTTCCATTGAGAAGGCGGAGTCATATTTCTAGTGATGAGCAGGGTGTGCTGTTATGCTGATTTGTTGACCAATCAGTCATTTAAAACTCATCTGATGTCCACTATTTCAGATCCAGATGTGTTCACGCTCTGAAATGTCACCGGGCGCTCGTAACTCTGGTTACTATCATAAATAATATGTGCTGTTGTTATATTGTTTTTCTACAGTCTGAACAGCCGCCGCTTGTTTGTAATTCAGTTGCAGCTGATAAGACGGCGAGCTGGTGAATTTTTTAATCCCATTGTTCTCGCCGCACGTCAGCGGGTAAGTAAATGTCGAGTGGACTCATTTGATCACAGGAGCTGAAAAAGCCACATTGTTATGACTCAAGATCCGTGACAACAGACTCGGTGGGAAAAAAAAAAGAATCCCTTTTTATATTTGGGGATCATAATGAGCTGTGTGTGTTTTTCCTTCAGCTTCATCAGGCCTGATGATAATGATGTACAGATTTCGCCCATTAAAAACTAATGAAACGAAGGAAGAATCGTGCGTGCCAGTTTCATTTTTTCCAGGTTTATAAAGTGGGTTACAAAATATGCTTCTGACTGTTACGAGTTCCACCTGACTGTTCATATCTGCATTAACCTGACGGTTAAATTATATTCATCTTTGTTTTTTAACAACTATAATTGTAGGTGATGTGTTGTTTTTAAACAGGGGAACAGTGGGTACCTTCATACATGCAGTCAGACAGATTTGACTAAAATATTCAAGTCCTTTTCATTTCTCTTTAAAAGTCAGACTGACATGAACATGACATTTTCTGCTGATGCAAAAAGAAGAAACTATTGGCACTATTTTTAATGTCCTACAAAAAAAAAAAGATTCTTACTCTGAGCCTGAAAATTTGTGGTCGAATGTTTTTTTTTAATATATATTTCTTAATATTTCTGCATACAAGTCCTAAAATTTTATATATAGAACTTAATTAAAACAATTGAGACGAAAAAATGCGAAAACGGGCCCAAACAATGATACTACCGCCACCGTGCTTCACAGATGAGATGAGGAATTAAATGTTTTCCGATCTCCAAAATAACTCTTCTCATTTCAACCAAAATGTTTTTCTTTTGTTCTCATCTGACCACAAAATCTTTTTCCAACAGCTTTCTGGGTTTTTCCTCGTGATCTTTGACAAACTGCAGGAGGGCAGAAATGTTCTTTTTGGAGAGCAGCAGCTTTTTCTTTGCAGCCCTGCCGTGCACATCAGAGTTGTTCAGTGTTTCCCTGACGATGGTCTCATGAACATCAGCCAACGTGAGAGAGCTTATTAGCTGCTAACAAGTTACCCTGGCTTCTTTTGCACTATTCCTTGCTCTCAGAGTGATCTTTGTTGCTCCGGGAGATGATAACAACGCTTTTTTAATTTCCTCCATCTGCACTCAATCTGTCTGACTGTTGATTGTTGGAGTCCAAACTCCTTACAGATATTTTCTTTAACCTTTTCCAGCCTGATGAACATCAACTTTCTTTCAGATAAATCTCTTCTTTTCACGCCTTGATAAACTTCCAAAAACAGAAAGTGTTGTGCAGCTCAGACTTTGAGATTCCTGTTCTTTAAATAAAAACACGGCCGCCCACTCAACCTGACTGTCATCCCGTTGATTGAAAACACCTGAATCTAATTTCACCTTCAAATTAGCTGCTAATCTTTGAGCTTCCCCTTTTAATTTGTACTTTTTCACTCAAATATGTCTAATATCGGATGCCACTCACAGATATGGCTAATTTTCCTCAATAAATAAATGACCACGTTTAAAACTTCCATCTCATTTGTTTTATTGGGTTCTCTTTATTTAATTTTAGGACTTGTGTGCAAATCTGATGATGTTTTAGTTCGTATTTATGCAGAAATATAGAAACTCATATCTGTCTTTTCCACTGAGGTGAAGTTACATTTTCTCTTGTTGTTTTATTCTTCTTGATATTTGATATGAAATCAATCAGCGATTAACTTTTGCTGGAATCACTTCCCCAGCTTGATGACTATGTAATGTATGAATATGAATAAACAGGAACACTGAGAATATTGCTTTTCCTGTTTCACCTTCTATTTACCAACTGTTGGTTGTTGAATTTATAATAATAAAAAACATGTCATCATTACTGAAGTCATTATTTTGAAACAAGCTTCTGCTGAGGTTCAATTTGTTCATCGACTGGAGCCGGAAAGTGAGTTTGTTCTGAGTCACACTCGACATCTACATTCCAGTTCTCGCTCGGTTGGACATCCAGCTGTTCACAGCGTTTTCCCTGCTGACGGAGAGAAAAGAGTCAGCCTGTGTTTTGTTTTTTTTTCTGCTGAGAGCTCCTCTGAACAGCGAGAGCGGCTCGGCGGCCCACTTACAGATGGTTGTGATCATCGCTCCGCAGGGATTGAATGGAATCGAGATGGTGGCCGGAGATTCACCTCGCGGAGCAGCGGCCCTGATCCTCAGACGGCCCGGTTCTCAGCCTGATCCTCAAACGGCCCGGTTGTCAGAGGGCCAGGGCCTCAGATGGCCCGGTGGAACTCAAACGGCCTCTTTCTCAGATGTTTTGTACTGGTTTTGGAGAGCTCGCGGGGGCTTCGGGGGAACCGAATCTCTGTCATCTGGCTGTACGGACTGCTTTCACGCGTCGGGGAGTTTGGGGGTAGATGTGCTCCAAACGAGGGGTGGATGCATTCAGTTGTGGGTTCATGGAAAAGTTCCCTGACGGAGGAACTGGGTTTAATATGAAGCGTGTGAGTTCTGTTGCCGTGGTGAGTTGGGGTCGATCCAAAAATACTGAAGCCGACCTCCTTCGGTCCGTGAGGTTATTTCTTAGATGGAGGATGTCAGACATCATGGGTGTATTGATAGTGTGTGTGTGTGTGTGTGTGTGTGTGTGTGTGTGTGTGTGTGTGTGTGTGTGTGTGTGTGTGTGTGTGTGTGAATTTGTGTCTATCCAATTTAAAAAAATCTTGCAATTTTGTAAAAATTCTTGCGATGTTTCCGCAAACAATTCCCTCAACAGAAACTGCTAAAAGCGTTAACGGCATAAAGTAACCTAAAAAAACAACAACTCACTTTATAAACTCCCCATTTACAGTCTGCAAAGCTCTGCTCTCACCATCAAAACAAACTGCATGCCAGCTAACCAGAACAACTGGACTGCAACTGCAAACTATGTAAATTAGTTTTATACACACTTCGAATTCATATTATTTAAAAAAACCCATTTAAGGCTCTTATTTTGACAGCAGATGTAACCTTTGGTTTCTATATTACAGTCACAGACTGTTTTGTAAAGCTACGTCACATTCATAATTTTAAATTATACAGTTTTAAAATATACGGACAGTTTAGTGTCTTCAGATGAATATTAAATGTTTAGTTGTACTGTAAGCCTGTTGCTCCCTTTACATTTCATCTCTTCTTCTGACGTGGATCACTTCGGTTCAACAGCATTTAAGACAGAATGGAGACGGAGAAGTCTTTTATCCAAAAGAAGAACGCAATTATCATTTTGTTCTGTAAACACAGCAGTGAGCGTCACCATTTCACTGGGCGACATATTCCTTCATTACCATAAACACACACTCTCTAGTTTATTTAGACTCGATCCCACATGCTCCGCCCGGCTGCCGCCAACACTTAACCGACCACCAAATGTGCAGTAATTCAGAGCTTAATGACTTTTTTTTTTTGAACATCTGCAGTAGCAACACGCGTGTTCGGGGCCGACGGGTTGTGGTAAACCCGACTGCATTCAGGTAATTATGAACATCATCATCTTTGCTGCATTAACATTCCAACAGATCATCTTTCAGCTCCGTCGCAGTCAAACTGTTGCATCGAATTACGAGATAAGGACACATCCGCTCTGCGTGCTCATTCTGAGAGAATACAATACACTATAAATAATTTAATAGAGTCTAATTTGCCAGCAGCGGCATTTACATCGGGATTATAGGAGCGTGTCTGCAGTTAAACACCGAGGTGAGAGAACATCCTTCAGAAACATGTTTGTTAGCAGTGAGAACGAGGCTGTGAGAAGAATCTTAATTCTGTATTTTTACATTCAGCAGGTGTTCGTTTGTGTGAGTGAAGCTCCGTGTGTTGAATTATATCTAAACAGAATAACAACAAGAGTGAACCATTTTTAAGTTTGTGTAAATATTTTTCAAACGCTACAAGTATGACGCGGATCGATCGCGGTTTACGTTCAAATCTGTGAGTTTTCTGAGTCGTCGGCGGAGGACGGTCAGAATGTGGTTCTTCATCAAGGAAAACGTCGCACGAAGCGTTTAGAAATCGTGGCGGACTGGATGATGATGTGTAAAATGTCGATATTTTGATACTTACGTACGAGTTAGCATACAGCTTCATTCTTTGCTGTGATTATGGTCTGGAGACTCTCGTTTTCACAGAGCGGACCAATCGGTGGCCAGTGGGCGTGGCCAAGTGCAATGATGCTGAAATCTGTTTTCCGGGTGAGTTTGGCTCCGGTGATACCGGGCGAACATTTCGGCACCAGGACCGCACGCGTTCGACATCATCCAGTGAATTCTCCACCAGCTTTAACAAATTAGGGCTCTTTTTATTTGAAATTGTTCACCTTGTACACACTGACACTTAACACAGACAAGCCTTTGTGGTCCCTGTGGCCCGAGACCCGGTCAGTGAGGATGTGTGCTGGATATCGACTGGGATGGTGGATGGACAACTCTCTCTCTCTCTCACACACACACACACACACACACACACACACACACACACACACACACACACACACACACACATACGCACGCACACGTACACATCCCAATACACACACACGATATCCAAGGACGAATACAAAAAAACGCACAGTACAACACACACTAACCGTCTAACACAGTCTAGCCATCTAATGAGGACATCAACAGAGGCGGGGCTTAAAGTGCAAACAGGAACAGAGGAGGGGCCTAACTCGCTCTCACGACCAGCAACAGCCTTTTTGTTTTTTAAATTATGAGTGACGGTAATCCTCCACCGAAGCATCACAAAAAAAAAAAAAAGAAGCAGATCCCTACCGTTATGTTTAGCTCACACTGTGCCTTGCATCATGAAATAATGACTCTGCATAGTTCACAAGGAGAGGGGGGGGGGGGAGGGGTTGTCTTTTATATTATTGCAGTACAATGTAGGTCCGAGTCTGGGGGGTGGGGGGTGACGGGGGTAGGGGGGGGGGTGGGGGGGTTGGAGAATGAGGCCGCGGGGATGGCACAAAAAAAAAATCACGTACAGTCCAGTGAGATAAGAGAAATAAATCCGGCGGGAGGAATGTCGGTTAATCCACACGAGGACAGAACTCAGAAAAAGGTTTTGGACGTGAAG
Source organism: Embiotoca jacksoni (assembly GCF_022577435.1). NCBI lineage: Eukaryota > Metazoa > Chordata > Actinopteri > Embiotocidae > Embiotoca > Embiotoca jacksoni. Next base: position 410,075 of record NW_027185421.1, on the reverse strand, counting down.
ATGTTCGGTAATCCAGATGCATAGAAGGAGCGCAGACGCCGAGACGAGTCCCCGGTCTGGGTCGACCCCCCGCGTTTGTTTGGTCCTCGACTCCGCCCCCTCCCTTCCCCTCCCCGCCTGCCCGCCCTCCCGCCCGCCGGCCTCTGAGTCAGATGGGTCAATATGGGGCAAAAAGGACTTGTGGGTGGGAGGTCCTGACAGGCCCCGGGGCCGGGCGGAGCAGCGCGGCGGGGAGGGTCTGTGTCTGGAAGAGGGCGGGGCTTGCGGCGTGGTTGGCGCGGTTCGTGAAAGAGTTGCTGATGGCCGCCGCCACCGCCGCCAGGTGGGCCGGGAGGATCTGAGCCGTCAGAGGCCGACACGGACGCTCCTTCCCCAAGATCAACTTTACCTGGTGGACAAACACAAAATACAGTCAACCGGACGAACACAGGACGGACAAAACAACGTGAATATTTAATGCAAAACTATGACATCACTGGAAAAAGTCGGCAATATATATTTGCAGATTCGAACGACTCGATAATAAAAGAAACGGTTTTGTTGACACCACAGTGTCTAAAAACAAAGTTATTGAATGTTTTCTCAGACGGCTCCTCGACACAAAACAATGGAGGTTTTTAAAACCTGTGAATTTGCTGCATAACCAGAAAAACCCGGATAAATCGAAAAAAAACAAACAAAAAAAAAAAAAAAACACTGCGGTTGGTTTTAACGACAGCTGCGAAGAGTTCGGGGGCCAAAGAGCTTAACGGGGCATCGCACAGATGCCAGAAATCAGCCGCTAATTGCTGAAACGGTTCCAGGTGATCTGCAAAACCGCGAGCGCCGATACGAGCGGTGGCGGTGAAAATGTCAACCCCTTCATTATTTCTCCGTTGTTTGACCAATGTACCTGCAAATTGGACATCAGGGCATGGGGGGGGGGGGGAATTTGGCGGGGGGGGGGAATTGCTCGCCTCTTTTTATAGACCTCAAATGCGCCCAATCAGCCTGATAATTAGAAGAGTTTTGTGTCAGTGTTTTTGCTGGGAGCACAGATTCAATTATTCCGACGTCAAAACCTTTTGTAGTGAAAATGAGAGAATTGGTGAAGTCGTGTAGTTTAAATTGAAAAAAAAAAAAAAAAAGAGGAAATGACAGACGCACTCGAAGCGCCGCAAACTCCAACATCGACCTAATCGGGTGAAAAAGGGCGCCAAAAGTTATCCGGCTTAATCTTCTGTATCAGTGATGGAAAAGCTCCGTTCTCGCGGCGCCGCGGCGGCGCCGGCTGTCACGGGTTATCAATCATGGACTCGGGCGTCGAACCCCCCCCCCCCCCCCCCCCCCCACACCCCTCACACCCCACCCTCCCCCCACCCCCGATGGGAAGCATTCTTTACTCGGCGCTCATCAGAGAAGCTCCTCTCCGTTAACTCAGTCAATGATGGGTTTCAGGAAGAAGTCATTTCCCCCACACTGCTAACCCCGGCGCTCCGTCTCAGGCAAACAGTGGGATGAGACGAACGCTGTTTCTCGGAGGCCTTTTTGTAAAATGTCTCGTTTCCCCGTGTTGGACCCACGCGTCCATCCCACCAACCCGCCACCGAGTGACTCGCTAATAATTCGCTTCTGAAGGCGTTTTTCGCTTATTTGTCCAATTGAGGAAAAACAGTTTCCAATTTTCTCGATCCGGTTAAAATTCAGGTTCATCATCTAACTTTTTTTTTTTTTTTTTTTTTTTTTAAGATCCAAAGATGGCCAATAAGAACAAATGGAAACGGTCCAATTTCCCATAATCCCATTTAAGATGCATTAACTGATTCCCGAAATGAACGATCGGTTACGATCGGCTCCCATTTGCGCCTTTTAATACAACTTCAACACTTCCTGTATTTTTACTAAAAGCCCTGTTGTGTTTTATGAGACAGAAACCCCCCAAAAAGGCTCTTATTGTATTATGTTGCCATTATTTTTTTATAGGTATTGTTTTTATCAGGAAGATTCAGGGTTCGAGCCTCGGTTCGTAAACGGAGCGATATTTCTCTTCGTCCGTTTGAAGTCACGCTTCATTTCCTCCGATGTGTTGTCGGCTAAATGAAGCCTGGACTTACATTATTGTTTGCCTCCATTTGAAACTCTTTCCGCTTCTGTTTGAAACTGTAGTTTACTGTTAGTTTACTGTTTGCACAGCGTTTTAAACACGGCGGGTTTGCTCCTGCGTTCGACCAATCGCTGAACACCAACGTCAGTGCGGTTCCTATGGCAACGGGGAGAGGACCACCTCAGAGGCGGGAGCCAAAACGAAAAGAAAGTACCGTCTTGAGTCCTCCTGCGCGGACACACAAAGACAGAGGAACCTCCCTCCTGCTGGTTTACATCCCGGCACAGCGAGCAGCAGAAAGTTTAAAACAACGACCTCAGGAAAGTTCAAGTGTCCTCTTCCTCCTCCTCTTTCTCCTCCTCCTCCTCCTTCTCCTCTTCTTCTTCTGTGGTTTGTCAGCTCGCCTTGACACTAATACGAACCGCCGTGCAGCCGGAGACCACACGGTGAAGCCCTCCCAATAAGTTAAAACTGACATTTACAATCACCTCCGAAACAGAAATCCACCCGAGTCTGCATTCCTCCACCTCCCTGGCTCAGACGAGCCTCCGTCCGCGCTATTCGTGTCAATAAAATATCAGGTTTTTTGGTATTAAATCACGCCGTGCGCTGCCAGACACTTTTAATAAAAGCTGCGTAGCAGGTGATCCGGTTATGAAAGCTGACATTTCACAGAAGTTACGCGCTTGTCGAGTGGATTGAAGGTGATTTATCGGAGCGCGCTTTCTGAGGATTTCTTCGCTGACAAGGAAACGCTTTACGTCGCAGGTTTGTCCGACATCCTCTCCCCCCGCGAAACCCGAGTCGAGACACTCGACACCGAAAGTAGCCTGACGAGAAGAGACGAGACGAAAAGATCAGTGCTTTGACTCACCGGCTGCTTGGTCGGGCCTTTCTGCGGTTTGCTGTACGGGCTGTACTTCGGTTTGGCCGGTTTACCTGCCGCTCGGTCTTTATGACGCCGGCTGCTGATGTGCTGAAAAAAAAAAAAACGAGACCGAAAATGAGCTTCAAATGAGGCAAAGAGGGAGTCACACTATAATAATAGTAATAACCATAATAATAATAATAAACTTTACTTGTAAAGCACCTTTTATGAGAAATGTTTTACAGCGAGGAAATTCCATGCAGTGTTTCACATATAAAGGAACATTTTAGAATATATAAAAAGAAATAAAGTGAAACAGAAATAGAGTAGAGAATATAATATGCTGGTCGCAGCATGTCGCTTTATTTTAACGCGATATAAAAATCAACTTTTCACATTAAAGGTATTAAAAAAAAACAGAACAGAAAAAAAACACAATAATTCTGCATTTATACTCAGTTTAATAAACTGATGTGGTTGGTTTGACTGTATCGACCAACAAAAAAAAATTAACTTGACCATGAAGCTAAGAAGAAGAGGAAGCCTCCATTTTAAGGCGGGGCTTGCCGTGACTGGGCGTGGCTTCGGCATCTTCAGTGGACACGCCCATAGTGTTTCACAGCAGAGATCTGCTTATTCTTTCCCAAACTTTCGGACCTAATTAAAACCTTTTTAAATCATCGAAACTGGGCTGGGTGGTAAATAACATGTTTAGTGGGGTGATAAACGAACAACACGTTTTTATTTCCACTTTAAATGCATTTAAAAATACAGGATATCAGCGGGAAAGGTCCAGTGCAGTGAACTCCTACTGAACGACACATTATTTGTTAAATTCACATGTGGTTTTCTAATTTTGCAAGATTGGAAACAGCCAGTGGGTTTTAAAATAAATAAGACAAGAATCCGGACTGACACGTACAGAAATACTGTGTAACCTCAAGCCAATAAATAATTCAGCGTGGCTACACGTTGACAACAAAAGGCAGATTCCTGTCTGTCTAAATTTCACAGGTCCTCGCGGTGGGTTTAACAATCACACTTTTCTTCTGTTTTTTTTTTCGAGCTGTAACTGAAATTCGTCACGGCGGCTTCTGTTTTTTTCACCGAGGATCGCTGCCGCTCAGAGCAAAATTTCTCCTCGCATGAAAAATTTATACAAAGCCTGTTTTCAGTGCGAGATCTCAAGGTTAGCTGAGACAAAACCGAGAGGTTTTTCAGGTATTGTGAGTGTCGCCCCCCCCTCCTCCCCCACCCGATGACAGAACGATCAGCAGCTACAAGAAAAGAGGCTTTTGTGAAGAGCCCTGAACTACAAAGATAAACTCGCACTCTCAGACGAGTCACAATGACATTTTTGTCTTTTCTCTGCTTTCCATGGAAACCTGATTTTAACTTCCATTTTTACTTTAAAAAAAAAAAAAAAGTGTTTTTCTTGTTTTTATTAACTTTATTTCTCCAGGAGAAACTCAGTTTATTGGATATTTAAGGTATTTTAAACAGATTTCTTTAGGTTTCTGCAAGAATTCATGTCACATAAAGGTGTGACGCACAGGAAGTGAAATCTGGGACTAAATCAGGAGCCGTTTACCAAAGATTCAGACGTGCACACGGCAAATGTATCATCAATGTAAATCCTCACGAACACACTTCAAACACGCCATCCTTGCTTCAGAAATGTGGTGGTCGGGGGAAGAGATTTGATTAACGGCTGCAGGTAAATGCAGGTTTTTACCGTAATCTGATTATTATAGTGCATGTAATTGTGTTTCGCTGCTTTAACCTGGTCTGTCGTTGAAACCCTGGTGTCTGGTGTGTTCGTACACATGGTGAACGACATTAGAATTCAAATTACAAAATAATAAATGTCTAAATACTGGTTGCAGAGGCAAAAAATTCATTTAACAATAACGCTAATTAGCGCCCAAGTTAATAAGCTACACACGGACAATAACTAGTTAAACTAACTTTGTAGCTACATACATGGGAAATATTACATTTTGATAAATGGCAATTAAAATTTAAACATGCCAACAAAATTCCCTGATGTTCCATGATTTGGCCCAAAAAAAGATTATAAAATTCTCTGACTTTCCTTGTCTGGAAAAGAGTTTTTAAAATTCCCTGATATTCCTGTGAAAGACTTTGTTAGCTGAGCCTGCTTCATTTTAAATTTCAAAACCATGTTGACCGTTCGTCCATCTCACCTGTTTGAGCTGCGTCTCCGAGTTGACGTGGACGTCGCACGTCTCGCAGAAAAACGTCTTGTTCTGCAGACCCGTCGCCGCCTTGGACGTCGGGGCCAGTTTGCTCTTGACTCCGGCCCGAGGGAAGGACTTGATGGAGCCCACGCCGCTCCGGGCCTCCAGCATGGTCTTGTGCTTCGTACCTGCAGGTTGAAACAGGAAAGCAGGTCGGTCGGTACAGAAGCAGCAATAATACACGTATACATAATTTGGACGCCATGACGGTCACGTGGTTAGAAAAAAGTCGTCTGAGTGGGTGAATTACGAGAGGATTTAATACAAGCTGGATCAGTGAGTTCATGTCAGCTTTGCTTTTTTTATTATTTATTATCCCTTTACTGGCTTATCTCTCCGCTACTGTCCTGGTTTGTTTGTTTGTTGTTGTGATTTTAAACGATATTTGAACTGTTATTTTGACTGTTGTTGTGATTTGAACTGTTAATTTGACTGTTGTTGTGATTTGAACTGTTATTGTGACTGTTGTTGTGATTTGAACTGTTAATTTGACTGTTGTTGTGATTTGAACTGTTATTGTGACTGTTGTTGTGATTTGAACTGTTAATTTGACTGTTGTTGTGATTTGAACTGTTATTGTGACTGTTGTTGTGATTTGAACTGTTATTGTGACTGTTGTTGTGATTTGAACTGTTAATTTGACTGTTGTTGTGATTTGAACTGTTATTGTGACTGTTGTTGTGATTTGAACTGTTATTGTGACTGTTGTTGTGATTTGAACTGTTATTGTGACTGTTGTTGTGATTTGAACTGTTATTGTGACTGTTGTTGTGATTTGAACTGTTAATTTGACTGTTGTTGTGATTTGAACTGTTATTGTGACTGTTGTTGTGATTTGAACTGTTATTTTGACTGTTGTTGTGATTTGAACTGTTATTGTGACTGTTGTTGTGATTTGAACTGTTAATTTGACTGTTGTTGTGATTTGAACTGTTATTGTGACTGTTGTTGTGATTTGAACTGTTATTTTGACTGTTGTTGTGATTTGAACTGTTATTGTGACGTTGTGATTTGAACTGTTATTGTGACTGTTGTTGTGATTTGAACTGTTAATTTGACTGCTGTCATGCTGTCTGTGGACTGTTTTATTATTGTAAAGCCCTTTGTGATTTTATATCTGTGAAAAGTGCTACACAGATAAACTTTACTTACTTACATTCATGAGGGAGTTTGAGTTCACTTGGGAAATCTAATGCAACTACTATATTTTTATAGTTTTGTTACATTGATAAATACATATTTGTTTCCTCATTTAATCCATCCCTTGTTCAAACTCTCAATAAAATGCTCATCTAATAAAATAATGACGGTGTGGTTGAAAGCAGTGAAACACTCCTCTATGAAACGATAGATGTGTTTTGTCATTTTCCTCTCAGCGTCTGTCTGAACGTGCTATTAGAAATTTATTTGACAGAATGAGTCAGAAAAACAATCCGTGTTTTCTCACAATACCTGATCATCAAAGTTTTATACAAGGTTCCCATGGAAACCAGCGACAAACCCACAACAATTGCAGAGTCATGTTTTTTTTCTGGGCTGAAAATGATTGTTTGAGACAACGCTGACAAAGAGCACCGAAGGAACGCGGCAGACACCAACCCTCCTCCACGTAGAGCACCATGACGTCCGCATGAAACTAGACGTCGTGGAATAAAAAATGTTTAGCGTGTAGAAGTAGATCTGTTCTCTTACCGCTGTTGTGAGCCTCCAGCTGCGACGCCGAGTTGACCGCCACTTTGCAGAGCGAGCAGTAGAGCAGGCGCCGGGCCTTCTCATCCTCCGTCTCCGTCTCCGCGTCCGTCTCCGTCTCCGGCTCGGCCTCGGTCTCCGGGTCCGGTTCCGAGGGCGAGTTGAGCTTCGCCGGGCCCTCGTCTGCCCCGGCGGCTGAGGTAGTCTCCGGGGACGCGGCCGCCGTGCCGCTCGGGACCGTCAGCGGGTCCGCGGGTAGCGGCGCCGGCGCCACGGGGGTCGCCAACAAGGGTTGTGCCGGTCCGAGCGCGGGGGACAGCGGCAGCGGCGCCGATCCAGGGATGCCATCTGCGGAGAGAAATACACGATTTGTTTTGAATCCTATTGCTCCAATCCATCATTTCGGGAGCGATGTTTTATTCATGTCATGTTTGCCCAACAGGTGGCAGAGCACCTTTTTATTTAGACTTTAGAGGACCATTTCAATTTGATTTGTTTGCTTTTATTCAAGAAAATAAAATAAAACTACTGACATAAAAAAAAACATGAAGTGCTGTGTGTCGAGTACTTCCAGTGCTGGGAAAGCTGAGAAATGGAAATAAGTGAATCACAGTGCAGCAACAAACAGTGAATTAATGACAACTGGATTTAGATATAAATAATTCTGTTCATTATTGTCAGAGATTGAGAACCAGAGTCGAAGCCTGGTTGACTTAAACCGGTTGATCGCTGGTTGATCCTGAAAGAAACTTTTCCACAAAACTGAGTTGTATGACATTTTTCCATCCAAACATGGCAGTTTTTAAAGAACAGAAAGCTCATTTAGCAAACAGGAGCATAAAGGATGTTTCAGTTGCGACAAAATCCACATATTGTTTTAAATATGTATAATGTGGACCGGTGGCAACCAACAGTGAAGTCAACCGTCGCCATGGTGCTACTTTGGAGCCAGAAGTGACCATATTTGGACGAGCTGGGGGAGGAGCGAGGAACCGCCTACCTACAGCACAAACCTCACTGCACCACAGGCCTGTCAATCAAAAAGACACGCCCCCCCCCCACCCCCCAAACATACCGCTTTTTGAGACCTGACATCTAATTAACGATGGCATTAATCAGCAGTGTGAACTCGTTTGTCTTGAATGAAACACGTTCATTTAAATGTAAAAGTCACTGCAGCTTTAAGTAGTTAAACAGGAACAGTGATTTTAAATTTTATTGTGATATATAGCATATATTGCTATCAACTAACCCTACCAAAACATACATTCTCAAAATAAAGACTTTAGGAGAAAATGAAAACGGTCCACGTCTCTAAATGTTAACAATGACAAATGATATATACAGAGATTAATGTGTTTTAAACTAAAAGTCAAACAACAAAATGAACCGTTTCTATAATTGATTCAAGACCACCACAAGCCAAACAAGGAGCTGACCAATCAGACGGGACTTTTTAGACCGGAGAAAAGACGCCCCGACTTCCATTTATGATGGTAAAACTGCTCCACGACGCGAGTTATTATCGATGACATGCCACTTTATGTGCGTTCTATACATGTCAAACAAATCCCATCTGTGTTACCGAGTCGTCGGGCTTCTGCGAAGCAGTCGGAGCTTCGACTCCACTCTCACAGATCACATTAACATGTACAAAGAGCCGCCGCGCTCCCAGAGAAACGCCTGGTCTTTGGAGGAGCGAAGAGACGGCAGCCGATCGATATATTTGACTCATAAAACAACACCGCATGTCAGCGTATGGAATACAAGCGGACGGCCGCCGCATTTACGAAAATGAAATTTTGCCTCGGCGGCACCGTCTGATCGATGCCAATGCCTCCGAGTTCTCCGCACTCCAGTGTCGCAGAAATGAAGATCAGCCAGCCCGGGAGAGCAAATCAATAGTGAATTATGTCATGCTATTTTTGTGAGGGCATTATAAATGGTTCTTATTCATCCCGACGGAGGCGTCGGCAGCTGCCGCACACAAAACCCCTTCGACGGTTACATCGTCGCCCGGATCGCTTCTGGCGAAAGGTCGGAAAGTAAATCAGAGGCGGAAAAAACAGCAGGTATGTTTCTGTAACGACCCGCCGGGAAAAAAAACAAACACTTTCAGACATCTTTCACGTTAGAATAATCAGAGACTGATCCGAGGCGTATTTACTGATCCACATACGGTCTGAGAGCTTCAGCTAATTGCTTCAAATGTATGTAAATATATGCAGTTTTTATTTATTTATTTATTTTAAACTTTTTTTTTTATAGTTGGCTGTTTTTGTGAGCATCCATCCATTAATCTTTTTGAAATGGGGTTTAAGGCACATTCCTACTTCCAGCTTCCAGCTGACTGACTCCAGCTATGAAATCTGCAGCACAATAATGAAACTCGCCCGCATCTTCTGAGTGCAGATCTCTCTGGTGACGAACAGGAGGAGGCGGGAGATAAAATGCACGGAAGTGGGACGTCCGCATCGAAATGCACACGAGGTTGAAAGCGACGCCTAAGCATGCGACCTTCTGTCGTCACGGCAACAGCAAACACGGTCCCGCGAACGCCGATCATCGACCCGACGTGGTTTTTTTTTCCCCTAAACCTTCGCCGAGGTTGTTTTTTTGTTTTTTTCTAACCTTTCATAACATTAAATCGAAATTAGCCCTCAAAAAGCCCGTGTTTATGGGGTGGGGGGGGGGGGGTGCGCGTGTCTGTTTGATTGACAGGCCTGAGATGTAGTCAGCTGTTTCGCTCCACGGTCACTTCTTGGCGACGGCCGAATCGCTCGAGGCCTTTTCTAAAAAAAAAAAGGGCGGCTCACGAAACCGAAGGGTGACATCACGGCGGGTTCCCGCTTGGATTCACCCCCTCCATCCCCCCCCCCCACCCCCACCTCCCACCTCCCTTCCTCCTTAAGCTCGCGATGATAGCTGATTGCTGTAACGCAGACCGACAGTTAAATTGAAAGCGCTGCCTCGGACCTGGCTCGGTCGGGTTCCCGCCTGTCGATCTCGCACTCCATCTGAGACCGCAAAGCTCTTGGACCGGAGGGCGCTGACTCGCCGCTACGATGCACGCTTTCCAAGAAGCCGTGAAAGAACAACCCCCTTTTTGGAAAACTCCAGACTTAAATTGCTAATTTACTTGGACGCGCGCGGTAAATTAATCCTTTGTGTTTTGAAATATAAAGTGACGTGAACACCGAAACGGCATCCAGCAGCTGGGAGGTTTCTTCTTTTCTCCCCGAGTGTCGCTGCCGCAGTTCTTTTAATGCCATTTTACCGACTGACAAGATCCACCCGGCGCCGCCGCCTATTGATTACAGTCGCCAGCGGATGATTGAGTGTTCGCTGATGTAGTGTGTGATCACCTGTGGGGAGCTGACCTCTACCTGTGAGTGAGTGTGTGTGTGTGTGTGTGTGTGTGTGTGTGTGCGCGTGTGTGTGCGTGTGCGTGTGTGTGTGTGTGAGTTTCAGCGGACTCCTGCAGATGCCCCCGAGGAACTGATTTTTTTTCAGGACGAAACATCTGGCATGAAAAGGCCATTATTCCCGGCTGCCCCATTCAAATACCATGACTGGAACATTTATTTCAAGTTTGCAGGCTCCACTTGAAAGCGGGAACGGTGACTTCACTTATTAGCTGGGTTTAATTTATAGTCTTTTTCATTTAAGTTGAAGCTCGGAAATCGGCTACGGGCAAGAAATTCCTCCAAATTCGAATCGTCTGAACGCCAACAGACTTGATTTAACAGCAGAAACAAGACATGATTTTTACATTTCAATCACGAGGAAAAAACCCCCAAACATGAAACCACCCCCTTTTTTTTTGTTGTATTTTTTTTTTAGACATTCAGCTAAAGCTCTGAAACCATCTTTAGTTGTTACTGAAACGACAACATCGGTTTTCACATTACGTCCCGTGGAGCCCCGGGCCGTCACCAAGGAGAACAAGAAATAATCTGTGACCTGTTTACGACACGGCCGACCTCGTCCCTCCTGGTGAGTAATGTTTACGCCGGCGACCTCTCCGCTCTCTCGCAATTAACGAACCGCCCACTCCCGCTCCGCTCGGGGTTCGCCAGGCAACAAAACAAACCCGAAAATCACAGCGAGTGGCTCGCTCTGTCTTGAAAAAGAGAGGTGGGGGGGGGGGGGGGGCATCACACCTGCTTCTCTGGGCAGCTTTTCAATGGCCGACCCGGACCGAGAGGTTTTCCAGCAAAAAGTTCAAGTAAAGGTTCGGCGTTGGTGTCAGCCAGCGTTTCTGTGCCCGCCAGTTTGGCCGACGTCCGTTCCATCAGAGAACCGCCAGAATCATTTTCAGCCGATCGGCGTATTTATTTTTGCTTTACGGCGCACGTTTCTTTTGTTTGCCGGTGCCCCCCCTTCCTCCCCCCTTCATTTATCCACAGCTGGAGCCAGTATTTTGTTTCGCAGGCAGAGACTCATGAACTGTTTTGTAACGTCGCTGGAGACGGACAACCAGCCGCATCAGTCAGGAAACTGACACGCTGCTATCGGAAAGCATCGCGGGGTGCTATTTTTTTGGGCTACGCTCCGACATGTTGGCAACCTGCTTATTTGCCCTCCGCTGAATCTAAAGATGAAATTGATGTCTCTCTTCACATTCCAGGTATCAGAAGAAAAGCTCTCTTCGGCAATAACTTAACACGAAGACTGGGAAGCAAACGGAAATTGATAGCTTCCAAAAAAAAAAAAGAAAAAGAAAGACAGATTCACCTTCGCACAGTTCTGACACCGAGCATTAAAACCTCAGAAGATGGACTGTGTCAGCGTGAGTTGGCTAAAATCCAAATAAAATAAATAAAAATCATTATTATATTTTGGGCCATAAGTTCATGTGCTGAAACCATGCCAGTATGTTTAGTATTAAACAACTGGTGAGTTGCGGAGATGTTGTTTTGATGGGGGGGAGGAGCCATCTGATTGAAAACCTGACGATACTAAGCCCCGCCCACCGATAGCCGTAACCTGACTGCACCACAGGTCTGTCAATCAAACAGACACGCCCCCAAAAACAGTTCTTCTTGAATCTTCTTTTCTAATGAATGAGGGATTATTTTCAGATGGACCTCCAGAAAACTAAGAAGAAGGAGTGACTTTAGCTAACAACACCGAGATAACTGATGGACACATTTTATTCACTTTGGATTTGATGAGAGAAGTTGAATGGGAGTCTATGGAGCCGGAGGCTTTTTGGAGCCGACCTCTAGTGGCACTCGCTGGTATTGCAGCTTAAGGCACTTCTTCATCAGCCTCATTTTTTGGACCACTTTTACATCCAGTCTACGAGTTTTCCCCGATCCTCCGGTCTTAACGCTAAACTTAAGCTAATCAACTCTGGGCCCTCACGTCCAACTTCCTGCCCGAACATTATAATTCAATTCTTCTTAAGACAGCAGTAGAGCTCATTCATATTTCACCTTGGGTTCTTGTAATGATAAAAGTACAAAGGAAATTAGTAATAACAATAAAGATCTTGTCTTTTATCCGTCTTCTTACCACAGGACCTGGTCGGTGGGCCCATCTCATGCGAAGCCATGCATGCATTTGCCCTTGTGTTGGGGTGAACCCATCTAGCACAGTGTCATTAAAGAGCCATTTGCTGTTGGAAGGGCAGGTGATTAAAGTGTACTTTGGCTGGCCTAGGACGCCGGGCACCCTGGGAAGCCTCCTGTAATCCATATCCCCCCGCTCAGTGTGACCTAACTGGCTCTGCAAGGCCCAGTTAAGAACTCAATCCCCTCTCATTATTGGAGGTAATGACTGTGATCAATCTAAAGTTGGTAGGGAACGGGCGGGGGGGTGGGGGGTGGGGGGGGGACGTAACCCCGACAGCAAAGGTAGGAGAAAGAGAAGGAGACAGAGCGAGCCCAGGTAAAAATTAAAAAAAAGGAAAAAGATAAGAGAACAAAAAAACAAAACAAAAAGAGGGCAGATGTTGAAGACGGAGAAAGATGGAGCCGGAAAAAGAAAAGTGAATTAAAAGTGAAACTGGAAAAACGAAGCGAAGTTTTGGGAACAAAACAAAACGGGGGGGGGGGAAAAAATGAAGCGAGGGGAAAGAAGATCGGGGACGCGAGGAGGTGAGAGATAACATTAAAGGAGAGTAATGGAGTACGGGACGCAATTAAAGGGGAGAGAAATCGAGAGGGTGGGACCGGTGAAGGCAACAAAAGACGGGAGAGAATTGAGAGCGAGGCCGATCGGGACAGGTGGCGTGACCCTTCGAGACAGGACACAGCCTCTTTTCTCCCCCCACCACCCCCACCACCACCGATACGTCCTGCTGGCCAAGACACGGTTCTGAAATCCTTCCACTCCGCTTAAGCTTTCAGGCAATCACAGGACTCCCCAGAGATCTGATTACCTTTCTCAATGAAACCGGATTAAGCTCTTTAATTAAAATGATTGGGACTTATTATAGTCTGTCACAACTTAAAGGACAGAAATCCCTCACGGCTCTTGAGTTCTGTCAAAATTCATCGGACGTCTCAGGTTGTTTCTTCCTTTTGTCAGTATTCAAAGTGAGTAAATGAGAAAAAGGAGTCACAGCTGCATATTCCTGGACTAAAAAGACTGATAAGGTGAAAACATTTGCATGCGCGAATATGCCGCTGCTTTGCAATTATCATTTTGTTGTTGTTGTTGTTGTTGTTGAAGGAGGTAAAAAAAATATATATAAAAAAAATAAGGCGACATTATCTCTGATATTCAACAGCATGCTGGGGGAGTCATTGATTTGAATTCTGACTGATTTATCTCCTTTCAGTTTCATTCGACATCAAATGATCCGCACATAATTTCTGTCGGGGAAAAGTTTCTGCGGTCCCCCCCCCTCCCCCCCCCCCCCTCCCCGAAAAACTCGCAAATGAGAAACATTTTGGCGGCTTCTTCGCGTGGTTACAGAGCCGATCTAATCGCACACTCGTCAGGTTTCGATGTGACGGCTGTCTGTTAAAGGGCTTTTTTTTTTTTTTCTTTTTTCCAAACCCAGCGGGTCGACACGGAGACTGAGGAAGGGAAAGAAAGAGGGGAAAAAAAAAAATGCCTGAGCTCGCCCTCCTGCCTCCCCTGCAGCCCGGCTCCATTGTACAGCTGCTGTCAGTGCTGGCATGGCTCCCCTGACAATCTGCTCTTTAATAGCTAATATCAGGGTACATTTCCTCAGGCATTGGACTGGAACTGAGAGATGGCGGGCTGTGCTCTGGGCATTTCTCTCTCTCTCTCTACCTTCACTCTCCCCGGCGCTGGTGGAAGGACACACACACACACACACACACACACACACACACACACACACACACACACAAAGAAAACGCACACGAACTTGACAGCCGACCGCTGAGTCATCCACCTTATCTATATACGACCTCCAATGTGTCCCGTCCGCTTTAAAACAGCAGAGTTCAATGACGAAGCAAAGAGAACAGATGCTGTATGGGCTTCAGGGTTTTTAGTGTTAGAAGTTTTACCTTCGCTGAAAATTGTGATTTCAGTGCAGTTTGTTTGCTTATCGGCCGGATTATGAAAAGAAAACCACTGGTCTGATTTTCAGGAAATTTGGTGGAAGGGTGTAATTTCCATACATCTTAAAAATTCAGTGGAACTGTTTGATTGACAGGCCTGCGGGGGCAGCCAGGTTTCTGCGATCGGTGGGCGGGGGCGTAGCGTCGTTGGGTTCCCAATCAGATCGAGTCGGATCCACCGCTAACTCTTCCTTAGCTCGTCCAAATATGGTCACTTCCTGCTCCAAAAGAGCAAGATGGCGGCGGCCAAAATGTCAAAGTCGAGGCTCGAGAACGGTAATTCACAAACCGAATCATCATGAAGGAATTTAGATGAATCGGTTTCATTAAATATAATAACACAAAAACTCAAATAGTTATTATTTTTAGAACTTGTGAACATTCTTTCACCTGAGTTTTCATTTGAAATGAGTTGAATTAATTGCAGAGCGTTGCTTTAACTCATTCAATTAATGGGGAACTATCGATTTCACACACGAAAGTCTGATCAAGGAGACTTTGAATTATCTCTCATTTTTAAGGCGGCAGGAAAAAAAACCCTGCGTTTCTAAGTTAAATCATTTAAAAATGATTCATATTGTATTTATACGGAAAGAAAAAAAACAACAACCAAACAAAAATCACCAATTATTAATGAAGTCGCCACCCAGCTTTGGACCTCTCATTACAAATCAGATGCCTTTCTGAAAATAAGAATGAACAATCAGATTGCATTGTTCCCACCATTGACAGGTTGGACTGAAATAATGGACCAAATATGTTTTTCTTCAGTAATTCCAGAGCAAAAACAAACCCATTGAAACGACACTCAAACGGAGACCTCGTTGTTGTTTTTTTTACTTCCTCTCAATGGGGCCGTTATTCTTCCCCCGAAACTCGGCTTCTGCATCGGGTGCCCCTGATATACCATCAAATTCTTCCAGCCTTGCAGATAATGCGGTGTTCACCCACCCTGACAATTAATTCTTCTGACATCTGAGCGCATTAATATTCATTACCGTGTGCCACTCGTGACAAACTTCCACCCCCGCGTGCCGTAGATACGATGGTGAGATGGTGTAGAAATGCGCCGGTGTGTCGCTTTCTTACTAAAATGATTAATAGGCGTCTCTCTTGTTTGCTCGTGACGGCTTCGATGTTTAATGTCCATGCCGTTGTATAATGTGTTAGCAGTTTAATGTCGGGGATGTATGGAGTCCATTAAAGATGGGTATGTTTCAGTGGGAGGAGGAGGAGGAGGAGGAGAAGGAGGAGGAGAAGGAGGTTAATGCCTGATTACCACTTTTACTGTTGCAGCTTTTATCTGGAGACATCTTGTATATACAAAAAAAAAAAAAAAAGGGGTGAACATCCAGCCTCCTTTAAAGTCCTCTTTAAGGTGTGAAAAGTCATCAAAGAGCTCTCAGTGTCTCATAATACCAGAGATATATATCCCGCTTGTTCCATCAAGGCCGTGTGAGTCACACCAACGACTAAAATTCACGCTTGTGGTGTCTTTGGACATTTTAAAAACCTCTCGAGAATTCAAACTTGTTTTACTGTTCAGCTGTGCAGAGTTCGTAATCTCTGAGATTACTGTACATAAGAGCTGTCTGGTTTTCTGGAGATGCTCAGAAGAAAAAAAACAAAAACGCATTGGGCTTGAATCGTGTCAGACGATGAGACAACGATAGATGTGGTCAATCAGACTCTTTAAATCGTAAAAGAGATCCTCGGATCTGAATGGGACAAACCTGGTTAAATAAAGGCGAAATAGAAATAACCCTGTTTCAAAAAAAACGTCGGGACGCTGTGAAAAATGTAAACGAGAACAATGCGATGATTTGCAAATCACGTGAACCCATATTTTAATGAAAAAATAGGACGGAGAGCAACTGAAATTCTATATCGGGCAAAAAACGGGACCAAATTTCACATTCAAAACTCCAGCAACTGGTTTCCTCAGTTCCCAAATGTTTACAGAGTGTTGTAAAAACAAGAGGTGATGCAGCACAGTGGTAGACATGACCTTGTCCCAACGTTTTTTAAACTGCAATCAAATTCAAAACTGAGCATATATTTTTCATAAAACAATAAAATTTCGCAAAATTTGCTAAGTTGTCTGTTTGCACTAAAATACGGCAAATCATCGCATTGTGTTTTTATTTACATTTTACGCAGCATCCCAACCAAATGTGGTTGTAAAATTATATCATTTAACCACAGAATTGTGACCTATTATAATTATATTGCCTGTTTATTTAATTCCCACTGGTTTTATTTCTAAGTGTCACACCGGGAACGTTTATTTCGCAACTTAATTCTTTCTCAGCGAGCGTTTTATTTATTTCATGACGACATCTCGTCATTGTGTTAATCTCTGCTGCTTTTGTCCGAGTAAGGAAACAAGACGATCACGTAACTGTCTCTGCACTGTTTGTCCTGATTGACTGACAGATTGTCAATATGGAGAATTGTGTTGAGATAAAATTAAAAAAAACAGACTGACAGAAATGTCCCGCAGTAAACTAATAAGCTTTTATCTCAGTTCGACGCCAACATGGGAAGCAAGAGCGGTATTAATTATTCAATATTGATTTAATGTATAAAAGCTGATATATAAAAAATTAAAAAAAACACGCACAAAATGTAAAGGTATACAGTGAGGAAAGTTTGTACGAACATTTTATGACTTTGCAATTTTGTTCAGCACGTCTTTTTCCCAACATATTTTCCATTGCATATTATTAAATAACTATTAGCACGATCGTCATAAAAAAAATAATAATAATAAAAAAAAAAGATATTGTGACACGTCTTTCACTGAAAATCTGGCTGCTTAATTTTTTAATTTCTGGATGCTCAAGGTTCCCACTGCACTTAAACGCACCGCAGTTCACATCCTTTATGTAGAGTTAAAAACGATGGGCGAAGAAGATTAAACACTCAAATCAACGTTTTTAAAATAAATAACTGCTCGACAGCAGCGGCTGAGGGAGTGAAAACAGACTCTGCTTTAAATATGCAGGAATATGAGAAAACATTTCCCCAACTGTTGATATTGTTGGATATTTGATGTACCCATTAAAAATGTTGTTTCAGTCTTGTAATCGACAAAAATTCCTTTTTTCGAAACGGTTTGTGAATTTAGTTATAATTTCAGAAATGCATCTGAGATTTCACATCTAGCGTAACTTCGGACCTCCGCGATGGCAGCCAGATGTTTTTAGCGTAACATCACAGCGAGCGGTCTTTACGGTAAATGTCGACACACGGCAGCGAGGATTAGCTCGGGGGAGGGGGGGGGGGGGGGGGGGAGCTCCGGTGCAAATTGCCCCGTTTAATGGTTTGACATTTGTACGGCAGCAGAGTAACTCGGTGGGATACGAGACAGACCGCTGCCAGCTGTAAAGCTCTTAATGTAGCATAAAGACTAACATGTGACCTCGACTGTTTGGTTTTTTTTCCCCATTTAATGAAGACACGCAGAGAATAATTGTTAGTATTTGGAATATTTGAGTAAAAAAAAAAAAAAAAAGACAAAAAGAATCGCTCTGCTTTTGTTCAACCTGATCACACTTGGAATTTAAGGATTACACGCGTGAGACTCCAACAAATAGGTCACGGTGCGCGTTTGAGCTCCAGAAATGTGCTCCCGACTTAAATACCTGTGGAACACGCGTGGAGGTCAAATTAATACCAGGGCTCAATGTGTTTCCAATTCCTTACGAGGAAAAAAACAAAAAAACATCTATTGTTACAGTTAAAGGGGAAGAATTTCATTGGGCCAATTTTATGACATAATAACAGGCAGCTTAAAGAATATTACAGAGGAGAAGGGAAAAAGGGGGCGCGGCTCCCCGGCAACGCTCCCCGGTCGCCAACGACATTTTCCGACCACAAAAAGTGACGCGGGACGCCGGCGCATAAAAAAAAAACATTAAAAATCGTCTGCATCTGGTTTTCCCGTCAGACGCCGAGAGTTGCAGTTTGTTTTTGTTTACTTTATGAAACATGTTTTAAGTCAGAGAAATACAGCGCAGACTATACGGATCCTTTTCCTGCAGACACCTGGCGCAAAGCGGATTTAAACGGCCACCTGGCTGCAAGATGGCGAATATTAAGTTACACAGAAGTCGGCACACAACAATGTGCAGCGGGGGAAAATGTAATTAAAACGGGATATAATGCAAATTGCAGAGCTGCAGAAAATGAAGAACGAGGAGTCGGAAGCGACGATCGGTCGTGCGGGTGCCGTCACGGCGAAGAATTCAATAAGCTTTAAATAAATGAGGTGGTTTTAAGATAGTCTTCCAATGATTTGTAAGCGTTTATACCTGATCTGAAAGGGGATGAAAAGTCTGCTGTCACCGACTTCCCTCTCACTGCATCACGCCTGCTGATGTCTCCAGTCTGAATGCAGCGAATCACGCATTCATGGTGTCCCACTCAACAAACAGAAAATAGGGACAAAAGCAGTTGTGCGCAGAATGAAAAAGAGCCGGAGAGGAAAGTCGTCACCTTCCCGTCAGACCTGACCAGCTGCTGCGTGACTGCAGTGGAAAACGTGCTGCCGACCGCGAACACGTACCGGAGACGATGAGACGAGATCCAGGAAGTCCAGTCTGAGTTACA
This sequence comes from Embiotoca jacksoni, assembly GCF_022577435.1. NCBI lineage: Eukaryota > Metazoa > Chordata > Actinopteri > Embiotocidae > Embiotoca > Embiotoca jacksoni. The sequence continues at coordinate 391,013 of NW_027185421.1, read as the reverse complement.
GAGTTGTACATCAGTAGACGACCCCTTAGGTTATTTTTTTTGTACGAGCAGCTTATCACCCGTTGGTGCGTCTGCCGAATCTGAAGCACAAAGTTCAATATTTTCACCACCGTGTTGCTTTTTGTTGGAGCAGGAAGTGACCATATTTGGACGAGCTGAGGAGGAGTGAGCGGTGGATTCGACTCGATCCGATAGGGAAGCTGAGGACACGATGCCCCCGCCCACCTGGAGCGGAAAACCTGACTGCACCACAGGACTGTTAATCAAACAGAAACTCAGCTCTTTGAGGCCTAATATCTAATTAATGAGGGATTATTTTCAGATGAACCACCAGCAAACTAATAAGGAGTGACTTTAGCGAATGACACCATTATGACTTTATTGACTTTCTACTTTACGAGAGCGGTTGAATGGGAGTCTATGGAGCCAGAGTCTTTTTGGAGCCACCGCCTAGTGGCCCTCGGTCGGTATTGCAGCTTCGGGCACTTCCGCATCGGCCTCATCGGTCAGACCAAGAAGCTATGTCTACTTTTATACACAGTTCATGATTACGACCCGCAGTTAGCTTTTAAAGTTAAGTGACCTCTTGTGGTCGTGTAAATAATGACCGCTCAACTGCGCATTATGTGTTTGGTGGAACGTTATGTGTTCAAATTGTAAATTGGCACCATGGAAACAAGACCTAAGTCACGTAAACTAGGAAGCCAGTGTTGTGGCAGGTTGGGTGGAGCGTTCAATATAACGCAGACTGTTTTTCACTTGACAGTTTTTTAAAAAGTGCGTTTACCGTTGCCACGATGACACAAGTTGCATAATAGATTTGCGCACGGCCCAGACAATTAATCAATACAGGAAACAGGTCGTATTTGAGGATGGGAACAAACGAGCTACGTGGTCGTGTGTGGTGGACGACTTGTTCTGGAAAGTGTCCCACAGGAAACAGCAGGGAGACGGTTTGGCACTGAATAAAATATCTGACAACTTTTCTTTGACAACGGCAGATTCTGTTTATTTTTAGCCGGTGTCCGTTGCGTTGGCAGCCGTGTCGCTTGTTATTTGTCCGAATGCAGCTTTCCATAATCAGACAGAGCGCTTTCCTTTTGAAGCGTACCGAGACTCTGCCTCATCCCTCCCGTGTCTGACAGATCTATCCACCGTAAAAATGGAACACACCGGCTCTGAGTCAACAGCCGGCGGTCGCCAAACCAGCCAACACTGGGTTGATATAATCAGCGAGTCTAGAAAAGGTCCTAAAGCGATTACGAGTTGTGTGCAGCAAATACAAAAAAAAAAAAAAAAAAATGCCAAGAAGGTGGATTGTGGACTCTCAACACTGATTCTCTGCAGGTCGGCAGCAACACGGAGACAACCGAGCGGAGACGGCGTGTTGGGGAATGCGCGGCAGGCGGGAGGAGACAAACCTTTCCTGTCAGTGCCGTTGGGGACCTGCGAGGTGCTGATGCCCTTGGCGATCTCCTGGTTGGCAGTTTCCTTGGCGACCACCGAGCCTTTGAGCTTACTCTTCGGAGCGTCCAGGGCTTTTAGCCTCTTGGCATGTTTGGTGCCCTTGTAGTGGGCCAAGGCCTGGCTCTGTGAGAAGAACAAATAGTAGGCTTGATTTAATAGCGAGAAGGCAGCAAAAATGTTTAAAAAAAAAAAAAGCCAGGTTGAAATGAAATATGAAAACGAGTCAGAGTCAATGAAACAGACTAAACATAATTAAGCAAGAGACAGTTGATATGCCATTTGGTCCTCAAAAGGTGTTAACATAAAATTTGTATTTCTGCCAGTTTCAGAATAAGCACACTCTTTCTCTTTAAGAATGATTAATAACCAAAGTAACTCAGGTTCTGAGTAATTTAAACACTGTGTTTTTTGGCTCTACTCAGTAAATAACTTTTTCCCCCCTCAAAAGTTTATTTATTAGTAAAGGGAACGTTAAATGAATCCATTGTTTTACAGACACTAACAGCTTTACAAGGCCTTGATGTCAAATATTTTTCCCACGGAAAAACAAAGCCCATTATATCAATCATTTTCCTTCGGTTCCAGAGACGTGATGAATTGACCATTCAGTCTCAATATGAAGCTAATTTCTGTTCATAATAAAGAACCACCACCTGAATGTCAGTGATTAAGTTGAAGTGGCCGTTTGGTTTTTAAAGTCCGAACACGTAGCGCCACCGAGATTCAACCTTCACAACAGATTCATCGAAGCGGGGGGGGAGGTGGTGGGGGATAGGGGGGGTAGGGCTGGGGGGTAGGGGGAGGGGGGAGGGACAACATATGCAAAGACTTTGAGTTGCCCTTGTTTACCTCTGCACACTTCGCCTGCGGCAGGAAGGAAGGTATCAGGAGGGATGCAATTTGCCTCTTGGAATAAATAAGTGCGGCAAACACGCACCCTCCCACCCCCCCCCCAAAAAAAAAAAAGACTCCGGTGAGCAGTTTTATTTATCGGCCACGGCGGGTATGTTCACTAAAGTCTGCTGGGATAAAGAGACCATTTAAGGTAGTACCTTTACATTAACACACCAGCAAAAACATTGTTCCTGTTTCCTTTTGTTTCTTTTCACAGTAATTAGCAGGCATTGTTGGAGCATGATCTCATATTGAAGCTGCCATGGAATATTTTGTTCAAGGTGCGCAATATATTGCTTAGAGTTTCCTACTTTACTTGCGGTATTGATTGTGAACTTTGGATGGTTGCTCGAGAAGGTACACAAGAGTGCGTGAGACAAGTTAATAGAATGAGACAAGCAAAAGAGGTTTCATTACATGTGGGGGAATAAAGTTGGCAGAAATTCATCGTTCAGTAATTTCTGTTGGCAAAAGGTTGTGAAATTTAGCTGGAGTGCCTTTTAAAACATTTCCACTTCATTTTAGTACCGATTTTTTTTGTTTTGGATGAAGCATCGCTTTTTAAATTTCTTTTCTAACAGAGCGCGCAGCTTGTTCTGACACGAAACGCATTCGTTTTAACTCGACATCCATCAACCCCCCTCCAGGTAACCGAAGACGTATGTTACCGCTCATATGGATGAGCGTTTAATGCAACTACGGCAATAATTCATCTTTCATTAGAGCAATGAAGTGGAAGAACTCCCAAGTCTGCCATGTGCATGATTAAAAGTAGGAAGGAAACCATTTGTTTTTTTTTCCTTCTTGGTGCTTTCGTGAGACAGAGAGACATCAAACAAACCAACATGGCCGGCTCGCTGAAGTGTTTTTAGAGAAACCGAAAGGTCCCAGTTTAAATCCCAAAGTACCCATCAACATGAGCGAGTCGACTCCTCTCAGTAAAACCTCAAGAGAGTCCACTAAATTCAGCTGAAACTGTAAGAACTGTGCAGCTTTGCCATCAATAACAGTAATTATTATTATTATTATTATTAATACTTAAAAAAAACTCATCTCCAGAGCCCGACATTGATGTCATGGAAAACAAACCTCCTTAAATCATTCATATTTGTGGAATCCTTCACTCTGTTTTTTTATTCCTGGAGTTGAAGGCATCTCACACTTTTATTTGTAGCACCGAGTTTAAGCACCATTTTTAGCCATATAGTCATAAATCTTTATGACCCAGATTCACAGTGTATCCAAAGTCTAGCAGCTAGTCGCTCCACGAGAGGGGCATGTCATGGAAACAGAGCTGTTCGAGGGGCAAATTGAGGGACATTAAAAACCTATAGTGATGCAGATCTTTTTGGGCGTTTTCATCTTTATACTAAAAAGAGGCGGCGGCCCTTGTAGTCGTTAGCATTACATCAGTGTTGCGTTCGAGCAGAAACCCACCCATCCACCTCAGAACCGCCAGGCATTGTTTTAACCCATAACAACCGGTGCGGGAGTTCTGGGTGAAGTGATGACAACCGGACGGAGTGTAAAGTACAAAGCATTGAGATCCGAGGCGGGCCGGCCTGCACCTGGACCACGTTGGATAGAAGCCGTAGAAATAAAGCCCGAGAGAAAAAAAAAACCACCTGCGCAAAGAGTAGGAGAGATTTACCTGCAAACTAAACCGGTGGCTATAAAGCTGCTGCTTAGAAGAGCGATTTAAAGAATCGGAGCCTGGACCGATGTGATCGATCGAGCCCGGTTGAGTAATTCTGTTGTTCATACGTTTACATTTATAACGAGATAACAAGATTTAAGAAGGAGTTTAAACTTCCATATTTGGGGGACAAAACTTCAGAAAGCAAAGCACGTCAGCGGTCCAACATCACCTTCTCAAAAACCTGCTGTGAAGTGAAAGTGAAGTCAAAGAAGTGCATTTAAGATACGTGAAGATTTATTGTATTTCTTGAACAGCGCTTCAAATTTTAGTGTTACAACATAATTCGATAGAACAATGGCCAAGAGATAACTTCATAAATCGGCTTTTTTTAAATTTTATTTTACAGAGCATTTAAAAGCACGTCTCCTTTTTGTTACGACTCCTCTCCGTGTGTCTCCGTGTGTCTCCGTGTGTCTCCGTGTGTGTTTATTTGCACACGGAGCGGAGGAGTGACATCCAATCACAAGAGGTCACTTGCAGAGACACTCTTGATGCCAGGTGTGACTCAGAGCTGGCCACTTGTGATCAGGTCACCCGGGACGCCAGGTGTGAACAGGGCCGCGCCTCAGTCTGACTCACAGCGTGACTCAAATGTGTTGTGACTGATGTCCGAACCCGAACGGGATTAACGCTTTCTTAAAATACATTTCTCCCCGGCACCTGCTTGCAGCCTGCAGCCTGCAGCCTGCAGCCGGCACTTGGCGTGCTACTGAGTACATTCATGTTTTACCTGAATTAAAGTTTACATCAAAATCCAAATGATTCTCGCGTGGACTGTTGCTGCGGGGTCGGAACTGATACGAGAATTTTGTGCCTTAATATTCAGGAAAAATACATGTTTGATGCAGTAGAAGCATTGTGATGTTTGTTTTTTTTAACATAATAAAACTAAAATATATAGCAAAAAAATACAGCACTAAATGTAAGTTAATATATTCAAGTAAAGGCAAAGAAGTAGTATTAGCTGGATGTACTTAAATTAGGAAAAATAAAAGTATTCATTCTGCAGAAAAATGTACACGTGAGTAATATATTATAAAACTGTGCAAACAGCATTTTAGCTATTTGTAGCTGTCGGGCGGGGGGGGGGGGGACTTCCAGTTTTAAAAGGCTGCATTACAGTAAAGTGATATCGTATTCAGAAATCACAAGACCGCTCTAGCTGTTCCATTATTTTGCCTTTTACCCACATTGTCAATAAATCCCAAATTACTGATGATTATTTATCAAAAGTGTCATAATGTAAACATCCCTTCAATGTTGTGGCAATATTCACATCGACGGTATTCGGGCCAAAAACGTCGTGATATTTGATTTTGTCCAAACCGCAACACATCTACCCGTCGATTACCATCTGGAGCGCCACGACATCGTGACTCCACGCACGAAAAACAAAAAAGTCGGCGGCGAGGAGGAGGTATCTGATGACTTCGGTCGTTGTTCAACAACGGCGTCACCGCCGGGGCGACCAGGAAAACGCGCTGCCGCTTAAATTGAAAGCGGCTGCGGTCGGGGCGGGTGGAAACCGGAGACTCGAGTCTCGAGGGCGCGTTGAGTCATTAAAAGGTCACGGAGATCAATGAAGGCCGAGCTGATGGGGATTAAAAGAAAAAAAAGAAAGAAAAGGCGCTTCCCCCGGTCACTCAAAGAATCGAATGCAGATGGTATCTCACAACCCAGACGACTTTTGTTCTTCAAACGTGTGAGGGCATGCTGGGAAAAAGGGGCTGTCGACTGTTACCCAAGAAAATAACCTTTTCCTCTTTTTGACCAAATAAATGCAGATTAGCAATAATAAAATCATCTTTAGCCCCAGTTATGAGAAAAGAGTGTCAGTCACAGCTGCATCGCTGATGGCTTTTTCTGAAACTTGTTTTGCCATCAAAGTGTAATTAACGATCGTCATGAGCGCGAAGGATCATTAAGTTGGAGCCCTGGTTTTTATTCCTGTTTGCTCACATGCAGCGTGTTCGGTTTCGCTGGATATCCGATGATTCTTTAATGCAGTTAACATGAAAAAAAAAGATGCTGTTGTTCAGATTATTATTGCGGTTGTTTTCTTGGGGGGGGGGATTGTTTTTATGAACTGATGTGAGAGGAATGTTTCTCCAACTTAAAACAGCTTTTTTTTTTTTTTTTTTTTTTTTTACAGTGTTTCATTGTTTATTGACCTGATTTCATTTCCTTCGTGATGATGAATAATAAATCCGTTACGTTGATGTTAGAAGACGTGTTTAACTGTTTCGCTGCTGATGCCTTATTTTAATCTGACGAAACCTCAATCGAACTCTTACAGAAAAAAAAACATGAATTTCACGTGTAAAGAACTCGCGTGACCACATGACGTGTGATTGTTCACGTGTGATTGTTCACGTGTGAAACACGGTTTTGGAAACATTTTCATGTCTTAATGTGTGATGTAGATTCCCGTGCAAAAAAACGTTTCTGTATGTTTTTCCTCATGTTATCATATGATGCAACATGCATGTGGAAAACATGGGAATCTCATGGTTTTTTTTTCTGTAAGGGAGGCGGTACTAAAAATAGTACCCGGTGCCAAATACCATCCGTTGACAATGGAAAACAAAACAAAAGGGAGCCGAGCCGGTAATGTCATCGAACGGGATACGACCTCTCAGTCGGAGAACTCGAGACGTGCTGTGTTTGCAAATCAAATGTTTATGGTTGTTAAGAGCGACTGCGCTGGAAGGGGAAGTTCAAATTATGGCCTTTATATATCGAAGGGGAAGAAGTGGTGAGATGGATTATTGTTTAGATACTGAGATATCGGCGTCTGGGTCACTTCTCTCTCACTTCGTCATCGATGGACGATGTCGGTCCCTGAAAGTGAACGATAGATTTTGACAGCCGACACTGTCCTGAGAAAAAAACAAAAGAAGATCCAGCATGAACGGTTGGCCTCAACAATAAGTGAGTTATGAGCTTCAGAGTGACGGCAGTGAAACGACTCCGAGAACAGACTCAAAGTTTCAACGGTTTCTTCACGTCTATTTCAAGAAAACGAACCGAAAGAAATCCCGAAGACATTATCAGCTCGTTAAAACCTCTTCAGGAGTAAACAACATGACTTCACAAAGACAACGAAGCCTCGCAAACACGTCGAATGTAAACGGGTAATAAAAGTGATCTGACTGTCCGGTAAACATGACGGCATCTGGTGAAGCAAAAAATAAACAACCTTCCTCTTCATGACATCGAGCCATTAACCGGTTCACAAACAGACTTCTTCTTCTCCTGCAGAGCAGCTTCCTGTTTCACATTATGATAAACTGCCAGCGGAGGAAACATGAAAACGCTCCTCCCGCCTCGGGGTATTTGCAGAAACTCGCCGTCTCCTCGCGGCGCCCACCTTGTTGATTGACAGCTAAACACGGACCCTATTTGTCTAATGAAGCCTCAAAAATTAGCCGCTGATGGACAATAAATATATACGCCGAGATGGATTTCCCCGTGTAAGACATAATAATCTCATTTTAGAGTGATCACCGGCCCAGTTCGGCGTTTTCTAAATGGATTGATTACTCCTTTAATGAAAGGGTTATTTAGGGATGCAACTGATTTAACGACAGGCAGCGGCGGCGGGAGAGATTTTCTTTTTCAAATGTTTTTTTGATTACTTTTAAAATGGTTTGAAAATTAGGCCGGGGAGGAAGGGGGGGGGGGGGAGAGTGGAAGGGGGGGGGGGGGGAGAAATCAAAACCCATCTCCCCCGTTAGACGCTCGTCCATCGGTCACATTTCACCTGCCAATATTAACGCCCCGCATTTCATTACGATGTATTACAGACAGCAAATGAATGCAGAGTCTCCACAGTAATAAACTCATCCTGCCGCAATCTGTCTCCAACACACGATGTGTGTTATTGAAGCACGATGTAATGATGACAAATGTGAAGATAACATCCTGTTGCAAACGAGCTTCCACCAGTTTGAGTTTGGACGAATCCGAGAAAATACACGACGAGACGAAAACACTCGATTCAATCTGTTTGTTTTAAAAACACAAAGTTAACGATGACCTCGTTTGAATTTGAATGGATCTGCAGCGGCGGGTCGACGATGCGTCCCGTCCACGTTATAAGATTCAGGGTTCCCACGTTATATACTTGACTACGTACGACGCGTGTTACTGGAGGACTCCACCAGAGGGCGCACCAGTGAAACAATGATCCCATTAGAAAACACTCATCGGCCTGATGTAAACAATAAACACTACTTTGGTGATTCTGGTACGACAGAGGGACCAAACACGGACTAAAAAGCTAAATTTCCAGGACCTGTATTACAAATATAAAAAAAAACATGCTGCTGTTGTGCTGAGCGGACAATAAACGCTTCTATACTACGCTGTTATTGAAAGAAATTAAACAATAACGGTATTTAACTCGCAACCTAAGAAGCTACATTTTCCATTTCTGTCAGTGACCACTAACGCTACCAAACATACAAACAGACAAAAACCAGCTAACTAACACGGAAAATATAAAATTTTGATAAATGTCCGCTCAAATTTAAACATGCTGACAAAATTGCCTGATTTTTTGATGATTTGGCCCCAAAAAAATAATCAAATTCCCTGATTTTCACCGTCTGGAGAGGTTTTTCAAAATTCCCTGAATTTCCTCCGACCCGTGGGAACCCTGAAGATTGTTGTTTTATTTATTTTTTTAACGCTGCAAAGAAAAACAGCTGGTTGGCCACTCTGCACGTCAATGGTTGGGTGTAGCCGTCGGAGGCCCGCTCTGAACCCAGAAGGCGGGCGGCACCTCGTTATCACCCGCTGTGAGGTCATCGACACCCCGCCGCTCTGAGCGACGCCGCCGCCTCCGGGGAGAGTCGCCCTCCTCCAATCAAACGCAGCTCTGACTCTGTTGGCAGCACACCGTCTGAATGGGTTTTCTTTGGGGGGGGGGATTTAATTTTATTATCGTGTCATAAAGTCCAGCCCCCCAAACCGGGAAAACAGGAACCAGAACCGGACATGAATTTCAAACATTTCAACATGTCCCAACATTTTTTCCTAAGCTTTATCAACAGAGGTCGTCAATTTATCCAATCGATTCATTCTTAACGCTTCGCGACGAGAAGAAAACACAAGTAAGTACACAGAAAAACACAATTTCATCTGTGTATTTTTCTATTTAGCAACCAAACACCATAGTTGAGCTTTCAGGCTTTCCTTTCTCTCACTCTCCGGTTCTCACTCATTTCCCACAACAAGGCAGCGAAGGTTTTTAATTGTGTTTGGGGAGGATCAATTAAGAAGATCGTGATGAGGTCTTAAAGAGGCAATTTCTTCCACCAGGTGTGCCAGAGTCCCACCAGTGGTACCGTAATGAGAGACGAGCCTCGGAGAGGAATTCTATCAGTGTTTGATCACGGGGGGGGGAACCGGGTTACAGATTTACATATCTGGACCGTTGGAGTTGGCGAATACTTCGCATCCATTCATTTGAGGGATTCCTTAAACCGATGCTCAAAGTCACCGGCAACACGTTTGTCAATCGTCGTCTTTAACCGCAATTAAACTGCAGGATTCACAGGTTTGTTTTGGCATTTTTCTTATAAGAATGAGTTACGTGTCACGAAGGTCCCGTAATTGGTATTTCTACATCACTGTCGCTCGTTTCTAAGGTCGTGTAACTAAGTTTAATAATCAATAAAGTAGCCGAGATATTTTCATGCCTTTTATTTACCAAAGTCAATAATATATTTCTGCTATTTTTGACGATTGTTCTGGATTAATTATCTGCAGTCACAACACGTCCCTGCAAACGTTTCACATTAAAAGCCTCGTGGAGAAATGAAGGTTTTCTGTCTGCTCAAATGCTAAAAGGCTTCTCATTTGAAACGGCACAGGAAATATTGAGTTTGTATTAACGCTTAATACAGTAAATTTAACAGGTAGATGATGATAGCTGATCAAAACAAGCTTCAAGGTGAATCAATCGATGCATTTCTTAACGTCAAAATGACAACTTTGACCATTTCATTCGTTTTTTTATTGGCTGTCTTTGAATGAGACTCGAGCTCCAGAGATGATTGGATCTTCAATTCAAAAAAATTGAAATAAATTTCAACCGGATCAAAACAACGGGGAACATCTTCGGGATATTTGCCAGCACTGAACTGTATTTACCTGCTTTACCGGAGGTTGAATCTGAAGCGTCGTCTCATGAGCTGCTATTCATCTAATATTTACTCGTTTCTACTTAGTTTATCTGCATATGTTGAGAGCGATGACAGCGTGGCAGCATCAAAGCAGCTGAACATAAAAAAAAAAAATTTAAAAAAAGAAGTTTATTTTGTATTTTTCTGCTGGCAGCAGCAGCCACCCTCGCAACTTTTTAAACTTTCGCTGCTCTTCGGAAGAAAACTTGCTCACCTGCGAGTTGAAGCGCAGCTGGCAGACGCTGCAGGAGACGTGCTTCCTCTTGGCGGTGGGAGGGAGGCCGAGGGTGTGATGGAGGACGGCCTTCTGCACCGGGTCCATCTGGAGGACGGAGCGAGAAGACACACGCAGAGAGAGGCTGATTAAAAACGCCGCTAAATGCTGAATTGTAAATCAGCTCCGGTGGAGGGAAACAGGTTGCCCCGGGGAGGGGGGGGGGGGGGTAACCGCAGAGAAAACCGAGCATCCATCACTCACTTCAACAGGTGAGTTCAGGCTCCAACATTAATGCAGAATTAATTCAGCGTTTGCTTACTCGTCGGTCTTCACTGACATTTAAGTTAAATGGCTGACAGGTAAATTCCCTCGAGGGACCGAACATAAGTGCTTCGATTTTTATCAACATTTCACCAGAAGTAAACTTTAAAAAAAAAAAAAAAAAAAAAAAACCCGATTAAGCCTGACGTCACAGAACATTTCCTGTTCTCCCCATCAAAGGCGTTCGGTACATTTTTTTGACCAGTTTTTTACAGGTCTGAAAAATGAGGCTGATGCTGAAGTGCCTTAAGCTGCAATACCACCAAGTGCCACTAGAGGTCGGCTCCAAAAAGCCTCCATAGACTCCCATTCAACTTTTCGCATGATATACGAAGTCAATAATTTGTTTCCACGATCTGTCATGGTGTTGTTCACTAAAGTCGCTCCTTCTTATTAGTTTTCTGGAGGTCCATCTGAAAATAATCCCTCATTAATCAGACAGGGGCGGGGGCTTTAGATTGTCAGATCGCAAACCAACGGGTGACATCACTGTTGGTTACTGCTTGGTATAATCATTTATGTAATTGTCCTGTGATTTAGGTTCTTTCTTGAATTGATTGGGTTCTTGGCCCAGGTGGGACCTTTCACCGATTCTAATGGATGTTGGGACGGTAGTTTTCCCATAAACCAGTTATCATTATGTTATCATTGTGTATTTTTAGATAGGTAAATATACAGTAGGTGGGTGAGACAATGAGATTCTGTATCAAGTTGTCCGAGATGCTCTGAACACTTTACCTGCTAAAAACTGAGCGTACTTCACAGAACTGGAGCTGTTTTAAAAGCAAAGAGTGTTCACATTAAATATGGATTTGATTTGTACTCTTAACTGCACGTTGTATGAATGATAAAAACACTGGCCATATTTTTGAGAGCGTCCTCTCTTCCTTCGCACCGCCTGTTGTCTTTTTCAAAATCAGTATTCAACAAACAAAACAAAAACAAAAATCACCAGTAGATAATGCGTTTTTATTCTTAACTTCCATTTGTATTTACCTTTCAATCAAGCCGTGACCCGGCCTCCATTTAATTTGGGTTGTAATAACAGCTTGCTGGAGGACCGGCAGCACTGTGACAGTCAAACCGAGGCGAGGGCAATTTGTCTCCATCAAATAAATCTGATAATTTGACCGAAGCAGCGCATGAAAAAATGACTGTCTATAATATATCTGATGCTGCACCAGTTTTCAAAAATATTCCATATTTTGCTTTTATGATGTTGAATAATAACACGGAGGTTAAAAAGCGGTGTCGACACTTTTGTGAAATTTTACTTAAGATTTAGACAATTTTCAGTAAGATATATTACATTTGATTAAAAATCTAATTTCACATGACATGGCCGTTCATCCAGATACATCTCTGCCCCCTTTACAGGACCGAATTTGCACCTTTGTCACTGAATCGTCGCCGGCAGACCTGCAGACCTGCAGCCTGAATGAGGTCCGGTACACTTCAACACTTCACGTCTTCCTCGGTCACGATCAGCTGAGCTCGTTAAACCGGAGTGTAAAAAGAAACCCGCAGTTGTTTTATTTCGAAGTGGACTTCTGTGACAAGTGAAGCTGCGGCTGCACAGATAATGACTGTTAGCAGGGTGAGTTCGTTGTTCCTGTGACAAAAGGATCAAATACGAGGAGCATAAACAGAAAGATGTAGATTTTCGGCGGCTGTGAAACTGCTCTGATGCTTGTCCGTCCGGTTTGTTCCTCCCTCCCTTTGGGGGTGAAGGAGGGGGGGGACGACAAACATCTCTCAGAAAAAAAGAAAAAAAAATCTCAACAGGCACCCGCTTGGCAACGGAAAGTGGAAAAGGTGCCGGCGCTGCGCGGGAGGATTAATCCACCTTGACAATTGTTCTGCGGATGGGGAGGCACAATGATGTTAGTCTGTCGCTTTCTGTGGACGCAGTCTGCCTGAACCGAAGCGTTACCCGGGATTTCAGAAGTGCTTGTGCAGCGGTAACAAAGGGTTGTTTGAGAGATTCGCCGCTGGAAGGGAAAAGCTGTCGAGCCAAGTAGAACCGAACAGTTGGCTTTTTCCTTCTTGTTTTTCTTTTTTTAATCTAAGAGTACACTCCTGACAGATGGATTCAATTCTTCGGTCATTATTGAGGCTGCAGTTAGTGTCGGTCTACCGGCTGCAGGCAGAACGTAAAAAACGACGACGATCTGACAAAAAGAACCGGCTGAAAAAAACTGATTTCATACCGGGACCGACCGAACGAGGAGCAGCTGGGAAGGCGGGCGACGGAGGTCAGGGCGTCTCTGAGAGGAGGAGGCTGAAGGACACATCGTGTCCCTGGAAGAGATCTTTCTCTGAGGACAGACGCCGGGAAGTTGGGTCGTGTACAAATCCGTTTATTTATCACATCCAGAATGTGTCTGGATGGATTAATAAGTCTGGACAGCAACAAAAAAAACAAAAACAATTAAATGTAACGTTTGTAAATTGGATCCAAACCACATTTGGGGTAGGGACTACTATTGGTCTGTCCGGGCGACGTTGGAAGGAACCAACCGGGACAAGACAATTCGTCAAGAAATATCTCCATCTGTCACGCGTTCGCCTTCTTGGAGCCGCATCAACCGGCGTAGCAACGCGAACGCTGTAACCACGGCAACCAATGACGGCGTCCCGACGCCCCAAAATCCGAACAGTCCGTCCTAAAGCTCTGTCTGAAGGAAGACTTGGACTCACAACGACCAGCAGGAAGAACCGGCCCGGAGGGGATGTGAACCCAAACCGTCTGTTTCGATCTGTCGGACGAGACGTCGCAGAGACGAGCTCTGATCAAGAATAACCTGACGCACTCACGAAGAGGGAAATGTTGAGGTTCGCTCAGAGCGAACTCGGCTTCAGACGTCCTGAAACGGGCTCCTGGACTTAAGACGCTCCCGTTAAACGTCTGACTTTGACATTTGGGGGAAAAAAACAAAAACACAGAGATAAGAATAATTCGATTTTGAAAGGAAAACAGAAGAATGTCACCGAGTTTCACCGTGAGGCCGCATTTGGGAAAGTATTCGTTTATTTCTTTCCTCCATTTTGTCATTTTTATCTCTTTATGTTCTTTTTGGAACAAAGTGAGTTATAATCCTTTTTTTTTTTTTTTTTTTCAATTATTTTTCAGAATATTCTTGGTTTTCTAAAAACACAATAAAATGTTTTTCACCAAAAAAAAGAAAACGATTGCAATTGAGCTGTCAGAGAAGCGAGGGAGTCTCGAATGAATCACTCAGCGCTTTATGTTCACAGACAATACAGAATCAGAGTCGTCCTCGGTGGGTGTTTTCGTACGCTTGTAATCCGCCGTGACGATCAGCGAGGGACGCCGTTGGGTTTCAGGGCTGCAGGAACATGTTTGGTGGAGTATTTTTTTGATGGTAAACGGTCCACAATGTGTTCCTGACGGAGGATGTAAGTTATGGTGCCGTTCTGCTGGGAGGCTTATGAGGGTTTTCAGCACCGAGGTTTGATTAAAGCGGAGATGAAAGTCAAGAAAATACCAGAACCAGGACTAAAGCTCGTGTCCTGAACTCATTAATTCTTAATATATACAAAATACACACAGCATGTCGTGGAAAAATAAAAAAAATAGCACTACGAATATTCTACACGACCGTGGATCAAATTGTTTTTGATCGGAGCTGTTTCTGCTTTAGTGTCTTTAAGCTCCCTGTTTTGGTTTTTACAGCTGGCAACTTTATTATTTGAAATCAGTCTCAGCTGTTTTTGTGGGGCTTATTTTCAAAGGAAGTGATTATATATTACTCTTTATCAAGTAGTTATAAAAAAAAAAAAGAAAAGAAAAGCAACTTTGAAAAAAAATCCACCACAAAATGAAACACTTTGATCACAAAAAAAATCCTGGAGGGAGTTTTAAAATTTTTTTTTTTTTTTATCAGATAGAGTCAAACATTTTGTTTGTAGAGATTAAGAGGGAGCTGAAAGGAAAATAAAGATTGGACGAAACAAAATATTCTGCTATTTTTTTTGCCAACACATTCATCATAAAGTTTGTCTGCTAAAAATGATTCTGATTAAAGATGAAAATGATCATTTGAGCGGTTTATGAAAGCGCTTTAAGTATATACCAGAAAATGAAAATACAAACTGTCACGAGCGAAAGCAAAGCTGTTCACTGTTGAAAAATTCCCACCTAAATGGATAATTTCCTGTTTCCTGAAGTCGCATGACTTACGACGGCAGCAGAGAAGACAGCCGAGCAATAAAAACCTTTCGCAGCTGCGGCAGGTTGAGTGACCGAACACACCTCCTCGGCAGATGGAAAATAGGAAGGCATGATGTCTTCACAGAAAAAACCTTAAAGATACATCGAAAGGAGGAAAAAACCCTGCGCAGCATCAGTTATCATATTTCTGCCGTCGGCGTTACCAAACACACAACGACGTCCACAAAAACAAAACAAAAAAAAAGGTAAAAGCAAATAATGGCCAGTTCTTCATCCCAAACGCACTCCACGATGTTCGGAGGCTGAAAACATGGAGGCAGGACTCTCCTCTGCCCTGACACACTTCAGAGGGAAAGAAAGCTCTTACACAACCGTCTACCTTTTTTTTTTTTTTTTTTTGTACTGTAAATCTCACCCAAGTTGTTTTTTTTGGGGGGCGGGGGGGAGAAAGAGAGGGAGAGAAGAGGATGACACATGGAGCTGGCGAGGGCTCGTTTGGCAGGATGAAACCAGGCCCGAGCAGCGGAAAAGCTCACGGCAGTTAAAAAAACACACAAAAAAAACCACATCTGGGCTGCGAGAGACCGACGGTGACCTCTTACTAGAAACACGCACCGGCCGAGGAAACATGTTATTGTTCTGGAGCGCAACGCTGCGAGATGAATCCTCACTGAAGACCACTTTTCTTTTTTTTTTTTTTACATTTTCGTAGAATCATGTGATATCAAGAGGGCGAAAAAGAGGATTCAAAATTCTCTTCACTCATTTCTTGGCCTCACTGGGAAATTTTACCCACAATTCAGTGCTCCAAACTAAATTAAAAAAAAAAGCATCGTTTTAAAGAACCCCCCCCCCCCCCACCCCCCTTTGACGTGTGGAGTTTTCAACTCTTCGCCTGCGACGAAAAACAAGATGTGCGTGAGGGCCACGTCGTCTGCAGAGAGCAGCTGCAGCGCCGGGGACGTGTCCACCCCCCCCCCCCCCCCACACACATCCCACCCTCCTTCCCTCTCCCCCCCTCCCCCCTGCTGCTCCGCTACCATCAGCCACCCACCGAGCCACAAACGGGCCACGCCTGCCGGAAGACCGGAGCGCCGCCGGAGCAAATATAACACGACCCACACACACACACACACACACACAATCCACTCGCACAAACACCCCCCCCACCACCACCACAACCACCACCTCCTCCCCCACACGTCAAAGCAGGTCACGTACGCCCGTCCTTCAAGCCTGCAGCAGTGTGCAGTGCACCGTCGCACGCTGCAGCAAAAATTCAGTGTCATCTTTCAAATCACTTCCTGAAGCACAAATACGCAGCTTTCTTTTTTCTTTTCTTTTCTTTTTTCTCCTCGGCTGGTCGGCTTCCAGCGCCCAAGATCTGTCAATCATCCTGATGAGCTGTCTGTCTTGAAACGTGCCTCTCGCCCCGAGGCTGAGGTAACCGTGACGCCGCCGCAGACGATCAGAGAGCAGATGGCGAACGCGGACCATCTGCAAATTAGTGAAGAAGAAAATGTTTGCAGAGCTTCCGCACGAGGTCTCACAGTCGCGTTAAAACGTCTTTAACGTCCCCGCAGAAAAGTAGTTTTGTCTTCATATTTTATCCCTCCAGGATTGCCGTGCAAAGACCATCATGCGCTTGCCAAGCGGTGAACCAGCAGTGACGTCACCCGTTGGTTTTGTAAACGGCCGTTATGAAGCCTCGGATTTTGGCCGGCGCCATCTTTGCTAGTTCGGAGCGGTTTGGAGCAGGAAGTGACCATATTTGGATGAGTGGTGGATCTGACTCTATCTGATCCACTACGTGCCCGCCCACCGATAGCTGTAACCTGACTGCACCACAGGCCTGTCAATCAAACAGACACGCCCCCAAAAACAGGTCTTCTTGAATCTTCTTTTCTAATGAATGAGGGATTATTTTCAGATGGACCTCCAGAAAACTAATAAGAAGGAGTGACTTTAGCTAACAACACCGAGATAACTGATGGACACATTTTATTCACTTTGGATTTGATGAGAGAAGTTGAATGGGAGTCTATGGAGCCGGAGGCTTTTTGGAGCCGACCTCTAGTGGCACTCGCTGGTATTGCAGCTTAAAGCACTTCTGCAACCATTATTTTAGACCCGGAAGTTACGTCCACTTTTATATCCAGTCTGTGGTGCTTCAGTCAGATTTCTGGGTCGGAACGACTTATTGTAGAACACAACATTTAAAAAACAAACAAAAAAAACACCCTTCATGTGATTAACTGTCGAATCTAAAGGCAGATTTTAAAGCTCCCCGATGAGAAAAACGTCACTTCATTCATTTCATTTGCTGTATTTATCATTTTATTTTTTTCAGAAACATCAAGTTTAAGGCCTGTTGACAATATAAGTAAATCCATTTTTCCTCGGTGTCTCGTTTCATTCCCGCGTCCATCTCTCGAGTCTCACTGACGTGCTTCTGTCAGGGAGGAGACGCCGGCCGAGTCGACAGCGAGGGAGAATAAGCAGGTCATTTGCTGGATAGTATCTGACAGCCTGCAGAAGGCCCGTCTGTCTCCAAAGTTCACCAGCGTCAGGCGCCGCTCGGCGCCGGCGGATAATGTGACAAGGACGAGACAGTGATGAGCGGAGATGGCGCTCGAGACCGGATGACTTTTTACAGCAAGACGACTGACGAGAAAGGGTCAAAAAAACGACTTCCTGATGTGGTCGGAGGAGGAATCACACGCCGTTACTCTCAAGTGTGTGTGTGTGTGTGTGTGTGTGTGTGTGTGTGTGTGTGTGTGTGAAGATGAAATATAAATACACAAACACAAACATAACACAATCGATTATTGGACACTTTGGTTGAATACGTCTCCGTGAATCGTCTCCGGGGAGATTAGAGTCCCTGTGGAGCAGCAGTCGCATTTTTACAACTCTGCAGCACAAAATGTCCAAAACAGACCTGCAGGGTGCCGATCGATCGATAACACCACTGATGATTAGCTGGCAGGGAGTCTCACAGGGGAAGTTACATGGGGAACTTTTCCTTCCTTCCTTCCTTCCTTCCTTCTTTCTTTCTCTCTTTCTGCCAAATTCTTTCTACGAAGAAGTAACAAAACTATACTTTCAGTTATGACGACGACAAGGTCACCCATCAAACGTGCGCTGCACATAAAAAAGGTAAAAAACTGGATTATTTTTTTTTTCTTGCAACAATAGCTGTGAATTTGGTCTCTTCTTTTCTGTTGTCCTGCTTCCGCGTCTCGCTGAGTGTCCAACAAAGACCGATGGCGTCTCAGACGTACGTACAACGTTTTTTTTTGTTTTTTTTTGTTTTTTTTTACACGTTTCTGCCACCGAAACCGCACGATTGGGTTTAAATTGGGTTAAAATAAGTACGCTGCCTTACTTTCACAATTCTAACGTTATGTACACGAGTGAAGTTACTTTCTGGAGGATACGTAAATCAAATAAGATGCGTAGATTTATTGGCCAGAGAATAAATCCCACCCTGTTCTTCTCCTGAGTGAAAGTCATGTGTTTAAATAAATCCATCCGACTCTGACCTCCTTCCTATGGGAGTCTTGTCGGTCTTTCTACTCCAACCCAGTATCAAACGTAGACATCTCACAATTTTAGAGACATTACAGTGAAAATATAACACGTTTTATGATGAGAATGGGCTGGAATTCATCCAAAGAGGACCCACAATCTAAAAGTTATCGGTTTAAAGCAGCAGATTATATTAGTTTTATCAACAGTGTCCCATAAGCGTTGAAAAGAACAGACTTTTAAGACACATATCAAAGAACCAGATATCCTCTGACCCAGTTATTAATGTTAAAGTAGTCAAGGATGTTTCACATCAATCCAAACAGTAGAAGTGCTTCAGCCATGACTCATTTAACGTCATTTATGGGACAAACAGTTGTGACTTTCACCAAAAGGACCTTGGAGTACCCACTATGTTTTTATTTAGAACTTTTTGATTAAATTCTTTCTGTTTTCGAATCTGAAATGAAATACAGATATGATTTTTTTTTTTTTTTAAACACGCATGTGACTGCACAAACAGGGACTTTTCCTGCAGCAGTGGCAGATTTAGAGACTTTACAACGACATCTGTTATTCTGAGCAAGAGTGTGAAGCCTTCTGGGTGGCATATACCTATCTAACAGATCCCTGTGCTTCGTATTATATACACTGTCGGGCTATATTTAAAAAGGTGTGTATGAGTGCAGAGAACAGCGAGCGTAAACACTGCTGCCTCACCGGGACGTGTGAGGAATCTAGTGTGTATTGGAAAGATGGTGTATAAGATGTAGCGTCATATCTATCAAAACAGAAGAGAGAGAACGGACTGGTTGATGAGGGGCTCCACCGGTGAGGTCCACGCGATGCGTTCACGGTCACCAGACTCGCTTACTATTAACTAAAGTGGGATGAATGACCTGTCAGATTTAATCCTCCCTTCTATGTGTCTCCCAATTACCCTCCGGCCGCCTGACCCAGTCCGTTAGTTCATCATCAGCCGGCGCCGTAGAGGACTTCGAATATTAGCAACTTAAATCTGAAGGGGGGGAGGGGGAGGTTAATTTGCTTGTAATGAGCGAGGAACGGGCTTCCAGGTGTTCGTAGAAAAAACACAGGAGGAACGTGAGCCTCCGCCAAAACACAAAGTCGGCAAATTCTTCAGGTAGAAAACGCGACAATGAGTCAAGCTGGCGAGACGTTTTCCAAAAGTTAAAGCAGTTAAACTAAAGTGTAATATTTCAGAATACAGTCACAAAACTGACAAACATTTTAAAAAGAGTTATCAAACAGGTAAAATATATAAGTGACTGCACAAATAATACGATTTTACACATTTCCTTTATCCTCCAATTACTGAGCAATACGCATGGACACGCCCATCTCATTATCTATGTAGAAGGGAATTATTACTCCGTATAGAAAATAGATAAACAAATCATTGAATTTTGGGCTCTTGTCTTAGATTTGATTGATTAATAAATGATCTTCTATCTATTAACACACTTGTCTTAGATTTATTTGACCAAACTGACTGCAGGAAAATGTTTTTACCCTCCACAATGATATTTTTGATTTGGACTGTAATTTTGATTCATCTGATACTCTTTAAACCCCTTGGCTATTTTTTTTTTTGTATTCCCACCTTAAACCACATCCCCAAATATAGTCAGCAACAGCAGTCAAAACAGTGAGGCCCAAATGAGCAGCCTTAGGCTCTGTGGGAAAGAGACACTTGGGAGATTTTCTGAAATGCAAGTTTCCTCATCCTTAACACGAGGCCAGAGATGATGCCAGAGTGAGAACTGAAAAATTCCAGCAAATATTGACGTTTATATCTCGGCCTGTAAAAGCAGAAGGGTAAATCTTTAAGTCAAAGTCACACCCTTGAAACGAGTCAGTGATGTTCTGCCATTTACCAACGCTAGTCAGTTTCCTCATCATCACCATCTTGGTTATTTGGACGAGTTGGGGAGGAGAGAGAGTGGTGGATCTCACTCGAACCGAAGACTCTATGCCCCGCCCACCTCAATCTTGACTGCATCGCAGGCATGTCAATCAAAACTAGATTTGCCCCGAAACATACTTCTCTTTGAGGCCTAATATCTAATTATTGATAGAAATATTTTCAGAAAGACGACCGGGACTCTGATCAGAAGGAGGGAATTTAGCTGATGACACCTCAACGACTTGTGGAAAACATTTATTGACTTTGTATTTCATGAGAGAAGTTGAGCCAGCCCCCTAGAGGCCCTTATTGGTATTACACTTTAAGGCACATCCACATTAGCTTTACTTTTCCAGACCTGGAGACGACATCCATTTATGAGATAAGTAAATTTTTTTAAGTTTTGGCAGAAGAATTAATTAATAGACATATAAAATAAATAAAGTATCAGCTCAGATGTTGCTAGCGTTAAGCTCGCTAACTTACAAAATAGTCCACTAACTCCTGCCACAACGAGTCGGCCAGGTCTTAGACATACGCCTGATCTCCATGTTGATAATCCGGGCTACACAGTTCAATATAATAAAACATACTAATAGACTTTATTGGTATAACACTTTTCTAAACTCCAGTTACAAAGTGCTTCACATAAAATTATCCATTAAAACAAAACAACAAGTGAATTCTAACAAGCCTTTAACAATATAACACCCTCTAAACACAATAACTGTATAAAACAACCATAAAAACAAATTAAAACACGGTATAAAAGAAATAAGAGTTGATCACTAAAATCCACTCAAATCAGCAAAAGCTCTCCGATAAAAGTACATTTTAAGAAGATATTTAAAAGATGTCATATAGCTTCCCTTAGTGCACAGGGCTCAGCTTACCTGCTGATAAAGGTGATCGATAACCTGTCAGCCCAAACTAAAGGCAAGATATCTATGTTTCTATATTATGTTGACTGGCGGTCATTAAGTTAATAAAAACTGTGTGTTTCAGCTGCATGTCGAGCTCAGTGTTGGCACCCAAGGTCTTTCTTTACAGCTGTTGGCTACGCTTTGTGATGTATTATATACTTTACAAGTATAAATCTGACCTGTTAAATTGAAGTCAAGAAAGTCTGTTGTACTTGTTCGCTCAAATCCGGCTCAATGCAGCTGGTATAAAGCCTTTACATAAAAACTGTTATCACACAAACGTTATTCTATATTGGATTGAACTGAAAAGTTTTCCTCTTCAAAGCTTTTTTTTTTTTTTTTCAAACCTGCAGATCTAAGTTGTCCTTGTTGCCACCCAATTACCTGCAACGCCCGACCGCCCGTCACGCTCGCTTCCCGCCGCATACATTTATTAAAAAAAAAAAGATATTCTCAAGTGCTCAGCTCGGGGCGTTATAATGGCTATAATGACTCAGACAGACATACGTTCGCACCGGGAAGCAAAAGGCCGACACTGTAGATAGATAAAAGGTAAAAAAAAAAAAAGAAGCAATTTCATCATCGAAGGTTTCCGAGAGCAGCAAATATTCAAACTGTGCTTTGAATGAAATTCACAGAATCTGCGTTCTGTCTTCAAACGCTTTGTGGATGTCCTAATGGTTTTAAGTGAGTTACTAAAGATCTATTTGACCAAAGCCGTCTGTGGGAAGCGTCTGTTTCCACTCACTGATTATAGTTGTTTGTGTTTGAGTGGAGGCTTTTTAGCTGTATTTTGCCGCTACGATCGACCGTACACTCTCCGTTTATTCTTTAAGCCAAATGAAACAATAACCGAGGTACGAAGAATCTTACATTTCATTTCGCTTAAGGCTGCAACCTCATCCCATTGTTACTATTATAATTTTGTTTTTTTTAAAGCTAAGTATTGACGGCAATTAAGTAATACAAAATTACAGAATGAAGACGAAACCACGTGAAATAGAAAAGAAAGGAGCGGCGTGGGCCAAATGGATGCACTTTATCGCGATGAAGGTCGAACCCTGCGCTTCATTTTGTTTCTCTCTCGTCACGCCGCATTCTTTCGATCGTATTTATTTCTCCGTGAATATGTTCCAACGCTTCCTTTATCCATTCCTCTGCAACCCCGAACCCTATTTCAATTTTTCTCCCGCATCCAGCTGAGATGAAAGATAAATATGTAAGACCGTCGCCACCCTCTGCACCGCGTCCCTTCCTTAAAGCATCGCTCTCGGCTCGGCGCCGTCACGGAGTCCTGGCTGTCAGCCATTACGGCTATTTGAAGTAATTATCTGGGGATCGGATTTAATTAAAGCTCTGTTTGTCTTCTCTCTGTGGTCCAGTTCATATAAAACAACCTGTCAAAAAATGTCTTGGGTGCGCACCAAGTGAGAATTAAACATATTCTTTTTACAATATTTCTGACCAAAAAACCTTTTGTTCAACTGACAAATTAAAGGACCAAAAACAGAGTGCAGCAATAATGGTGCTACTTTTATGAGTTTTTAATGCTTTATTCTTTTATGACTGCACTGTCCCAACTATCAGGAGGCTGATGTGTTTACAATGTGTTACAGTTATACTTTTTTCTTATAAAAATGACATGTTCAAAAGCACTTTTAGGCGATTGGCTACAGGGATCTCGATTCGTTCGCCTCTTCGGTTGAAATGAAAATAGCTCAAAAACTATGTGATGGATTGGCATGAAATTTGGTGCAGATGTCCATGAGGCACAAAAGATGAAACCTAGTCCTCCTCAGTTTTTTTCTCTGGCTATCACGTTGACATTTGTGATTTACAAAGAAAGCCCTCCCAAAAACTAAAAATTGGGTTCATGTCATGTCTTAAGTATCCATCCAGCTGTCCATTTTCTGCTGCTTATCTGAGGTCGGGTTGCAGCAGAACTTCCTCTTCCTAGCAACGTTTTCCAGCTCCACCTGGGGGGATCCCGAGATGAGATAATATAATCCCTCTGGCGGGTTCTGGGTCTTACCCCGGGGTCTCTTATCAGTTGGACATGCCCAGAAAACCTCCACTGGAAGGTGCCCAGGAGGCATCCCCAATCAGAATCCCAAACCAACTCAACTGGCTCCTTTTGATCAAAAAGGTCAAGACCGTAGATGAGGGTTGAAACGTACATCGACTGGCGAATTGAAAGCTTTGCCCCCCGGCTCAGCTCCGCTATCACCAAAACAGTCCACTGCAACACCTGTCATTACTCAAACTAACTTTAAAACAAACATGCTATTTTTCTTCCTTTTTTATAAACTTCAGCATGTGATTGTGAGCATGTTAGCATGTTGATGTTAGCATTTAGCCCAAAGCACCATTGTGCCAATGTATAGCTGCTAGCATTACCGTAGACTTTCAGTAATCTCCTGCTACTTTCAATGAAACCAGTTTGGTAGACAGTCGACTGAAGACATGACTACGTATTGTCTGCCCTTTATCCAAGACCTAACCAGTTCTGAAACTTTTCTCCAAAATTGTTACTGCATTGAAGATTGGAGCCTTTCAAATACACTTTTTCCAACTTCAAAGGTTCGAATGGATTTTCTCCAACCTCTGCTGACTGCCAGCTACCAGAAAGCCATTATAGACAAACACAGCTGTATCATCTGTAAATTTGTAGATTCAACAATGATGCTACTGCAGACAGCCAACGGGATAATCCTTTAAAAACTATGATTCAAAAACTGCTAATGCTTTTAATGTGCATCACTGGGACTGAAGTTATATGACAGAGAACTACTAAAAGGAGAAATTTAAAATGCTGCCCATATTTTTTAATTGCAAAGTGATCTGTTGGATAAAACGGCGTAAAATGATCTGAAAAACAACATTTAAAAAAAACCTCTGAAGACAAATTATAATGATTATGTACATGGAATATTTCAATCTCTGATGAGGTACACTCACTTCTAAAACTGCATGTGTTTAGCTGTGTAGCATGCACCTTGATAAGCTTTTCGAAAAGTGCGATGTCAGGACACTGAAAGTCTTTTTGCATATAAATCAGCGAACTGAAACCGCAGTTTGATTGCGTTTTGTTTTTTTTTGTGCTAAATTCACTCACAGGCTAATTTCTAATCCATCATTCTATCAAGCCGCTTCGGCTACACCCACAGGATGTAGGGGAGTGTCTCGCTCATGACAGGGTTCAATAAAAACTGAGATTAAACGATTTATCTTCTCGTAATATTCCGCCATGAATATCAAACAAGGCTGATTCTGTGGTAATGAGAGAGGAGCCCGAGGAGCGTGGCCATCTATTGGATTCCCCCCCCCCCCCCAAAAAAAAATCGATGCCGCCGGATAGAAAAATGCATAAGCCACCTGCAAACACTGAATGTTAACAATGCAACGAATGCACCGCATCCTCTGTAACTTTCCTCACAGGCCCTGTAGGGATTCAACTTTCTAATCCTGCTTTCACCGATGTTGGTATTTTTTTTTGCTTTACTTAAATGCAGGAAAAGTTTAGCTGAGCCAGCGTGCTTTTTATTTAAGTGGCTTGCTTGTCATTTATTCCGTTATACATATTTAAACTGATTATCTCCCGCAGTAAAGACGGGTACCGTTAAATGCAGACTACATGCACTCGTGAGCTGCATTTTTTTTTGGGGGGGGGGAGGGAGGGGGAACTCCCTTGTGGTTATGTGCTCATCTCAAACTTTCAACACGACAGTTATTGCATTTTCTTTACATTCTACTTTCCCAGTGCGAAAGCAGGAATTCAAACCACTGACACTCAGCCCAGTTTCTTCTGCTGCCCCCCCCCCCCCTCCTCCTCCCCACGTCTGAGGGGCTTTGCGGCCAGAATGATTTATTGGTGACCATGGTTTGAGTTGTTTTTGGCACACAGGGGACGCATTTTATGTGAGCTCACGGAGAGAGGAACACGACTCATGAGAAAAAAAAAACACGTATGAGAAAGCTTTACAGCGGGGGGGTGGGAGGGGGCAGACAAACAGGGTGCATTTGAGGACCCCTCGCACCGCGGCCGTGCGAGGCCCGCCGGAGCAGCCCAATCAAAATAATGAATCAGGCTTAGCAGTCCGTCATTCTCGTAAATCCCCGGGTCAACCCTTGTCTCCGTGCGAAAAGACGGCGGTGAATTCCCGCTCTGGGACCGGTGTGCTTTTCATTACGGGAACAATGGTGTTGCAGGTGCAAACTGCTCGCACTAGAGCTCCAGCTGGTTCCGCTTTGATGATGAAACACGGTACGGCGCGAGGGCCAAACCCGAACGCACGCAACACACCGAGGAAGGGATCGCTGAGCGACGGGTGTCGGACGGCGTTCGGCTCCGGGCGAGCTCAAGAAACAGCTGTCTTCAACTGTAATTACCAATTTTCAAATGTCTGCAAAGTTCAGATTGTTTAATTTTCAGTGATATAAACATTTTTTGGAGGCAGGAACTGTCTCCGGTTGAGTTTCAAGACAAATCCACAAGTTTTCTGCCTAAGTAAAATCAGATTCTGGCCTCCAGCGAGAAAGGCTGTTACCATGAAAGAGAATAATACCGTGAGACGAACGCTCTTCCTCGAAGACGGTAAAATGTAATCAGCTGCATGCAGTCGTTCCTGTGAACTTCCAAGTACTGTATTTTTTAAACTGAACTCAGACATGCTCTCACAGAGTTTTCAGCGGTTCTTCAGGATTTAAGATTTTTGTGAAAAAAAAAAAAAAAGATGAAAAACTTTGGATATACATCAGAAATAATATTTTATGTTGCAAAAATATAGAACGTCAAAGTGTTGAATGAGTGTTTATATTTAATAAAAAGAAAAGAACGTACCAAATTTCTCAAAAGAAATACAGATTTCAGATATATCTGACGGTAAAGTTTAACATCTAGTTAAATTTGAATTGCATCCTTCGAATCATGGGGGAGCTCGAGGTAACCGCTGATGTGCGCTAATCAAATCGTGTTGATGCAAGGAAACTGTCAGCATCGTGATAATCTGTTCAACATCTGCGGTCATCATGCAACAGCTGAATAAGACGTAGTTTGTGGCAGACTGTTACAACAGATCTGTTTTTTATGACGTCGTCAATCTACGAGGTGACAGTTCTAACGGACTTTGAGCCTCGTACGCATCACCGACGTCTGGTGTTGTGAACGTTGTTTACAGAAACTCCAGAAACTTTCCACAAATTCTCCTTGGGAACCCAAATCTGAAACACTGCTCTGCTTTTCTTGTTTTTTAACTGCTACATACCGTCTTGAATTCTCCAATTGAGCGGTATTCCCTGTGTTAAGATGATCAGATGGGGCAGTTAAAGCTGACATATTTTTGTTACCGTCTCAAAGAACCCAAAGCACATGGCAGCGAGGCATCCAAATCAAAAACAGGCCTCTCCTGGCTCATGTTTTCCCCCCTTTCTCACATGCAGAACTCTGACGATGCTCTGAAACACGCAAACCGTTTAAAAAGCCCCGACGTCGGCGCGTTATCGCACCGCGGTTTGATATTCGGGGGGGAATTTAAACACTCAAACGAGAGTCATTAGCTGAGGCTGCAGCGTACGGCACCTGATAGGTCACTCAGACAAGGAGGAGACGCTGCACTTTAGCGTCGGCTCGGCCGGGAAGCTGGCACTAAGCAGCTCCATAAAAAAAAAATCATCTCGAGCTCTCTGCATTCCAGCGGATGGAGAGAGAGAGAGCCAGCGAGAGCCAGAGAGAGCCAGAGAGAGCGAGCTGGCAGCCGTCCAGCCAAGAGTGAAATATTCTCGTGGGAGAACACATCGAGACGAGCTCCTCCGACATAAAACTTCCACTCGGTTCAGAGGGTTAAAAAGCCCCAGAGCGACGAGCTAAATGATAAAGAGGGGGTGGGGGGTGGGGGGGGGGGTCGGCGGGGGTGGGGGGGGGGGTTACATGCATTAAGACAGATATGCACTCCACTCCACTCCAGCAGGTGCGACCCGCTGCAAGGAAGGCGGCCGGCGCCGCGGTTGGTCCGCCTCGCTTTGATCACTGCGTCGTTTTTTGTGGGCCGCGCACGCTTCCCTCAAAGGGAACACAATTTATAGAGTGCATTAGATGTTTATAGGACATGTGTAAATCAAATGAGAGGCTGCAAAACAGCCCCGACTCACCCCCTTTGTTCTTTTTATTCCATCATCATTCGGCGCTTTGAGCAATCACTTGTCATTTGAAAGTCGAAGATACAAAAAAAAAAATAAAAGAATAAAGCCGTAGAGCGGGAGGATCTGGAAGTATTTTTTTTTTAACGCTGTAATTCCCCTTTTTTTTCCCGAAGTATTTCCTTTAACGAGATCTTTAAATGTTCCCCGCTGAATGTCCTGCAGAACAACACAACAGCTGAGATTTGTTTACATGTTATGGTTAGATATTTGTTTCTCTGCTTTTTAAGACACATTTCAGTGTCTCTGATAATAATGAACAGCTGTTAAGTCGGTGTTTAAGGGTTCCTGTGCAGGTGGTTTTGTTTGTCAGCAGGTTTATGGAAACACTTCGGGCCCGACATCAATTAGACCCGGTGAAAGGTGGAGCCTCGCCCAACAACCCATTCAATTCTGGAGAGGACCTGAATCACGGGGCGAATACACAAAGTATTTTTCAATTTTAAAAGGCCATACATCTTAAAATCGCAGCAGATAGTCGTAAATTTCAATCTTGGAAAACAAACATAGGCCATTCAGGAAATACGCTGACTCCACAATAACGGCGCCAGTAATCCACTGGGATACACATGCACGCACTCAAATTCAATACAGCACGCGAGAACCGGTACGACGGCCGAGATTTGAGGCTCCAGCTTTGCACGAGCACATTTTGAAATTATTCAAATAGTTTTGCAAATATATTCAGACACATAAAGTGGTTGCAGGAGCAGATTCGGTTGCGGTTTTAGGCCCTTGGCGAAGTCTGCGCTCTGCAATTCCCCTTCTAGTCCTAAATTATTTCAACTTTTAAGAAGATATAAATAAAGTTTCGGTCCCGAGGATGCAACGTGAAATGCTGCAATCGCTGGTATGCGTTATAATATGCGCTGCTGCTGAATTCATCCGAAGCGGTTTAAAGCTGCAGTGCGAACTTTTGCTGTCGACGCGTGCTCACGTCATAGGCTCCGCCCTCGCCGACTCCGTCGCCGCTGTTTCGGCTCTAAAACGCCGGATAAATGTTTTAAAGCATCACAACATCTGGGAAATGACTCGTTTCACAAACTGAATTTGATCCATTCGGTCTGATAACATGTGGAAAGCCTATAAAAGCCGCACGATTTAATTATCACATCCTCATTCAAGGTAGAAAATGCTCTGCCCAAAGATTTACCTGAAAACTTTAATCAATACTGACTGAACTCATTTGGAAAAAGCTTTAACGTAACAGATGTTCATTTATATATAAAAGTACCAAACGACAGCTTTAATCTGCCGGATATGTTATCGTTCAAAAACAAGATTTGTTTTTGTTCACGCTTGGTAGAAAAGCAGAATTTTAAGATCAGTGACTGGATGTTTCCTCTTAATACGCCTCTTGGGAATCGAATGCCTGTTCTTGAATTATTTTTATGCACACTGTCTTGTTCTTTAATATTTTCTGTGCACGTTCTCTCATCATTAAAATAGTTTAATCTAACTTCGGGCTGAGATGCAGCTTTTCCGTCCTCTCCGGTTTAGGTTGGATTTATTTACATATAAAACCACGCCCAGCTGTGATGTCACGGTGTCCCGGAGCGCGCCTGTCCGTCACGGCACCGAGGCCGAGGTCAGCGAAGTCTTAAAAGATTTTCGGAGGTTGATGAGCTGCTGTTTGATGCCCAGTTTGTCCGGTTGACGCATTGATCCGGAGGCCGGGCTCGCTGAGGAGTCCTCCGGCTGTCAATCACCTGACGTTTACTATGCAGAAAATACACACGGCTTTTTACTCAAATGCACAAAAGAGCTGCTCTGACTTTGCTGCTCGCTGTGACTTCGTCAAAGACCAACGTTTCCATTGCAGCCGCTGCTGGGGGGGTGAGGGGAGGGTTGGGGGGGAAGGAGGCGGGGGGGGGGGGGGGGCATCGAAATGGGCCGTGACGCCGTCGCGGGGTTGTGCGGCGCTGAGCCCGGTCGGTGTCGGGCTTCTGGACTTACAAAGCAATTTCCCAGCGTGCAGATCCGTGCACACGATCGATAAATCACATTCCTGATTACTCTGCGGGGGGAAATGGAGTTTGTATTGTTTTCTCCGAGACAAATGTCGGCTGCAGGGCGAGATAGATCTTATTTTCAGGGGCCCAAAAAAAAAAAAAAAAAAAAAAAAAAGAGAGAGAGAGACACAACCCAAACATTCACACACCTCCTCTTCCTCCTCCACCGACCCTCCGTTCGGTTACCCCCCCCCCACCACCACCACCACCATCCCACTCCCCCCTTTCACTTTTCTCTTTCATTACACTCCAAAACTCTCTCGGTCCTGTTTCTTTCTCCGGTTTTGCTCCATTTCTTTCTTTCAAGGTGGCAATTTCAATAACTCCTCCGTGATTGAATCAATTGAAAGTTGCAGAGCAATCGTGAAACTTCTTCTTCTTAAAAGAAAAAGCTCACTTTCTTTTTCTGTTTCTTTCAGGAAGAAGTGGCTCTTCTCTCTACGAGCGAAACGGGTCGGCAGCAACACACCTTGACACACAACCGCACCGAGCAAGTGCGTGATTTTTTTGTTTTTTAGAAGTTATTTCTCCAATTCTGGTGATAATTTCCGCTATTTTTCACTTGAGATATTTCAGTGGCGGGAGGACGCGATGAAACGAGACGCCGTTGCTTTCCTCCCTGATTATATGAAAACAGATGAGGAATGTTCTGTAAGACAAAGCCAGAACTTGTAATTGCACCAGATGTTTTGATTAATTTCATTTACATTTTGTTAGTAAAATATTTATCTGCAGGTCAGAGGTGCTGCGAGGAATTTTAAGCCCCTCCCCCTCTGAACCCGGACAGCAAAACACTGGGATGAATTCAAGGGGTTAAAAAAAAAAAAAAGGAGTAATTTTTAAAGAGGCTGTTGACAGATAACAATAACCAGACAGGATTATGTGCTTGTTATGGAGCCCAGAAACTGTCAGAGGGGTAAATTAATTTTAACTCTCAAATTAATAAATGTTAAATAAACAGTGAAAACTGTACTGTCATTGACAGCCAAATATAAATGAGCTGCTGGGTTTCATAATTGTCATGTTTTGATGTTTTGGATGGAAATACGTGGATATTTGTAGTAGTTCATCAACAAAACGGGTTGTTTTTGACATCCCATGAATCTTAATACCAATTTATCCGTGTAATATTAAATATATATGAATATTTCCAGACCTAAATCAGATATTTAA
Source organism: Embiotoca jacksoni (assembly GCF_022577435.1). Taxonomy (NCBI): domain Eukaryota; kingdom Metazoa; phylum Chordata; class Actinopteri; family Embiotocidae; genus Embiotoca; species Embiotoca jacksoni. The sequence continues at coordinate 360,268 of NW_027185421.1, read as the reverse complement.
ATTATTATCGTGTTCGTAAAGTAATTAGTTTTGCCTGCACGACCCCCCGTTGACCTCTGTAGTTTACGGCGAAGCCAATAATCTAAATATAGTGTGTATGTATACGAATGTATGTGTAATAAGAAAATCGATTTGTAAATCCAATATTACAAAATTAGTAGTTGAGTTTTACTGAAGAGGTGCAACACTGCTCTCAATGATATAAATACCAACAGTCCCAGCAAACACCCAGAACATGACTGTTTAACTCCAGCGATACGACGTCCCGCCCACCGATAGCTGTAACCTGACTGCACCACAGACCTGTCAATCAAACAGACACGCCCCCAAAAACAGGTCTTCTTGAATCTTCTTTTCTAACGAATGAGGGATTATTTTCAGATGGACCTCCAGAAAACTAATAAGAAGGAGTGACTTTAGCTAACAACACCGAGATAACTGATGGACACATTTTATTCACTTTGGATTTGATGAGAGAAGTTGAATGGGAGTCTATGGAGCCGGAGGCTTTTTGGAGCCGACCTCTAGTGGCACTCGCTGGTATTGCAGCTTTCAGACACTTCATTTTTCAGACCCGGAAGCTACGAACACTTTTATATAGTCTACAGTTTTGACTCAAGGGGAGTTATATTAAAGGGATAGTTACGTTAATAATAATAATAATACAAAAAAAACTGTTAAAGTAACTTCGTCAGGCACAAAAATGAAAACACCTGACACGTCATATTTCCATCACCCCACACGTCGTTCCCCACCGATATTTTTTTTTTAATGACGTCATCTCGCTACAACCTCTTCTTCTGCTGGTACACAAGCGGAGAAATTAGCGCCACCAACTGTTTATCTCCAGGTACTGCACTTGCCGAGTTTCCGCGAGTATCTATTTGACATTGACATCGTGAATCAAGTTGCAACGCATTGATTACACAACCCGAACCGATCACCGAACTTTGGAAGGTGATACAAGCAGCTCGTAAAATGTTCAACACCTGGTATAGCACGAATACACCGAGTCAGCATCCTCGTTTACCTCCGAACCACTAACGTCACCTCGTTTTTGCCAAAAAGCTGCCAAAAAGAACAAACGTGTCTTTCTTCCCCTGCGGCTCAGGATTTCCTGATTGTGTCAGTCACTCGTCCCAGAACAAGATCGCACGAAACCTCGATGAGAAACTTTTGGTATTCGTCCCGTTTCATGCAGGTGTGGACATGCTTTCACCGTTTTCTGCTTTCATTTGTCCCACATCTGAAAAGAATTGCATCCAATTATCCGAATCCTGCCAAGATGAAGTCCTGTTCTTACCGCTGCAGTGCGTAAATGGAAGAACTGTCATCATCATCTATAGGATCACTTGGAATTTATTTTTCTTTCTTTCTTTTTTTTATTTTTTTTAATAAGGGAGCGTGAATGTTTATTGAACCCTGGAGGCGCGTAAGCAAATCTGACCTCATCCGAGCAGATAGAAAGCGTCTGCTTTCGGCAGGAGTACAGATGGAAACTAGCTTCGGCTTGATCTGTAAATCATAAAATCTGCTGCACTCAGTGGAACAGCTGCTTTGTTTCTGTGCTCGATTGCAGTCTGAGATCTTCTAATAAACTGGAGTCGAAGCGAACATATGCAGAGGCGGGAGGAAACGTTTTGGTAAACGACCAAACGTTTTTCAGGTACTTCAATTTGCACGTTTTAGAATTTACATTCGTACAAACTTCACATAATTTCAGCTGGAATTTTTTTATTTTTTTTTTACACTTAACAAAATGTGTAATCGTAAATATCACAATTTATTTTATTTTTCAAACTTTTGCCGAAGTTAGTTTAAAACTTGGCCTCGTTGCCCTGATTCGAGGTGGGAAGAAGCTTTTCAGCTTAAGCCCAGAATCTTTTTCACGCACTTAAATTAGCACATTTTAGCATTTACATTCACGCAAACTTCACATCATTTCAGATTGGAAATGTATTTTTTACATTTAACACAAATTGTGTAAAAGTAAATATCACAAATTTTCCAATTTTTTTTTAAACTCTTGCTAACAGTTTGATTTTGAAACTTTGCCTCGTTGCCCCCGATTTGATATTTCCAGTTTATGTAATCTTAAAAAAAAACCCAACAACCATCTTCTCCCACCCAGGAAGCCACCCGCTGCGCGCCGCATAAAGAAATCCGATCAGACCTGCGAGCTGACAAACAGCCTCCTTTGTTGCACCCTTGAAACCCGACTTACGCTGGTGTTGAAAGCGACGACACGACGTAGACTCGTGTTTGAGCTCGTTTTATGCAGCTTCTTGACTTTTTTTTTTTTTTTTTTTTATATATATTTTCTTTTAAAACATAGTCTACCGGTTATCAGAAAAAAACCCTGTGGGAGCTCAGAGGGGGAAAAACAAAACAAAAAGTTAGAAACGAAAAGGGAAACAGAGCGAAGCGGAGGGTTGAAAGAGTGTTAGTGTGCGCCGGAGAGCAGGGAGGTGATTACTTTGTGTTAATCTAGTATCAGCTTTCCACCATTTGGAGGCTTCCCAGTGTATTACTCATTATCTCCAGACAACTCTGTTAAATACAGATTAGACGGGGCGAGTAAAGGGACGCCGTATTCCTGAACTTTCTCATGAAACTGTCCTCGCAGAGACAATCCGTCTTCCCCTGGGTTATCTGCTCTTTTCTCCCTGATGCCCCCACTTTGGTCTCGCTTTCTTTTTTCCCCTCCTTCATATGTGTGTTTTTTTTTTTCTCATCGTCATCCAGCTGTGCTCCATATTTGAACTCCTTCTTCTTTCCAGCAGATTTCCAAATTGAGCTATCCTCTGTAATTCAAAAGAAGACAGTGAAGAGTAAAAAAAAATAAAAAAATAAAAAAAGCTTTTAGGCTTTTTATCTGTCAGGGTTTCTCGCCCTTTTTTTTTTTTTTTTCCCAGGAGTCATCGTATTTTTCTGATGACCTCGGTGATTCGAGCCGTGTGAGGCCACATATTTCCTCATAATTACTTTCTACTTTCAAAAAAAAAAAAAAAAAGGAAAATCAATAGATCTATACGGTGTGTGTGTGTGTGTGTGTGTGTGTGTGTGTGTCCCGGTACTGTAAGTGCAAGCTATGGCGGGGGGTGGGGGTGTGGGGGTGTGAGTGCTCCATTTAAAAAGGTAGCTCCTCACCAATCGCAAATCCAATCAGGTTTGAGCGGCCACATGCTGCCGGTGCATTTCAGAGAGCTGTTCACGGCGTTTACTGTGATACTCCGTCTGAGGAAATGAGCTCCAAAGGAAATATATCAACAAGAGATGAATAGTACATCTATAATAAACCAGGCCAGTGACTGCAGTGCACATAACAGGCACTATGTTCAGATTTTTTTTTTTTTCATGCTTTTAAGGGGAAAACTGGATTTAAAAACCTTCTAATTACTGATTAATCTGCAGGATTTTATTTGTACAATATTTTATTTGAGTAAAGAATTGATTGGTCTGTAAAAATGTCCAAAATTATGGGAGAAAAAGTCTCGTTTTGCGCCACTAGCAGTCTCAAACTCAAAGATAATCAGTTTAAAATCAGATAAAACAAAGAAATTTTGCAACTTTTCAACATTTCAAACTTGGAAACTTTCAGTGTTTTTTCATTGAAAAATGATTTTAACAATTAATCGGTGATTGAAATAGTTGATGAATAATGTTGTCAGTGAACATATTACTGGTGCTACAGAAATGAAAGCTATCAGCGTTGCAAAGTGCTTTGCAGACAAAACAGATAGATTAAAGATATAAACAAGATAAAACAACGACATCAGTTTTATGAGGAGATTTAAAGGCCGATAATAACTTGAGATCTCCGGGCGCGGCAGAGAGTTCACGTTTCTGGTGAGATCTTGGAGCCGAGCCCCGGTGGGATGTTAAGAGTCTGGAAACAGGATGTTTTGCCTCCTGGTACCAGAATAAAATCTGTTCAGTGTTAAGATAAACTCGCCAGATATGTTAATCACATTTCCTTATTATGCTGATATCATAAAACCATTAAAATCCCTGGAGGAAAAAGCTGTAACTAAATTTCCTGACACCTGGCTCCAGACGAGCGAGCGGACCGTGAAGAAACGTTTTCGATCGATGTTGTGAAAATAGTTTTTCCATTCATTAAGTTGCTTTGTGTCTAAAAGACATCAGGTAAGATGCAAACACGCAGAATGACAAATACACGATGTACAAAACCTCCTTGGAGCACTTGATGGACATGTCCTCAAGTTTTCTGCAAAACCATTTGGAAATTTGGCTCCAAATACGAAGAAAACACATTGAATCGTCGGCATACAGACGAATTTAAGATTAATTTACGTCGTCGACTGAGCAGCTTTGCACCGACTGAAAAACATTTTAGATTCTGATGGTATTTAATGTATATAAGAAGTAGAAAGTTGCATCTATTTTCCCTTTTATGACCAAATTCTTTCCAGGAAATGTTCCATCATTTATTGGCTAATTTGTTTGGATGTAAAAAAAAACAAAAAAAAAACCTATAGCAAATAATTTAAAACATTTCTCCAGCGAACTGCGTGTTTTCGTGCACAATTTGCACGTTGATATATATATATATATATATTTTTTTTTTATCAAACTGTAGATTTTGTCGCAAATATTACGCGCAGAAAAAGCGTAATAAAAATTTTCCAGAAGGAATGTTGATTTAACGCGCGAATAAACGCGTCGACCAATCACATCGTGCATTTCTGGCGAGTTTCCACAGAGGACAATTTTTAAAAAAACAAAAAACGAATTGTCGATATTTTCTGCGGTAAACGTCTTTCTGTCTGCAGACAAAATCCCTCCTTGAAAAACAACCTGCAATCAGTTTACATTAAGTTTTCGAGCCGTCTGCGAAAACACAAAGATAAAAACACAACATGCAAATAGTCCGCAGACCGAGTGCACAATAATCACTGTAATCATATGTTTCAACGATGCTTCTTTGCATTACTTAGAAGAGAAAATATCCGGTTCCCAGTCTGAATGTTTGGCGTGTATGAATACACAAGACACACGCAGGATGCGTCCTTTCATTTCAAAACTACCGAGATGTACAAGAATCGTACTAATTGGACATTTTTAGCACGGAGACGTGAAAAAGACGAGGCGAACGATTGGGAAGGCTGAAAAGCTGCTTATTGTAAGCTTCCAGGCGGTAAAAACAGCTTCAACGAAGGACGATGGCTCACGTGTGGATTTTTATTTATAGATTTTTTTTTTTGCTATTGGAGAAACCACATTTTCCAATGTCAATAAAAAACCCCACAGTGGAAACATTCTGTACTTGAATCGCAGCAGGTGTGACCTCAGCGAGGGTCAAACAGCATCTGATCACATGACACACACACAGAGAGAGAAAGAGATTGAGGATATGAGGACTCACCGTGTTGAATCCCGGGAAGAGGCTGACCGCCGAGTCCAGAGGAATCGGGAGGAACTGCTTCATGGCCAGCGAGGTCTGGATGGCGGGCAGGGTGGGACGTACCAGGGCGGGCATGAGGCCATTTTGACATGTGTTACCTGCAGGAGGGAGAAGAAGAGGCAGCATGTTGAGCTGCAGACGGCAGGGGGAGGGAGGGAGGGAGCGGGGGGGGGGGGGGGGGGGGTGAACAGACTCGAGCCAAAATCTCAGCTTACACCCAAAGTGAACCTTCAAGTCTGTCGACTCTCGTCTTCTCATGTTATTTGTGTAAAGTCGTCCGCGGAGCTTCTTTTTTGTTTTTTGCCACCAACATCAGTTCCAGAGCTCGCAGTGAAAAAGCTGATTCGATTTAAATGAACGCCAGCAGTGAAAACACATTTTCAGGAGTCGGTTGAAGTAGGTCGTTGCTCCTGCGATTGCACGGAAATCCCCACCGAAATCTCCCAATTTGGACGGTTTTAACATTTTTAAAGCTGGAAAAACTGAAGACTCTCACACTCTTTTTTTTTCTGGGCGGATTTCCATCGTTTCAAAGTGAGATTTTTTTCGTCATTTTATTACCAAGTTCCTCATTATTTCATTTCCGATCTCCGATTTTGGAGCTTTAATGCTTGCGGTGAAATTATTCCGACTTACAAATGTTTCTGGAAACTTTCGAACGCATTGTCAATCGATGAAGATCGTGAGATGTGGTCAAAAGTTAAAATAACGCTAACAGGTGGACCTTGAGTTGAGACTGTTTTGTCAAACAAATGGATCCCGATGTCAACAAATAAAACCAATTTTATCATTTGGCGGTGGGTTTTTCTTTTTATAAAGAAGGTTTACGAACGTTTACAAACTCTTGAAAAGATCATCTTCAATTCAATTAGCTTTCAAACACTTTCATCTGATGAAAACTGACAAACGTCCAACAAAGCAAATCAATGAGTCTGCTTGTTATTGTGGCAAACGTATGGAACCAAAGGTCGAGCATGAACGTCAATATTCACAATAAAACAACATTTTTCATTGTTTTTTTTGTACAATTAGATTTTATATATTGTGATTTTATTCCATTTTCATTTCATTTGTCAAATTTTTTTTGGGCATTGTCATCTTAAATGCAATTTAAACCAGCCAAGTTAACACATGAATAATAAGCCGACTTCGTTCGCACTTTAAGTTCTTTTCTCTATTGATGTGTAAGTGCACACTGATGCTTTGTTTATTCGCTGAATTAACTCATCCCGCTGCTCGCAATTAAAGCGAAACCAAACACATTTCAACACTTCCACGACCACCGCGGTTCAGAGAAACGTCCTGAATCCTCTCAAAGATTTAACGAATTCTTAATTCTCTTCACAATCGCAATCAGACGCCCGAACGGTCTCCGGAGAGCGACACACGCGCCAGCCGTGTGACGCCGCGACGATGTTTATCGCTCGCAAAACAGATGTTTTCATTCTGAGAATTGTCGCCACGAATAGCCGACGGCTGGAAAACGACAGCAGCGAGGCATCGTGAGATGATTCAGAGAAAGGGAGAGAGAGAGAGAGAGAGCGGGCTGACCTCACACATCTCCAGGAAAAACAAAAAGTAAATACTTCACTTTTTATTGTCATGTGAGTGCGCCACGCCAGCAGTGCTTTTTAAAAAACCCACCAATTGGAAACAGCAGAGGGCCGATTTCAACACGGCGGGATTGAAAAAAAACCCACCAAAACGTCGAGAGAAAACTGTCACAGCCTTCCAGAACATTAGGAATTAAAGAAGCTATTTCACAAAGCTGTAATGAGAACCAGAGGGATGATTTTTTTTTATTTTTTTATTACCACACATTTAACAACAGTGGGACCGTGGGCCAGCGAGGCTCTAAAGCTCTGGCAGATACGCCATAAAAAAAAAAACGCCGTCTTGAGACAAATAAAAACAAGGTTTGCCACGTTTCGGTCCCCAGGCGGCGGTTAAGGGTAAATAAAAAGCAAAAAATGTCATAAAGATGAGAGAAAAAAAAAAAAACACAGACCCTCCCCACCCACTCCCCCCCCAACCCCCACCACCACCACCACCACCACCACCACCACCTTCCCCCGTCTTCTGTCTTCTCCCTCCAGTCGCCGGAGCGCTGCCATCTGTCGGAAAATGAACACATGCCCGTCTCTCATGTGGAGACATGTCCCGGTCCCGACTTCAACAAAGCGTGTCCTTCTCGCCAGGGATCATCCGACCGCCGGTCGTCTCTCGACACGCCAGCCATGACGCCAGCCACCTCCCTCCCACCTCACCCCCCTCCTCTCTCCCCTCCACCCCCATTCAGGCGTCGCCGCTTCACCTCGGCCTCAAATCCGCCATCCGTCTGAGCCGACGCGCTCGGTGCAAAAAACCATCGGGATCAGTATGTGTGTTCGACGCGGTCGTGTTTTGGTTTTGCTGATTGATAGGAGATGAAATCGGACGTGTCACCGTGTTTTTTCTACTCGTACCCACAAAGCCGATTTTGTTCCACCAGTGGAAACAAGAAAATCACTTGTTATTCCATCAACACGAGTCACTGGTGTGATCATTCACAAATTCTCCATGACAACACTGAACGGGCATTTTTTTTTTATCATTGCGATGTATTAATCGAGATGTATTTCAATGTCGTTAAAAGGTACTTCATGTTTCTGTTGTGGATTTAAATCTCTGACATTACATCATATTTTATTGCTTCGACGTATGTTTTGTGTGGAAAAAAACCAAAAACGAACATTTGCGTTTGAACATTTCCGGTTAAGTCTTAATATGACGTTACGTCGCTGCCGCCTCACCTGGCGGGAGTTACCTCGTGTGCCTTGAGGAGGGCGTGATCGGATCGGACCTTTGTGGCTTCATAAGGTTTTAAAGTGTTTCGTCGATTTGGTCCACGACACCTCAGAGGGTTTCGATGAGTCTGAAGCTCTGCCCTCCCTCCCTCCCTCCCTTCCTCCCTCCTTCCTTCCTTCCTTCCTTCAGCCAACCCGGTTGTGCCGTTGCTCATTCCTCTTTAGCCCAACGCCATCTTAAATACCACTAAACACAAAGTACAACTAAGGCTGATGAGAACGGCATTAGTTTTGAAGACATTGAGTTAAAAAACAATAAAAGTGTTGGTCTGTGACGTTTGTGAGTTTCTGATTTGAAAGTTTGACATTTCGCCATCTTGTTTTTATGTTTTTGGGCCAGAAGTGATCATATTTAGACGAGAACCTGAGGACACTACGTCCGCCCACCGATACCGGAAACCTGACTGCACCCCGAGCATGTCGATCAAACCAGGCATGCTCCCAAACATAGCTGTGTTTGAAGCCAAATATCGAATTAACAATGGAATTATTTCCCAGAAGAACCACCAGAACACTGATCAGAAGGAAGGAGTTTAACTAATGACAACATCATGGCTGGTGAAAAAAAAATCTATTGACTTTGTATTTCAGGAGAGAAGTTCAGGCTTTTTGAATGGGAGTCTATTGGAGCCAGAGGGGTTTTTGGAACAGCCCCCTAGTGGCCATTGTTGGTATTTCACTTTAAAGCACTTCTGTATTGGATTCTCTATTCAGACTCGGAGAGCACATCCATTTACACGTAGAGTTTATGGTCCTGACAAAAGCTGACCAAAGCTGTTACAAGTCCTCCTGAAGGGAAATCCAATGTTGACACCAAAAATGACAGCAACTGAACCGTTCTTCGTTGAAGTATTTCCCTCCGAACTATAACTACCAATGTCAAAAAAAAGTCAGAGGATCATCAAAGTCATTATAATTCATCCTCTGTGGTCAATGAATATTTGAGCCGAATTTCATGCCAACACATTTAATATTTGCTGAGACATTTCAGTCTGGACCAGAGTGGAAGACCAACCGACAAACATTACCATAAAGAGTGCAGAGAATTGCTGCTACTGTTGCTAAAAATCACATCAGTATAGTGGAGTAAAAAAAAGTGAAATATTGTAATAAAAAGTTGTAGAAAAGTCTCCTGCTTAGTGGCTTTAATCTCCTTTAAACACCCTCGTAAACCTCCGACTGTTTGAGGTGTAAAAAGGTAATTGTGAATATTCTCTTCGTGCCCCGGGTTGTGAAACACAACAACGGCCCGACACGCCCGAACACGTGAGCGCATTCCTTTGCCTGCAGCGGCGGTTATCAGTTCAAAAGCCTCTCCGGCCTGCTCGTCCGTCACCACCAGCGAAGGAGGCGCAAAAGAAGCAGGAAAAATGAGTCGGGTTAAACTGAACTTTAACCTCCGACCCCTGGAGGCCAAAACACCGACTTCACGACTCTCCGGCAAAGTTGCCCGAGGCCCAGATGGCCCCACGTGATCGTCGCTTTGTTTTGGAAAAATGTCAATATTTAACACGAGGCGGGCGATGAATGCTAATATTTTGCGTCGCGTTGACAGCTCTCTAAATCCTGACCTCCCTCCCCTCACCGGCGGAGTGCAGATCCCAGGCGGGCCGAGCCTCCGCTGTCATCTACTACTGCACTGAGATCTGTACCGCGCTGAAAAGGTCAGCCGGGTCGCGCTCATTAAAATAAGGAGAAGATTGGCGGAGCAGCCGGGGAGTCATAACTAATGCATGGAGGAAGGAGTTCTCTCCAGCCTGGTGTCTGTTTCTCGTCTTTTTTTTTCCTCCTCAGGAGCGTTTTTCTGAGATGATCAAAACTCAAACGTAAATTGGAACGAGTCGAACACCGAAAGGAATAACTTTTTTTAAAAAAAGGCTTATTTTTTATGTCAGCCGCTGCAGCCTCCAAACAAATCTCTCTCCAGCTCTGATCTGTTTACACATCGAGTGCCGCAGCCGTCTCGCTGCCTCGTGCCGGCGCTGACACCGAAGCATGCGATCGGCTAAAAATGGGAGATTTATAAGTGGTTGAGGTTCTTAAAATGTTTGTGTATGTAAAAAAAAAATCTGACCGTGAGTTTGGATTTATTTGGGCCACACAGAAAAGCTGCAGAGAGAGAAGGAGTTCACTTTCTGAGTGCATAAAGAAAAACAACCTGAAACCGACTCGCCGTGCAGAATCAAATGCCATGTGTAATCACGTAAAAAAAAAAAAAGCGATCTTATCGTAGCGAAAACATGAAGTAACAGGCAAAGTTTCTGACACGATGCGATGAAGCTGATGCATAAGTTCAAGAAGGAAGATCGGGTCACTTCACGATCTGGTTTAATTCCACTCATCTTCTCCGTCACTTCCGCTTTCCCACGTGGTCAAAATCACAATATATTCTTTGTCCAATGATCGTTCTGCTTGTTTTTCGTTTGTTTGTTTTTTTGGGGTGGGGTCCATTCGCTCTTTAAATATCATCGTAGTTGGTTCAACCCTCATCCTCCTTATCTCCAACCTCATTCCTGTGTTTTTTCCAAGGATCCTCAACCTGAAGTCCCCATCAGCAATCCTGCCTCGTCTCCCGTAATTCATCTGAGTCATCGCCACCTTTTGACATGACCTCACGATTGGACCCCTCACGGCCAAAATGTTCTTTTAAATGAATCTGTCTTTGGACAAAATAAATCTTGAAATTCACTTCTTAATGATCTCTCATCCATCTGCACCATTTGAATAGACTCCAACTCATTTCTGAATGTGGAATATAGTAGCACAATAAAACTAGATTTTTGACCGAGGAGGTCACTAAAGACCTTCAAGCTGCATTAATCAATATTTCACGATGAACACTGGGTCAAATGTATAAAGCCCCATTTAAACCAAAGATTCATTAAAGAGACAAAACTGTTTTAGAAAGTTACAGGAAAAAGTTGCAGCAGTCTGAACGGAGCTGACGACTACGACTCGGTTTGTCAAGTAGCCGCTGGGCATTTTTAGACAGTCAGTCACGATAGGTTGCGATTGTTCTGCTTATTACAGGAAACACCAACTCCTCTGAAATGATGGCAGCGATTTACAAAACAGGGGAGATCTACTGTCTGAAGTTCACGGCATGAATTTGCAATTCAATTCTATTTATATGATGTTAAATCACAACATCACACCAAGGAACCCAACGCTTCACACCAGCCGGGAGAAAAAACTCCCAAAGAAACGATATCAGCTATTTAGTTGAAGCTCCAATTCTCAACCCGTTTCATCGCGACTTAAAATACAACTATTGCGAGTAACTCACCATCACTATCCTCATTCATGTTTTAGGGCTTTATAAATTATATCCAGCTTCGAAAAAAGGTTGAAAAGCCGTCAGTTGGAGCAGAAGTCCGATGAGTTGCCTCCACTGGTTGCTTCGGTGGAAACTGGCAGCTTTTCAATTGCGATTATTTTTCCAAGTTTCAAATCCTCTCACCAAGAATTTTAAGTCTGAACTGGACCTACAAGGAAAAGTAGGACTCGTAGTGATGAGAATCATTAGCGACGATGCCGTCACCCTCCCCCCCCCCGCCCCGCCCCGCCCCACTCTGTTCAATGGTGCATTTTTAGCGTCTTTCAGCTTATTGTTTTGGTTTCAAAAACCCGCTACTCCGTTGTTTGGATTCACTCCAGTCGGTGGTCTCATCGGTATCATTTCCAGACACAACAGGCTAAAATGATTCCTCATGAACCCGATGCACGCCTTAGACCAAAATGTCAGCTCAGCTTGAGAACACGATACGTAACCGAAGAGTCAGTTATCAGCCTCGGGAGGTGGTGGAGACCAAAAGCGAGCTGAAAGGAGAGTGACTTCCACATCGCTCGGTGTGTGTCTGCCGGACATGCAAACACATTAGCAGCTTTGACAACCTCATCGTGTCGGCTGACGCCGCGCTGTAGGGATTCATGCTATTAAATGTACTTCTAATGACTCAAATTAAAACCAGCTGACACAAATGAAACCTGGGGCCTGTTTTTATTTTGTGTGTGTGCCGACGTCGAGAGCCGAGATGAGATCCGACTCGTGGAAACATTTTGAAAAAGATGGGAGTTGATGAAAATTTTTTTTTTTGTTTTTTTTGTTGAACCCACCGGCCTTTGTTTATCCGTTCCCTTTGAGGGCCTCGTTAAACGATGCAAACACGAGACAGTAGGAGACGTCAGGAGCGTCTCGCTGGACTGGAAGCGAACGGCTACTGTACTTCAGACTCTATCTGTCCTCTGCTTCGCCCTTCCTGAAAGGACCTGGCTGGAGTGTTGTTGTGTTTTTTTTTCCTTTACTCCTGCGACAAGCGTGTCGAGACAGGCAAGAGAGTAAAAATGATGTCTGGAGAACGCCGACTGGCATTAATAATTAATCATCTTGTGCTTGTGCTCTCCTCCACCTCTTTACTACACCCCCTCCCCCCTACTGTCCCGAACCTCCGCCGATAAGATCCGTCCGTAGAGGCCGCGAGTCTGAATAAAACAAAACAAAACAAAAAAAGAAGCCCATCCATTTCCCCTCTGCAAATATAAAACCAATTAGGAGATAAATCTGACTTTCTGCTCGATCTCATTCAGATGCTGATGATGCTCCGGACGGGTGATTAACACCTTTTTGCGATTTCATGGAGTTTGCTGATTGTCTTCGGTGACCCCTTTAACAGATCAGTATTTTCCCTTCAAGCGGAGGAGGAGGATAGAAATAATTTCACCCTGATTAAAACCAGCAGAGTGACTACAAAGGCTGGATTCAGTTGTTGTTTTTTTTAAAGCGACATTTTCACAGATTTTCCAATTAACCTGCGTTCTTTTGTTGTTGTTTTTTTTTTAAATTTCACACGTGGGGAAACATTTGGCTTCGAGCGCCGCGACAGCCTCGGTTCCCCTTCAGATTAGCGTACGGTGTCTCTCCCTCTCTCTCGGTGCTGTCATGAGTTCACTAATAAACACAGCTGTCTGTGGAAGCGGCTCCAACAATAACTCGCCGTGCGCTCTGTAATCTGAGGTTAACCAAAAAGACGTGCTGCCAAACCGCAAACCGCCAAAAAAAACAACCCGCCGGAGAGATTTCTGCTCCGGTGGGGTGCGGGGGGGGGGGGGCCTTTCGAACTCAACAACACTTAATAGCTTGTAAGACTGCGCCGCACACTCAACACCTTATTAGCCTGGGTTTTTTTTTTTTTTTTTTTTTTTTTTTTTTTTAAATGGATGCAGGAAAATTGCCATCACCTTTAACCTTTTAAGCCCTGGAGGCCCCCAATTGGGGGCCAGGAAGAAGACTTAGCAAAACTATTATTAAAAAATGGACATATATACTGATATTTACACATCTGAACAAATCTCACAAGTGTTCCCTTTATTATTAAAAATATATATTTTTGCATAATCTTTTATTGTGGTTGCAGAGATATACTCTTTTTATTATAAGTATGCAATTTCCGAGCAGAGGCCTAAAAAAATAGGCGTGTTTTAAAAAAGTTAAAATAAAAAAAGGTCAAAAGTGACCTGATGTGAATCGCTTCAACAGAAAAAAAAATGCTCCCCTTAAACAGTGGCACAAACAGTTGTTATTAATCTTTTAAGAGATGACCATCCACTTTCCTCCCCGCGCTGCACTCAGGACTCATGAATGCTAAAACGATGCACGGCGACCTCTCCTGACCCGCTTGTGTTTTGTTGTACAGCGAGCAGCGAGAGATAAGATGCTTCTTGGTACTTTGTCGGACAGAAATGGAGGCGAAACGAGCATCAGCCGCTGCCCAAACCCTCTCTGAACCTGCTCCCGCCCTCCACAATGTGATGTTTTCTGGGCCCGTCCATCCACCCCGGACCCGCAGCACAAACCTTTCATATTCATCACCTGACCGACGTCAGGCCGGTGGAGCTCAAAAAGAGCCGAAGCTGTCTCTCCGCACCTGACAGCTTATTCATTTATAAGCTCCCTCCTTCCTTCCTCCCTCCTTCCTCCCTCTTCCTCCCGAATTCCTCCCTCCTTCATCTGTGTATGGCACAACAAGAGAAAATCCTTCTCGCTCTTTACATGCCACGGTCTGTAACTTCAGATCGCTTTAATCCCTGGGACAAAAAAAAAAGAGAGACTCTTTCATTTAACAAATCACCCCCCCCCTCCCACAACTGCGGATCCCTGTGTAATTATTCTTCCTGCCAGCCTGAGAAGAGCACTTGACTGGAAGCCGCTCGGGTATTAAAGTCTTCCAAAAGCTTCCTCCAGTGTCCTCCATATAAAAAAAAAAACTAATAGAAGAGGGGGGGGGGGGGGGGGGGTTTTCTAAATATCCTACATAAGAGTCTATCAAGTAGCTCTCGAAGCTGGCGAACTCCAAAAATCATATTTAGATCCCCTGCAGGCAAAGTCGGCTGTTTTTTTTTTATTTCTTTTTTTTAAAACAGCAATAAATGAAATCCCCCCCCCCCCCCTCTCCGCCCCCCTCCCAAAAACAAAAGCTTGAATCCTCCGCCTGGGATAGAGTCCAATAAAAAAACAACACCAGGAGCGCGAAAAAAAGAAGTGAGTTTTTAACCTGGGCGAGCAGGTTTCATTCAACATTCTGTTTTTTACAGGGAAACTTCACGCTTCAAGAAATCAGATCCATCTTTTTTTTTTTTCTTCTTCTTCTTCTTCTTTTAGTTTCCCAGAAGCAGGCAACGACTCGGGCTGGGAAAGCACATTTTCATTTCTACACTGTTTGACTGTGATAAACGGACCTGCAGCCACCTGAGATGCGTAACTTCACACTCCTTAAATGGAAAAGCGCTGCTTCTCCTGAACAAGGGAGTTCATTAAGATGAAGCACTTCTGCACAGGCACACACACACACACACACACACATAATAAATAGATGATCAGCTATAAGAAGAAACACACACACACACACACACACACACACACACACACACACACCCGTCTAAATAAAAAGCCAACACACGGACTCACCAAAGAACATGCTGCTCTCCATGCTCTCTCCTCAGGCTCGGCGCTGTGCTGTATTTCCTCTCTGGTGCCCCGCCAGTGTGTGTGTGTCCATGGACGGCAGCCTGGGCATGTCTCATACACTCCCTGAAGGTGTGTGTGTGTGTGTGTGTGTGTGTGTGTGCGTGTGTGTGTGTTCAATCCGACGGACGGCGGCGTCGATGGCCGGTCTTGCACGGTGCACTCTCCCCACGCCCGCCGCCGCTGTCTGTGCACCTTCGTATCTGCTCCCTCTCTCTCTCTCTCTCTCTCTCTCTTTCTCCCTCTCTCCTCGTACTGGTCCTCTTACGTCCCCTCCTCCTCCTCTTTAGCTCTTCCCCTCCTCCTCCTCCTCCTCCCCCTCGTCCCCCTCTTCCTCTTCCTCACTGGCCCCTCCACACAAGCCGAA
Source organism: Embiotoca jacksoni (assembly GCF_022577435.1). Lineage (NCBI taxonomy): Eukaryota > Metazoa > Chordata > Actinopteri > Embiotocidae > Embiotoca > Embiotoca jacksoni. The sequence goes on along the minus strand of NW_027185421.1, from coordinate 344,606 downwards.
TCCCCCTCGCTTCTCTCTCTCTCTCCGAGGTGTCTATCTCCATTTTCCAGCAACAGCCTTCCTCTCTCTCTCTCTCTCTCTCTCTCTCTCTCTCTCTCTCTCTAGTTGTCTCATCTTTGTTTTATGTGTCAACCGAGTCTCTCCCTCTCTTCCTCACTTCTCGTCCCCCCCCACCCACCCTCCCGCTGTCTTGCCTTTATTTGATCTTATTCCCCTTTCCCTCGTTTCCATCTCCTTCTTCTTCTTTGCTCTCGTCCCTTATCTCTCTCTCTCTCTCTCTCTCTCTCTCTCTCTGTTTCCACCTCTGTAAATATCTTTGCTGGTTGCTTTTTCTCCTTCTTCACTCAACATGCTTACAAGCACACAAAAGAAAAGAGAAAAAAGGAGGTTTGCTGGCAAAAGTCAGGTTATGTATGTAGGAGGTCGGGCAACACGTAGGAAGTAGAGCGGACGGATGTATGAAAGCAGGAGACAGCTCAGGAAAACGGAACATTTCAGTCACAACGCTGAAAATACACTAATTTAAATTTAAAAAAAATTAAAATAAAAAAAAGGCAGGAATTTTAAACTCTACGTGATTATTTTTTTCAGAAGAAAAAAAAGCCGTCGTGTCTCATATGAAAGTTGCTGCTCGACTGAAGGCCATCTCAGGCGTTTTAGCCTCTTTGAGCTCCTTGTTTTGGTTTCGACAGCCGCAAATGTACCGTTTTGGCTCCCATTCACATCCGACTCTATGACGTCTATTCTTTGCCACGACAACACGGGAAAAGAGGGAAATTGTACGGCGGTGTTTCGAAACGCATCGGCGAACGATTTTACATCGCGTGAAAGCACAAAGCCGCGCGGTTGAAATGAGGTAAATTATTTCAAAACCACAGAAAACACAAGCAGTAAACAGCACCAACGCTACGTACACTGCAAAAATCTTTTTCTGGCATTAATAGGGTACCACGCTGTTACCACACACCACTTTCACCATTAAGAGTCAAAATGCATCCGAGCTTTCACTCTTCTTTTTTTTTTTTTTGTAAAAAAAAAAGAGGGCGAATGTTAAAGTTAGATATCCTGATGTTACTCTGAAAATTTGGGAGAAAACAAACCTAAAATGAGAGGTCCTGAAGCCTCACTTCATATCTGCTGGTGGCAGCCATGCGCAAACACGTTCGCCATTACAACTTAACGAGGTAATAACAAGAGAGTGCAGCTTGTTGTGCTGCCAGACCCGCTATTACCAGAACCAAACTCACTTAAGTGAATATACGGGTCTGGTCTTGCTTCATTGGAGATTTTTACCCTGTCTTTGCAACCTAACAGGCAGATATTACGTTTCAAAATATTGGAGCTGCTTTTAACCAATCATTGCACGTTATGGACCAACATATGACGTATGCTGAGCTGTTTGTTGAGCACCATCTCAGCAAATAACCAAAACAACGTTTTTAAAGTAAATTTAAAGATACAAGGAGCATTTATCGTGCTCTGATATTTACTAATTTACTACAACTCTTCGTATCATTTATGAACTGGATATAAAAGTGGACGTAGCTTTCGGGTCTGAAAAATTAGGCCTTAAACTGCAGTACCAACAAGTGCCAGTAGAGGTCAGCTCCAAAAAGACTCCGGCTCCATAGACTCCCATTCAATTTCTCTCATGAAATACAGAGTCAATACACTTTTTTCCACAAGTTATTATGGTGCCATTTGCAAAAGTCACTCTTTCTTATTAGTTTTCTGGGGGGTCCATCTAAAAATAATTAGTCATTAATTAGATATTACATCTCAAAAACGGGCATTTTTGGGGGCTACTAGCAAAGGTTTTCGATTTGCAGCCAAAAAGTCTCGAGTGAAATTTTGTGACCAAATCTAACAGAGCAAATTTTATTACAATGCAAATAATTGTATTCTCAGTTCATATATTTTTACTTACAAACTTGATTTTTGTTTGCAGTGCGAGAATATTTTTTTTTTGCTTGCATAAAAGACAAAAAAATACCTCCATAGCGACATTTTTAGGAGTTACATTTACAAACAAAATGACCTCAAAGCCATCACAATTAGGCCCCTCCCACTGGGGCCCCTCCCATTGGTCGGATCAGAGTGACTCAACAAATCTTCGTGTGTGGCGTTTTTTTTTTTTCCAGACGACAGCGAAGAAGGAAACTGTGCCGAGCCGAGTGAAATAACAACTCACATTTACATGAAGAACAAAGTCAAGCTGACGTGAAGGAACAACAAAAATAAATAAAAAAACAAAACATGATGTATCCCGACTTCCATTAACGTCAAACCTTATCTAATCAATCTGACCGCCTGAGCAGCGGAGGGCCCGGCGCTGCCACGGGCGGCCCGATCGTCTTATTGACGAGCTGAGAGCGCTTCTGCAGATGCACTTCAACTTACAAATTAAGAAACAACTCTGGCACCACCTTTGATTGATGGCAAAGACCTCATTTCCTTTCTTGTCATTTGCTACTTCATCATGTTTTTTGTTTTGTTTTACCTCCACCAAGTTCCAGGGAGGATTATCTACCAGCTGGTATTGTGTTTATTCGTAGTAAATGTAAATGGAATTGGGGATTCGTGTAGTAACACGGTTCGGGTCTCCACCTGTAGAAAACATTCATGCATGCAGCAGGTCAGTCATCGGATTTCTCCTGTATCCCCAGACTTATTTGTGCACCATGCTAATTTATTGTTTTCCTGTCTGTGTGTGTGTGTGTGTGTGTGTGTGTGTGTGTGTGTGTGTGTGTGTGTGTGTGTGTGTGTGTGTGTGTGTGTGTGTGCGCGTCGGAGCATTTGGACCGCCGGCTCGGTGAGAAGACAGGCCCTGCATTGAGCGGAGCACACAGCGTGTCTTCACAGTGTGAATCGACTAAATCATTTTGAAAAACACGGATTCGTTGCTACGTTTAATGGTTTTAACTTTCTTTTCTTAGGTTTCGCCGTCACAGTGAAATGTTCTCCGTCGGAAAGTCTGCAGCGCAGCCATGTTTCTCTAATCACCCGATTCGGATTACAGAAACAGGGTTGTTTGCTTACGCTAAAATCAAAGAAATCTGATTACTGCAGTGAGGCGACAGTAACTCACTTACTTAAATGTACCACGTATATTAAAGAAAAGGTGGTTTTCAAGTATCAAATCTTCTCAGTATAGCTTTACGTCTCCTCGCTTAAATCTTCTCTGGAGATCTACCGACAACAGGCTGTCTCTAAGGTGCATAAATAATGACCCTCTCTTCTGATTGGCCGACTGTCTCTGAGTGACACACGCCCCGGCCAATCACAGGTTACCTCCGATCTTGCAGCTGTGCGACTGAACGACCGTGATGGTTTTTTTTGTTGTTGTTTTTTTTTTACCAGGTAAAAGGTCGGACATATGATGTGAGAGCAAGTTTGTGACATCACAAATCTACAGAAGTCCAAGTAGCACAGTTGCAACATGTGTGCTCAGTGTATTTTTTTTTTTACATCGACAGAGTATTTCAACATTTTTACAATATTTCTGTACCACCTAGACCTGCTTTATAATGAACAAAAGAAAGCTAAATGGTAATCTGAATTTATACATACAATTTATATGCAGTCTCTCCGGGATTTTTCAAATTGTTGTAATCAAAAATGATTGATTATGGAGCGGCTTTTCTCAAAATGTGTTTAATTTGCAGTTTTGTGCACTTTTTTCATTTTGCAGTAAATCACAGAATTGGCAAAAATTGCAAATCAAGACTTTTTGTTTTTTAACTACAGCCTTCTAAAGAAAAACTCACATTAGATAGAAAGCATACTGCACATCACAGAAACACGTGGAAATATTTTAGTCCTCTTTCTTTTTCCTTTTAGTCAGCATAAAGGACCACGGGGCTCAAAGTAAAAAAAAAGAAAAAAAAATCCTGAGTCATAAAAGTGACAAACTGTCGGTGACTGTAATTCATTATAAAAAAAAAAAAAATAAAAAAAAAGGCAACATCTGCTGTAAAGGATAAGACCTTTAAATCCTTTTTAAATCGCAGTAATTCACCACATACCATACTAACAAACGCAAAATGCAGTCTGATACAACTACAAGGCTGTTTTAACTCGTGTAATTCAACACATACCGTGTAATTAGACTGATGTCGGTGAAAGCGAGAACCGGTTCTCATGACGAGACCACATTTCCCATAAACCCCGTCACTTTGGGCTGAGCTGGTTTCGCCCGACGGCCGGTGTGCGGGTTTGTTTTGCTGATGAGTTGAGGAGTCGTGTTCGACTGTAAATGAGGAGTTATGTCTAAAAAGTCGAACTTCTTTGCTATTATGCCTTTTGACAGAATTTTCTATTCTCCGCCTTTATTGCAGAAAACTTTTTTTTTCAAAATTGCCCCCCCCCCCCCACCCCTCACTCCCCCCACCACAAATATCGTATTAATTGTTTCCAACGCCTGAGATTTCCTGGAGGGACTGAATACGTATAAAAGTTTATTGACTCTGCCTTCTTTGTCTTCCTCTCCCTCCTCTTTCACACCCTTTGTCGATGACACACTTTTGTCTTCACTCTCTGCTCACGCACTCGTTTCCCAGAGCGCCTTTTTGTTGCTCTTCACTCCCTTCTGTCTTGCTTTGCTTTC